>NC_140170.1:3034648-3165789 GCF_963971535.1 Notolepis coatsorum | reverse complement strand
ATCATGTCCATTGTCCATTGTGAGGACCACAATGGAAATAAACCGTAAGGTTTTATTGTGTTTTAATCCTCGACGATTTTAGATTATATGTGATGGCTGTACATGTGTGTACCGGTATTGTATGTCATTTTGTTTGTCAAATAAATTCAATCAATCAATCAATCAACCAAAGAAGAGCCTGGGTCGAGTCTCGAGTCCCCCATTACTAGTCCGAGTCCAAGTCGTCAAGATTGAGTCCACCCCACTCTGGCCGTCAAAGAGCTGACAAATAAAAAACATTTCTATCTTAAACAGAAATGACACAGCGGTCACCATTTCAATTGGAGTTTGTTTACTTTGTGACACAATAGCCAAACAAATGCACTAGCCGTCAATATCTTATGCCAAATTATTAGGGCCTATTAAAAAAATATGTAATAATTTATTTATCAATTAACAAGTCCTCGGCTGCACCTTCCGAGTCCGAATGCAGTCGATGCTCGAGTCCAAGTCCGAGTCCGAGTCATCAGTGCTGGACTCGAGTGCTACATCACTGGGAGGGTGATGGTTTTATTTTCTTTGAACCCTCAGGGAGAAAATAACACCCAGAAGTCACCTACATAATGTGTCCGACTAGTCCACTGTACACCTAAAGTCCCATTCACAAGAATTGAGGGGCATTGGTCTCTGCTTTGAACGCACAAAAGACAAAACAGTTTCACAAATAATAGTAATAGTTGATTGTAATGGGATGGCAACCAAATATGACCCTATGATCTTGCATCATGTTATTTTGTTTTGATCAACCTGCCTGTGAAGCACCTGGAAATGTAATAAATAATTTAATAAAATTGACTTGACTTGACTATGATGAGGCTTTATTCCAGTTAATTTGTATTACTTTCCCCCTTCTTATAAAATGGGAAACTGGGTTACTAGTCTTGGTGACAGAATCAGAATCAGAAAGGTCTCTATTGCCAAGTATACTTTTCACATACAAAGAATTTGCTTTGGACGTTACTGGTGTGACATTAGCGGACAGACATTAACAGACAGATAATACAATAAAGTGGTGGAGTGAAGTAAAATGAAATACGAGCTAAGTTAAGCACAATAGAGTAATATATTTATGAAATAAAATATAGGCCAGGCCTGTACAACTGGTCAGATGTGATCAATTATACAATTATATACACTAATTAGAATGAAGTAACAATACAGTGGGCAAGTATATAGTCCAGTAGGGTGTGTTAATGTAACACAGTGGGGGGGTTGTCAGTGAGGGTCCCAAGCCTTGTTGATGAGGCTCACTGCAGAGGGGAAGAAACTGTTCTTGTGGCGTGAGGTTTTGGCCCTGATGGACCGCAGCCTCCTGCCAGAGGGGAGTGACTCGAACAGGTTGTGAGGCGTACAGGTCCTGGAGGGATGGCAGATTGCAGCCAATCACCTTCTCAGCAGAGTGTAAAAGTAGTAGAAATACTCAGATAAATGAGTACAAAGGGGTCAAAGTAAAAGTCCTCCATTCAAATTCTACTTAAGTAAAAGTAGAGAAGTATTTGCTATTGAATGTACTTAAGTATCTAAAGTAAAAGTACACATTCTACATGACATTTGTGTATCCACCGACCTCTATAGGTCATGTTAAAGTGGTATGTGGTCCAGTTATGCTGCTCTGATTAAAGGCTGTGTTAAAGTGGCATGTGGTCCAGTTATGCTGCTCTGATTAAAGGTCATGTTAAAGTGGCATGTGGTCCAGTTCTGCTGCTCTGATTAAAGGTCATGTTAAAGTGGCATGTGGTCCAGTTATGCTGCTCTGATTAAATGTTGTGTTAAAGTGGTACATGGTCCAGTTATGCTGCTCTGATTAAAGGTTGTGTTAAAGTGGTACATGGTCCAGTTATGCTGCTCTGATTAAAGGTTATGTTAAAGTGGCATGTGGTTCAGTCTTGCTGCTCTGATTAAAGGTTATGTTAAAGTGGTACATGGTCCAGTTATGATGCTCTGATTAAAGGTTGTGTTAAAGTGGTGTGTGGTCCAGTTATGCTGCTCTGATTAAATGTTGTGTTAAAGTGGTACATGGTCCAGTTATGCTGCTCTCATTAAATGTTGTGTTAAAGTGGTATGTGGTCCAGTTATGCTGCTCTCATTAAAGGTTGTGTTAAAGTGGTACATGGTCCAGTTATGCTGCTCTGATTAAAGGTTGTGTTAAAGTGGCATGTGGTCCAGTTATGCTGCTCTGATTAAAGGTTGTGTTAAAGTGGTACATGGTCCAGTTATGCTGCTCTGATTAAAGGTTGTGTTAAAGTGGTACATGGTCCAGTTATGCTGCTCTGATTACGTCGATTTGAAGTTGACAGGCTTCAAATGTGAAAGTGTATAATCTTCATAAATCTTTTAACTAGTAACTAGTAACTGATGATACAAATGTAGCGGAGTAAAAAGTACAATATTCCCCTTGAAATGTAGTGGAGTAAAAGTATAAAGTTCCCTAGAATGAAAATACTACTTGTACTCACATAAAGTAAAAGTAGCTCAGATTCAGATTCCTTTTGTTATGGTTTGTAACCGACCCCAATCGCACAACACAAGACAGGTATGAGAGTAAGCCAAAACAGGGCATTTATTTATTACATAACAAAAAGCGGCACAGTCCCTTTAAGGGAGAACACAAAAACACTAGAGTCAAAGACATATGGAAAATCCGGCACTGTGCCTTTAAGAGGCGAACAGGCTAAGGGACTAAGGCTAAGGGCCAGGGCTAAGGACCAGGGCTAAGTGTCAGAACCAGGACCAGGGGCACTGGAGAGGGGGACAGGGACAGAGGCCCGGAGAGGCGGGCTGGAGACAGGGACAGAGAACAGGGTTAAGGCCTTGGACAGGGCGAGGGCCAGAGCTGCTTACAGGGATGAGGACAGGGTTCCGACGGCGGAGGCCTGGCACGGGGACAAGGGGCCCGACGGCGGAGGCCTGGCACGGGAACAGGGGCCCGACGGCGGAGGCCTGGCACGGGGACAGGGGCCTGACAGCGGGGCCTGGCACGGAGATCCTCCTCCTCCTCTTCGGATGCTGCAGACGGGCAGCGCAGAACAAAGGGGGTCCCAGGGGACCGAGATGGGAACACGCCGTCCTCCCGTGGAATACTAGGGAGCGACGACGAGCCTGGGTCCCAGGGGACCGAGATGGGAACACGCCGTCCTCCCGTGGAATACTAGGGAGCGACGACGAGCCTGGGTCCAAGGGGAACGGGATGGGCACACGCCGTCCTCCCGTGGAATACTAGGGAGCGACGACGAGCCTCACCCCCAGGAACGAGGATCACGAAGAGACGCCTTCCTCCCGTGGAATCGGGAGCGATGACGAGCCGGCTTGACGTCTGGAGTGGGAACACTGGAAAACCTCCCGTAGAGAATTAGAGAGCGAAGACGGTGTCCCACTCCAGGCAAACGGCGACAGGTGGTGATGGCTGGCACGTCGTCTCATGCCGGAGACGCGGCAGGTGATGGTAACGTACAGGATGGTAACGTACAGAACTCCATGAACACAGAGTGTACACAGATACAGATACCAGAACACAGAGTCCAGAACACAGAATCCAGAACACAGAATCCAGAACACAGAACGACCCGACAAGGACTGGAGGGGAGTCTGCAACCTATGTACTCTCCCGAGGTGATTGCAAACTCCCAACAGGTGCGTGAAGGTAGAGGAACAGAATGTCCAAGGGTGGGGGCTGGTGAAGAGTAGGAGGCAGGCAAAAGTTCTCACAAGGGTGGGGGCTGGTGAAGAGTAGGCAGGGAAAAGTTCAGGGAACAGGCGAATCCTCACAGTACCTCCCCCCCCACGGGAGCCACCGGGCGACCGAAAAACTCACGACGGGGCAGAACACTAACATGACGGTCAGAACACTAACATGACAGGGCAGGGGACAAGACAAAGCAACAAACAAAAAAAAACTGGGCCATGCTAGCAGGGGAAGCTACACCTAAAGTGGGGCTAGCAGAGGGACTGGGTAGCTGCCAGAGCATTGCTAGCTACAGGGCCTATGCTAGCTGTACTGCTACATTAGCATAGAGGCTGCGCTAGCTGCCGGAGCTAGGCTAGCAGACAGGGCTGGACTAGCAAAGGAGAACAAGCTAGCTGAAAGGACAGTCCTAGCTGTGGGGAACAGGGTAGCTAACAGGGGAGCTAACGAGGCTAACAGGGGAGCTAACAGGGAAGCTAACGAGGCTACCAGGGGAGCTAACAGGGGAGTTAACAGGGGAACTAACAGGGGAGCTAACAGGGGAACTAAAATGGGTTAGAGGGAACTAGAGGGAACTAACAGGGGCTAACTCACATACACTGTCTGTGCTGGCTGGGGTCGTCGACTGGTCGGGTCGTACTGTTATGGTTTGTAACGGACCCCAATCGCACAACACAAGACAGGTATGAGAGTAAGCCAAAACAGGGCATTTATTTATTACATAACAAAAAGCGGCACAGTCCCTTTAAGGGAGAACACAAAAACACTAGAGTCAAAGACATATGGAAAATGCGGCACTGTGCCTTTAAGAGGCGAACAGGCTAAGGGACTAAGGCTAAGGGCCAGGGCTAAGGACCAGGGCTAAGTGTCAGGGCCAGGAACAGGGGCACTGGAGAGGGGGACAGGGACAGAGGCCCGGAGAGGCGGGCTGGAGACAGGGACAGAGAACAGGGTTAAGGCCTTGGACAGGGCGAGGGCCAGAGCTGCTTACAGGGATGAGGACAGGGTTCCGACGGCGGAGGCCTGGCACGGGGACAAGGGGCCCGATGGCGGAGGCCTGGCACGGGAACAGGGGCCCGACGGCGGAGGCCTGGCACGGGGACAGGGGCCCGACAGCGGGGCCTGGCACGGAGATCCTCCTCCTCCTCTTCGGATGCTGCAGACGGGCAGCGCAGAACAAAGAGGGTCCCAGGGGACCGAGATGGGAACACGCCGTCCTCCCGTGGAATACTAGGGAGCGACGACGAGCCTGGGTCCAAGGGGAATGGGATGGGCACATGCCGTCCTCCCGTGGAATACTAGGGAGCGACGACGAGCCTCACCCCCAGGAACGAGGATCACGAAGAGACGCCTTCCGCCCGTGGAATCGGGAGCGATGATGAGCCGGCTTGACGTCTGGAGTGGGAACACTGGAAAACCTCCCGTAGAGAATTAGAGAGCGAAGACGGTGTCCCACTCCAGGCAAACGGCGACAGGTGGTGATGGCTGGCATGTCGTCTCACGCCGGAGACGCGGCAGGTGATGGTAACGTACAGGATGGTAACGTACAGAACTCCATGAACACAGAGTGTACACAGATACAGATACCAGAACACAGAGTCCAGAACACAGAATCCAGAACACAGAATCCAGAACACAGAACGACCCGACAAGGACTGGAGGGGAGTCTGCAACCTATGTACTCTCCCGAGGTGATTGCAAATTCCCAACAGGTGCATGAAGGTAGAGGAACAGAATGTCCAAGGGTGGGGGCTGGTGAAGAGTAGGAGGCAGGCAAAAGTTCTCACAAGGGTGGGGGCTGGTGAAGAGTAGGCAGGGAAAAGTTCAGGGAACAGGCGAATCCTCACACCTTTAATAAGCCATATGTGTAACCACATTGGTAATTGTCTCAGCGTTACAGAGTATGCATTTTCCCATACATTTTCTTTTCACATAACAACAACAGACACAGGACAAAGACAGTGCAGTGCAGGATTAATCATTTGAATAAATATATATATATTTGTGTATAAAGTGTAAAGTGCAGTGCAGAGTTCCAGGTCAGTCCCAGTGCAGAATTCTTGCCAGTGTCATTGTTATTGTTATTGTGCCAGTGTCACTTGGGGGCGGAGGGGGGGGCTTAATTGTACTTAAGTACAGTACCCCTGAGAGGTGCCGTTACACCCCCCCCTGAGAGATACCGTTACACCCCCCATGAGAGGTACCGTTACACCCCCCTGAGAGGTACCGTTACACCCCCCTGAGAGATACCGTTACACCCCCCATGAGAGGTACCGTTACACCCCCCTGAGAGGTACCGTTACACCCCCCTGAGAGGTACCGTTACACCCCCATGAGAGGTACCGTTACACCCCCATGAGAGGTACCGTTACACCCCCATGAGAGGTACCATTACACCCCCCTGAGAGGTACCGTTACACCCCCCTGAGAGGTACCGTTACACCCCCCTGAGAGGTACCGTTACACCCCCCTGAGAGATACCGTTACACCCCCCATGAGAGGTACCGTTACACCCCCCTGAGAGGTATCGTTACACCCCCCTGAGAGGTACCGTTACACCCCCATGAGAGGTACCGTTACACCCCCCTGAGAGGTACCGTTACACCCCCCTGAGAGGTATCGTTACACCCCCATGAGAGGTACCGTTACACCCCCCTGAGAGGTACCGTTACACCCCCCTGAGAGGTACCGTTACACCCCCATGAGAGGTACCGTTACACCCCCATGAGAGGTACCGTTACACCCCCCCATGAGAGGTACCGTTACACCCCCATGAGAGGTACCGTTACACCCCCATGAGAGGTACCGTTACACCCCCCCTGAGAGGTACCGTTACACCCCCCCATGAGAGGTACCGTTACACCCCCATGAGAGGTACCGTTACACCCCCCTGAGAGGTACCGTTACACCCCCCTGAGAGGTATCGTTACACCCCCATGAGAGGTACCGTTACACCCCCCTGAGAGGTACCGTTACACCCCCCTGAGAGGTACCGTTACACCCCCCCCCTGAGAGGTACCGTTACACCCCCTGAGAGGTACCGTTACACCCCCCCTGAGAGGTACCATTACACCCCCATGAGAGGTACCGTTACACCCCCTGAGAGGTACCGTTACACCCCCCCTGAGAGATACCGTTACACCCCCCTGAGAGGTGCCGTTACACCCCCCCTGAGAGGTACCGTTACACCCCCATGAGAGGTACCGTTACACCCCCCCTGAGAGGTACCGTTACACCCCCTGAGAGGTACCGTTACACCCCCCCTGAGAGGTACCGTTACACCCCCCTGAGAGGTGCCGTTACACCCCCCCCTGAGAGGTACCGTTACACCCCCCTGAGAGGTACCGTTACACCCCCATGAGAGGTACCGTTACACCCCCCCTGAGAGGTACCGTTACACCCCCCTGAGAGGTACCGTTACACCCCCTGAGAGGTACCGTTACACCCCCCTGAGAGGTACCGTTACACCCCCATGAGAGGTACCGTTACACCCCCTGAGAGGTACCGTTACACCCCCCTGAGAGGTACCGTTACACCCCCCTGAGAGGTACCGTTACACCCCCCTGAGAGGTACCGTTACACCCCCCCTGAGAGGTACCGTTACACCCCCCTGAGAGGTACCGTTACACCCCCCTGAGAGGTACCGTTACACCCCCTGAGAGGTACCGTTACACCCCCCTGAGAGGTACCGTTACACCCCCCTGAGAGGTATCGTTACACCCCCATGAGAGGTACCGTTACACCCCCCTGAGAGGTACCGTTACACCCCCCTGAGAGGTACCGTTACACCCCCCTGAGAGGTACCGTTACACCCCCATGAGAGGTACCGTTACACCCCCCTGAGGGGTACCGTTACACCCCCCATGAGAGGTACCGTTACACCCCCCTGAGAGGTATCCGTTACACCCCCCTGAGAGGTACCGTTACACCCCCATGAGAGGTACCGTTACACCCCCCCTGAGAGGTACCGTTACACCCCCCTGAGAGGTACCGTTACACCCCCTGAGAGGTACCGTTACACCCCCCCTGAGAGGTACCGTTACACCCCCCATGAGAGGTACCGTTACACCCCCCTGAGAGGTACCGTTACACCCCCCTGAGAGGTACCGTTACACCCCCCTGAGAGGTATCGTTACACCCCCCTGAGAGGTACCGTTACACCCCCCTGAGAGGTACCGTTACACCCCCCTGAGAGGTACCGTTACACCCCCCTGAGAGGTATCGTTACACCCCCCTGAGAGGTACCGTTACACCCCCCCTGAGAGGTACCGTTACACCCCCCCCTGAGAGGTACCGTTACACCCCCTGAGAGGTACCGTTACACCCCCCCTGAGAGGTACCGTTACACCCCCTGAGAGGTATCGTTACACCCCCCTGAGAGGTACCGTTACACCCCCCCTGAGAGGTACCGTTACACCCCCCCCTGAGAGGTACCGTTACACCCCCTGAGAGGTACCGTTACACCCCCCTGAGAGGTACCGTTACACCCCCTGAGAGGTACCGTTACACCCCCCCTGAGAGGTACCGTTACACCCCCCCCTGAGAGGTACCGTTACACCCCCATGAGAGGTACCGTTACACCCCCCTGAGAGGTACCGTTACACCCCCCTGAGCGATACCGTTACACCCCCTGAGAGGTACCGTTACACCCCCCTGAGAGGTACCGTTACACCCCCCTGAGAGGTACCGTTACACCCCCCTGAGAGATACCGTTACACCCCCCTGAGAGGTATCGTTACACCCCCCTGAGAGGTACCGTTACACCCCCTGAGAGGTACCGTTACACCCCCCCATGAGAGGTACCGTTACACCCCTGAGAGTACCGTTACACCCCCCTGAGAGGTACCGTTACACCCCCCCTGAGAGGTACCGTTACACCCCCTGAGAGGTACCGTTACACCCCCCCTGAGAGGTACCGTTACACCCCCCTGAGAGGTACCGTTTACACCCCCCTGAGAGGTACCGTTACACCCCCCTGAGAGGTACCGTTACACCCCCTGAGAGGTACCGTTACACCCCTGAGAGGTACCGTTACACCCCCTGAGATGTACCGTTACCCCCCATGAGAGGTACCGTTACACCCCCTGAGAGGTACCGTTACACCCCCCTGAGAGGTATCGTTACACCCCCCTGAGAGGTACCGTTACACCCCCCTGAGAGGTACCGTTACACCCCCTGAGAGGTACCGTTACACCCCCCTGAGAGGTACCGTTACACCCCCCTGAGAGGTACCGTTACACCCCCCTGAGAGGTATCGTTACACCCCCTGAGAGGTACCGTTACACCCCCCTGAGAGGTACCGTTACACCCCCCTGAGAGGTACCGTTACACCCCCCTGAGAGGTACCGTTACACCCCCCTGAGAGGTACCGTTACACCCCCCTGAGAGGTACCGTTACACCCCCCTGAGAGATACCGTTACACCCCCCTGAGAGGTACCGTTACACCCCCCTGAGAGGTACCGTTACACCCCCCTGAGAGGTACCGTTACACCCCCCCTGAGAGGTGCCGTTACACCCCCCTGAGAGGTACCGTTACACCCCCCTGAGAGGTACCGTTACACCCCCCATGAGAGGTACCGTTACACCCCCCTGAGAGGTACCGTTACACCCCCCTGAGAGGTACCGTTACACCCCCATGAGAGGTACCGTTACACCCCCTGAGAGGTACCGTTACACCCCCCCTGAGAGGTACCGTTACACCCCCCTGAGAGGTGCCGTTACACCCCCCCCTGAGAGGTGCCGTTACACCCCCCTGAGAGGTACCGTTACACCCCCATGAGAGGTACCGTTACACCCCCCCTGAGAGGTACCGTTACACCCCCTGAGAGGTACCGTTACACCCCCCTGAGAGGTACCGTTACACCCCCTGAGAGGTACCGTTACACCCCCCTGAGAGGTACCGTTACACCCCCCTGAGAGGTATCGTTACACCCCCATGAGAGGTACCGTTACACCCCCCTGAGAGGTACCGTTACACCCCCCTGAGAGGTACCGTTACACCCCCTGAGAGGTACCGTTACACCCCCATGAGAGGTACCGTTACACCCCCCTGAGGGGTACCGTTACACCCCCCATGAGAGGTACCGTTACACCCCCCTGAGAGGTATCGTTACACCCCCCTGAGAGGTACCGTTACACCCCCATGAGAGGTACCGTTACACCCCCCCTGAGAGGTACCGTTACACCCCCCCTGAGAGGTACCGTTACACCCCCTGAGAGGTACCGTTACACCCCCCCTGAGAGGTACCGTTACACCCCCATGAGAGGTACCGTTACACCCCCCTGAGAGGTACCGTTACACCCCCCTGAGAGGTACCGTTACACCCCCCTGAGAGGTATCGTTACACCCCCCTGAGAGGTACCGTTACACCCCCCTGAGAGGTACCGTTACACCCCCTGAGAGGTACCGTTACACCCCCCTGAGAGGTATCGTTACACCCCCCTGAGAGGTACCGTTACACCCCCCTGAGAGGTACCGTTACACCCCCCCCTGAGAGGTACCGTTACACCCCCTGAGAGGTACCGTTACACCCCCCTGAGAGGTACCGTTACACCCCCCTGAGAGGTATCGTTACACCCCCCTGAGAGGTACCGTTACACCCCCCTGAGAGGTACCGTTACACCCCCCCCTGAGAGGTACCGTTACACCCCCTGAGAGGTACCGTTACACCCCCCCTGAGAGGTACCGTTACACCCCCTGAGAGGTACCGTTACACCCCCCCTGAGAGGTACCGTTACACCCCCCCCTGAGAGGTACCGTTACACCCCCATGAGAGGTACCGTTACACCCCCCTGAGAGGTACCGTTACACCCCCCTGAGCGATACCGTTACACCCCCTGAGAGGTACCGTTACACCCCCCTGAGAGGTACCGTTACACCCCCCTGAGAGGTACCGTTACACCCCCCCTGAGAGGTACCGTTACACCCCCCTGAGAGGTATCGTTACACCCCCCTGAGAGGTACCGTTACACCCCCCTGAGAGGTACCGTTACACCCCCCCATGAGAGGTACCGTTACACCCCCCTGAGAGGTACCGTTACACCCCCCCTGAGAGGTACCGTTACACCCCCCTGAGAGGTACCGTTACACCCCCTGAGAGGTACCGTTACACCCCCCCTGAGAGGTACCGTTACACCCCCCTGAGAGGTACCGTTACACCCCCCTGAGAGGTACCGTTACACCCCCCTGAGAGGTACCGTTACACCCCCCTGAGAGGTACCGTTACACCCCCTGAGAGGTACCGTTACACCCCCTGAGATGTACCGTTACACCCCCCATGAGAGGTACCGTTACACCCCCTGAGAGGTACCGTTACACCCCCCTGAGAGGTATCGTTACACCCCCCCTGAGAGGTACCGTTACACCCCCCTGAGAGGTACCGTTACACCCCCTGAGAGGTACCGTTACACCCCCCTGAGAGGTACCGTTACACCCCCCTGAGAGGTACCGTTACACCCCCCTGAGAGGTATCGTTACACCCCCTGAGAGGTACCGTTACACCCCCCTGAGAGGTACCGTTACACCCCCCTGAGAGGTACCGTTACACCCCCCTGAGAGGTACCGTTACACCCCCCTGAGAGGTACCGTTACACCCCCCTGAGAGGTACCGTTACACCCCCCTGAGAGATACCGTTACACCCCCCTGAGAGGTACCGTTACACCCCCCTGAGAGGTACCGTTACACCCCCCTGAGAGGTACCGTTACACCCCCCTGAGAGGTGCCGTTACACCCCCCTGAGAGGTACCGTTACACCCCCCTGAGAGGTACCGTTACACCCCCCATGAGAGGTACCGTTACACCCCCCTGAGAGGTACCGTTACACCCCCCTGAGAGGTACCGTTACACCCCCATGAGAGGTACCGTTACACCCCCTGAGAGGTACCGTTACACCCCCCCTGAGAGGTACCGTTACACCCCCCTGAGAGGTGCCGTTACACCCCCCCCTGAGAGGTGCCGTTACACCCCCCTGAGAGGTACCGTTACACCCCCATGAGAGGTACCGTTACACCCCCCCTGAGAGGTACCGTTACACCCCCTGAGAGGTACCGTTACACCCCCCTGAGAGGTACCGTTACACCCCCCTGAGAGGTGAGGTACCGTTACACCCCCACGAGAGGTACCGTTACACCCCCTGAGAGGTACCGTTACACCCCCCTGAGAGGTACCGTTACACCCCCTGAGAGGTACCGTTACACCCCCCTGAGAGGTACCATTACACCCCCATGAGAGGTACCGTTACACCCCCATGAGAGGTACCGTTACACCCCCCTGAGAGGTACCGTTACACCCCCATGAGAGGTACCGTTACACCCCCATGAGAGGTACCGTTACACCCCCCTGAGAGGTGCCGTTACACCCCCATGAGAGGTACCGTTACACCCCCCTGAGAGGTACCGTTACACCCCCCTGAGAGGTACCGTTACACCCCCTGAGAGGTACCGTTACACCCCCTGAGAGGTACCGTTACACCCCCTGAGAGGTACCGTTACACCCCCTGAGAGGTACCGTTACACCCCCCTGAGAGGTACCGTTACACCCCCATGAGAGGCGCTGTTCAAGTTCAAGTTTCTTTATTAGTTGTCATACAAAAATACAGAATACTTTTATATGAAATGCTTTTTTGTTTTGCTCCTGAGAGTATGCTAGCTAGATAAAAATACATAAGTATAAAATAGAAAGTCAAAAGTACGTAAACAAGTGTAAACAAAAGTGTTCAATATACATATATATACAATATACAATACAGAGTAGAAAAAATTTGTAACTGAGTTACAATACAATATACAGTACAATGCAGAAATGGGATGAGGTACAACTTGGTGCAATGAGGTATGAGTTGTAGTGCAAATCTCTTTACCAATAAATGTAGATAAATAATTTACACGACCTGTTGTGAAGGGCCAGATTAAACCGAATATATATATTTACTTATATATATATATTTAATTGTATTTGTATATTCTCTAATATTCCCTGATATCCCTTGTATATTCCTTGTACAATATGCATTGAATATCCATTCTAGCCTACTGAACATCCCATAATAGTCTCCATTCTACTATTGGTCGAGACCTTGGTGCCAGGCTGCCATACCCCTCAGACCCAGTTCAAACGTACCGCTCCACATGTACGAACAAGTCCTAGTTCCGCGTAGGAATCTGACTACCGCACCACTAATGGGACTATTTGTTCATAGTGCGTATATATACTGCGCTACTAAAGTAGGACTTCCTTTTCAGTCCAGTTTCTTACCCTCCAATAGAGTCACAGACGTAAAGCCTCCCCGCGACGCCACGTGTGGGAGTAAGGCCAAGTTCGCCTACCATCGGTATTGAGACATCGTGTATATTAATATTTGAATAGTCATATTTGGCACTATATCGTCGAGTTGGACGTAGTCTATTAAGCTAATAATAGTCTGTTAATATATAGTGCTTCGTGCGGTGAGAATACTACCGTAGTCAGTACCCCATCGTTTCGGGCAGAGAACTGGCTGCTTATCCAGGGTGGTTGACCCCACGTGAAGCTGCACCCGAGGAGCCCCAGAGCCGACGAGCGAGTGGACCTGTATACCGGATTATTCTACCGACGACAGCCCGCCTTCCCAGGCACGGATTATGCTTTGTATACTTTGATTATTCCATGGATAAAGACCCCCGACACTGCCGTGTGTTGGAACCCCCCCCCTGGAGAGGACGCAAGGTGAGGAGACGCTCTGCAAGACGAGGTCGCTTCACGTCTCTCCTCCGTGGACCGGATGACGCCGGCCCACAAAGAGTCCACCTGCTTTCATCTGTGGTCCAAGGATCGCCGGCGCATTGAACGGCACTACAGTGGGTTCACCTGGGATACCCTTGGCCGGATGAGGCAGCCGGATTCTACCCCCCCCCTCCTACTCCTGTCGGCTTACAAGCGACCGGATTAACCCCCCCTAGTGTATCCAGTATATAATCATTAAAGTATCATTGCTGTTATTCCTTAAACTATTCCAGGTCGTATATGTACCACCTGCGCCTTCAGAGATTGGACATTCTCTATTGATATACCGACGAATACTCTTGCCATAAAAGTGCATACTAATTCCATTCATAAATGTGATTGATTTGATTAAGTGCTTGCTCTACACACCATCGCTGTGTAGAAATAAAGACCTATTTCTATTCGTACATTTGTGTTGGATCCGTTTCATCTACGTGACAGTGTTCATCATAATATATTTATGCCGTGTACTGGGTGGCCGAATATTAAGTACAAAGGTAGTGGTAGTAAGTATCATATCTAGTAATACAGTCAGGGAATTGTACCCCTCAGTTACACGACCCGTCTCCAGCCCGGAGCGGTGGGGGTTAACGGCGCAGCGTCTAGCTCTGTGCACATGGTTCCACTTAGTTGTCATTGTTTGGATCCAGCGTCGCTGAATATTATCATTACTTTTCCATTTGCTGCACTCAGTGGCGTATGTAGTCGGTCTTTTATCAAAGTAGGACGCATTATTTCTCAAAACTGCATGTAAAGACCCCCTCCACCACACACACACACGCACACGCTTCCGCGCACACACACACATGCACACACACACACACACACACACACGCATGCACGCACGCACGCACACACACACACACACACACACACCACCACACACACACACACACACACCACACACACACACGCACACACGCACACACACGCATACAATTATGTTAAACAATGCAATATTGGAAACTGCACCCACACTTTAACCATACATACCCATGTAATGACTCCGGTCAAACACACAAGAGAGAGACGGGAACAATACCCCCACCGGTTCCTCTCATTGACCAGGATATTTACCGCCCGCTCAATCTGTATCCTCCGTCTTCAGATACACTATGAGAGGAGGATACACAAATGCATTATTGACGGGGATTAAAATGGAGCGAGAGAGAAGAACCCATGATCTGCCTCTTTGTGTGTGAGGCTGACAAAGCATTTTGGAGACAGATCGTCGTGTCCTCGACTGAAGGCAGTGGGTTCTGACAGTCGTACCCCCTGGATGGATGAATGAAATGAATGAATGAATGGAATGGATGAATGAATGAATGAATGAATGAATGAATGAATGAATGAATGAATGAATGAATGAATGAATGAATGAATGAAAAATGGATGAATGAATGAAATGGATGAATGAAATGGATGAATGAAATGGATGGATGAATGAATGAATGAATGAATGAATGAATGAATGAATGAATGAATGAATGAATGAATGAATGAATGAATGAAATGAATGAATGAAAACTTTATTTAACAGATTGCAGAATGGGTACAATACAGTACAGCTCAATACACGCAATTGTTAAGGGGATGCAGACCAGAGAAAGACGTTTGTCTTGTTTACATCAGGGTCCCCCATTTTCAATTCATAGTCTCCCTGCTGGAGACTCAGAGAGCCGCGTACTGAACGGCAGGTTTCTCTCTCTCTCTCTCTCTCTCTCTCTCTCTCTCTCTCTCTCTCTCTCTCTCTCTCTCTCTCTCTCTCTCTCTCTCTCTCTCTCTCTCTCTCTCTCTCTCTCTCTCTCTCTCTCTCTCTCTCTCTCTCTCTCTCTCTCAAAAATAATCCAACCTTAGAGATGCTGCTAATGAAACCGCTGCCGGACATTTGGAAATACAAACGGACACACAAGAGGAGCATGCCTACAAATTTGTTGCACTGTTTAGAAAGTCATGTTATGCTTCTTCGCTGTGGTAAATACTATTGTTAAAAGGGCACTTCAATTCTTCAATTCTGATTTGTTTTGGGATAATGTGTGAGATTATGTGCAAAATAAATCAGCATTGTTTGTCAGTGCATTCTATGGAAATGAGCATTCTGTCCTAAAAATGATTTGAAGGTCACACATATTATACTGCTTTTCAACAAGTTCATATTCAAGGACGCCTGTTACTGTTCCGCAACCGTTCCTACTTCCGGGGTAGGCCTGATTGGCCGCGACGGCCACGTGACCAGGCACGGCCACGCCCCGCGGCAAAGGCCGCTGTGTTGAAGCTAGGCTGCTGTGTTTCCTGGTTGTCGCGCCGCGGTAGTCAGTTAGTTCTGTGTTCCGTGTTGCAATAAACGTTCAACAATGTCAACAAAACGGTATCTTATTACGGCTTTCCTCCCGACGACAAAGAGAAGAGAAGGTGGCTGAAGCCTGAAGTTGATACAGTAAGTTTGATCGCGGTCTCGTGACCAGAATACAAAACATTACCTGTTGTTATTGTTAAGTCGCTATCTTGTGATAGTAACATGGTCGTTCTTAATGTAGTCTACTGTATATATCCACATGTGTTTGTACATATAACTGCATATAATCCTTTTACATATCTGTAGATACTACGCTATCTATATCTGTACATATCCCTTACCTACTCTTACTAGTTACGCTGCTGGCCAGTATGACTACCATAGTGTCTTTATACCTGCTGCATCAATGTACATAATAATACTACAACTCTGTACATACATATGATCTGATTAGCATTATTACTCAGTAGTACTGATTTATATATTTTAAACAATATAATGAATTAAGGTTTTGTTTTATTTGTCACATAAGGTACGCGTACATTACAGTGAAACACTTGGTTCTGTATGAGCCTCCTGAGATTGTGCTTCAGTTTACAATGTATTTTCTTTTTGCAGGCATGATGACTTCACCCCATCTGTACAGTCATTACAAAGGACGCACCACACTTACTGCTCTGATCGGTGTGGCTCCCAATGCAGTTATAACCTTCACCAGTGACGTAGGAAGTACCTCAGACAAGGCGATCACAGCTGTTCTCCCTGTTGTGTGTGTCTTTACAGGTTTCATTCCCCTTCATATAATAAATATCATTTACTTTTGGAAAACGTTGTTTATTTCTGCCGGGACCTGTCCTGTGCTTAAAGCACTCACTGGATGGGCTGGCTTCACAACAGCCCCGTCCAGGTATGTGTTATTATAGACCTTTGTTTGTGACAGTCTGCCACAACATTTTAAAGTGTGTGAAGAAACTTTGTGATTCAAGTGTATTGAATATCAGGTGGATGAGCCTAGATTTGTGAATGTCTTACACTTTGACTGCCGGAAAACGCTTAAAAGCGTCATTCCCGGCCATGCTCAAGTTGCCGAGGACGCTTTACAGCGTCTTTAATATCAATATTTCAAAAATCTGGGATCGGATTCATATTTCCCCTCCGCTGGCCTGAGATCCACCAGGAGGACCCACCAGGAGGACCCACTGAGCTCTCTGGCGGTTCAGGAGCGCCATCTGGTGGCCGATCGGCGCAATCGCTTAACAGGAAGTGCCGTAGAGGTTGTGCTGGTCTGCCATATTACTTCCGGGCACTCGCTATAGGTCCCGGGACTCGATCTCGACACACTACATAGCGATCGATTGCCAATAACTCGATAAACAACATGATTTGGACGTATATACCATTATACAAGCTGGAGATGGACCGGGTAAATCGACATCCCATAATGGTAAAATTTCTACTCTACGATGATCGCCCAACGGCGCGCGGAGACTGTGGTGAGTTTTAGCGTGTAAAATTACCGTCTTCGATACTAACTGCTATTATCAACATTTGACCCACATTAGATGATTGGTATAACGCTGCCCACAGAATTATAAACGCCCCCTAGCCCATCCGGTCAACATCAGATGACGTGTAGTAACTTCTAGAAGTACGTCTAGTTGGAATTTTTTATATCGCGCTGATTGCCATAAAACTGTATTGCATCATCAATATAATGTATTTGGGGCTATAGATCACGTTCTGGAGAAAGCTGGAGAAAGAGATGAAAACATACTTATACATTAGACCATACTTTACTATGAATATGTGAATGAAAAAGTTTAACGTTGCTACACAATGAACAATACATATAGGACTTTGAATGGGCCCTAATAATGGCAATGTAGCAATAGAATTTAAAAAGTTATAGCCCTGCAAAGAAGGGGACTTTCTCTATAGACAAATAGAGCCGGCAACCTACGGTTGATAATGAATTTAACCCATGGCACCCAAAGTGTTTTAAGATGCCATCATGTTTACCTGCACTTCAAGAGGTTTAATCGTCACATACAGTACATACACAATACATAAATGATGATAATAGTGAAATGAAGGTGGCCATGCCTGCCTTCGATTGTGCAAAAATAGAATACAAAAATAGAATAGATTGTGGAAGTTAATAAATAGGACAAGCAAAAGAGTATGGAGTCTGCGCTTTACTTCAAAACAACTACTTGGTGACTGGCACGGCAGCAATTAAACCTCATAGCAAGGTCTAGGATGCCACAATTCAGTCGGAGCTTCATCAAAGTCAGGAGTAGCTGATCGATTAGAGGCATAATTCAAGCACCACAACACATGAAGTACTAGGGGTCTGTGTAGCAATGTCAAGGTGGTTTGGGCCTTGTTCAGCTCTTCCTTCATCCTCCACACTCGCAGGGAGCATTTGTTTTTTCCGTTTGGTGGGAATGGGATAGCTGATGTGGTCGGGGAAAGCAGTGTTGGCCCAGCTGCTTTGCCATTGGGAAAATGCCACCCACAGACCCGCCGTGAGTTACAGTTTGGGGTGAAGTCATGCCTGCAAAAAGAAAATAAATTGTAAACTGTGATATGAAGAAACAAACAAATAGATTTCTGTCTACTACAAGCTAAACATGTGATTGCTTTAAAATGGAAGGAGATTCAGAGACCTGACTCAGGTCATTGGATCAAAGAGATGTCTAACTTCTAGAAAGCACAATCTCAGGAGGCTCATACAGAACAGAAGTGTTTCACTGTAATGTATGCGTACCTTATGTGACAAATAAAACAAAACCTGAATTCATTATATTGTTTAAAATATATAAATCAGTACTACTGAGTAATAATGCTAATCAGATCATATGTATGTACAGAGTTGTAGTATTATTATGTACATTGATGCAGCAGGTATAAAGACACTATGGTAGTCATACTGGCCAGCAGCGTAACTAGTAAGAGTAGGTAAGGGATATGTACAGATATAGATAGCGTAGTATCTACAGATATGTAAAAGGATTATATGCAGTTATATGTACAAACACATGTGGATATATACAGTAGGCTACATTAAGAACGGCCATGTTACTATCACAAGATAGCGACTTAACAATAACAACAGGTAATGTTTTGTATTCTGGTCACGAGACCGCGATCAAACTTACTGTATCAACTTCAGGCTTCAGCCACCTTCTCTTCTCTTTGTTGTCGGGAGGAAAGCCGTAATAAGATACTGTTTTGTTGACATCGTTGCAACACGGAACACAGAACTAACTGACTACCGCGGCGCGACAACCAGGAAACACAGCAGCCTAGCGTCAACACAGCGGCCTTTGCCGCGGGGCGTGGCCGCGCCTGGTCACGTGGCCGTCGCGGCCAATCAGGCCTACCCCGGAAGTAGGAACGGTTGCGGAACAGTAACAGGCTTCAAGGACACCTCTCATCCCAAGCATGGACCCTCCTCCCCTCCGGGAGGCGCTACATGTAGATACTATATCTAAATCTGTACATATCTGTAGATACTAGATCTATACATATAGATACTATATCTATATCTGTACATACTAGATCTATATCTGTACATATGTAGATACTATATCTATATCTATACATATCTGTAGATACTATATCTATATCTGTACATACTATATCTATATCTGTACATATCTGTAGATACTATATCTATATATCTATACATATCTGTAGATACTATATCTATATCTGTACATATCTGTAGATACTATATCTATATCTGTACATATCTGTAGATACTATATCTATATCTGTACATATCTGTAGATAGATCTATATCTGTACACATCTGTAGATACTATATATATATATATATATATATATATATATATATATATATATATATATATATACAATATGTACATATCTGTAGATACTATATCTGTACATATCTGTAGATACTATATCTATATCTGTACATATCTGTAGATAGATCTATATCTGTACATATCTGTAGATACTATATATATATCTGTACATATCTGGAGATACTATGTCTATATCTGTACACACGTCCGCCAGAGAGTCCAGCTCCACCCCCACCACATTACTGGCTTTCCTGACCAGCTTTTCCAGCCTGTTTGAGTCCCCCGCTCTCAGTCCGCTGCCCCAGCAGGTCACAGCGTACAAGAAGGCGCCCGCCACCACCTTGCTTGCATATTGCTTTTCCCTTATGCTTTTTTCATCCCGTGTACAAATTGGTAGTTCATTTCTTGGAAAGACATTTTTCACTCAACCAAGTGAACATTGAAGGATTAAAGCTGGGTAGCCTAATCACCCCCCCCTCCCCCCCACATGGTGAACCATATGTTGACCTTTGACCTGAAATAATGATGTTTACTTTCTCTTTAGCCCACAGCCACATACATAAATGACCTTAATCCTTCTCTACACACATCAATTCATTTTTAAAAGCTATAAGTAAGACAGGATAATCAAACCTATGGCTTGTAATAAAATATTAATGGATGAAACGCTATTCGTGCGTAAAAATGCTTCCTGGTTCAACGCGGATGGATTTGAAAATGTCTAATGTTTGAGTTTATTTATTTATTCGGACTCTGCTATCGAGGTGGCCATCTTTCTGGGGTGCACATAGGCTTGATATCAGTCAATCAAAGAGGGGGATGATTAGGTGGCCTTAAAAGGAGCACTTCGCCATTTACTATTATTATTATTTTGCACATAATATCCCATACATATCCCAAGGCTCTAAACGTTTTGCATTTCATTCGACAGTTCTTTGGCAAAGTGCCCCTTTAATGTCAGAGGAACATGAATGGGAATCTGGCCAGGAACGTCAGGGGAACCAGCTCCTCTTTACGAGATACGCCCCGGGTTTAATGACTGAGGAGAGACAGGACCTCCGTTTAATGTCTCATCCGAAGGACGGCACTCTGAACTGTACAGTGTCCCTGTCACCATAATGAGACATATTACTGAAGACAGAGTGTCCCCTGAAGACAGATTTGCACTACAATTCATACCTCATTGCACCGTACCCTAAGTTGTACCTCATCCCAGTTCTGCATTGTACTGTATACTGTATTGTATTGTACCTCAGTTACTAATTTGTTCTACTCTGTATTGTATATTGTATATATGTATATATTGACTGAACATTTCTGTTTACACTTTGTTTACGTACTTTTGACCTTCTATTTGATACTTTATCTATTTTTATCTAGCACACTCTCAGGAGCAGAAGAGAAAAAAGCATTTCATATAAAAGTATTCTGTATTTCTGTATGACAACTAATAAAGAAACTTGAAACTTGAAACTTGAACCTACTGGACACAACACCACATACAAATACATGTTACTGAAGACAGCGCCCCCTACTGGACACAACACCACATAATGAGACATGTTACTGAAGACAGCGCCCTCTACTGGACACAACACCACATAATGAGACATGTTACTGAAGACAGCGCCCTCTACTGGACACAACACCACATAATGAGACATGTTACTGAAGACAGCGCCCTCTACTGGACACAACACCACATACAAACACATGTTACTGAAGACAGCGCCCTCTACTGGACACAACACCACATAATGAGACATGTTATTACTATAGTGCTTTTTCACATCCTCAAAGCACTTTACAGTATAAAATAAAATACAAATGGAAAGAAAGTATATCTTATATATGTATATATAATATAGTATATATAGACACATGGCAAGGTTAAAAACAAGCAAGCAAGCATGAAACGCCTGATGAAAAAAACACACTCATACAGCAGATTATGACATTACAAGGTAAAAGCTTTCTGGAACATGTGTGTTTTCAGGAGAGACGGAACAGGCAGCACTGTCAGCAGCTCTGACACCGAGGTGAGGTGATGATGAAGGTCCTGTACCACTGAGGTGATGAAGATGGAGACGGCTAGCTGAGTTCTGCACATGTTGTAGTCTGCTGAGCAGGGGAGCAGGGGAGACGCGCTACAACAGTCCAGCCGAGAGGAGACGAGTGCAGGTATGACTCGTGAGTCGTTCAGCATCAGGGTGAGGTAAATGAGACAAATATTTCTGAGGTGGAACAAGGATAGCTGTCGTGTTTTATTTAAGGCTGAGACCACTTATCGATTTATCGATAATTATCGATAACTGCGTGAAATCGATGAGTGGCGTCACTTATAAATTAAAAAGATTTATAAATTATAAAAAAAAAAAGAGTTTAAAATACTTTTTTCTTAAAAAAGATAAAAAATATTATTTAACGTTAGTTTGTATGTGTGTGCGTGTGTGTGTGTGTTTGTGTCGTGGGCCAACTACAGCATCGCAAAAACTACACACACACACACACACACACACGAACTAACGTTAAATAATGTTTTTTTTTCTTTTGAAAAAAAAAAGTTTTTTAAACTGTTTTTTTTTTTACATTATGCAAAATAATAATAAAAAAAAATCTATATTTATCGATAATTTTGTCCCGATTTATCGATTCTTCCAAATGGCATGTCGTCTCAGCCTTAGTTTAATTGACTCTCAAATGAGAGCGTAGAGTCCAGGAGGTCTCCCAGCCAGGCTTCTGACACGAGGGGGAGGCTGTGACCTTTGTGTCCTCACTCAGCGGTGAGATAGAAGTTAATGAGGTTGTTGTTGGCGAGTGAAACCATTTTCCAATGGGGCACTCCTGTATATCATCAGACTCCTCTGGAACTCCTCCTGTCCATCTTGAGCCTTCTTCATGAGGGCCTTGACGATCTTGACTGAACTCTCTGCAAGCCCATTGGATCTCGGGTAGTTCGGGCTTGAGGTGGCGTGGTGAAAACCCCAGTCCTCTGCAAACGAAGCAAACTCGCTGCTGGAAAACTGTGGCCCATTATCTGAAAACAGCTCACAGGGAACTCCATGTCTCGCGAAGACTGTTTTCAGGTATAGGCTATGACTGTTTTGCTGGATGTTGACTGCAGTGTTACAACTTCCGGGTAGTTGGAGTAGTAATCTGTGACTACAATGTTGCTTTTACCGTTACAGTCAAACAAATCGACTCCGACCTTCTGGTACGGGCGATCAGGTACAGGGTGGGGCATGAGCGGCTCTGCTTGTTGTTTAGACCTGTAGGTGAGACATATTTCACATGCAGCTGTGGTGTGGCTGATGTCTTGGTTGAGTCTTGGCCAGTACATTACTTCACGCGCTCTACGTTTACATTTTTCCTCACCCAAATGTCCCTCATGCACTTTCTGCAGCATTTCCTTGCGCATGGATGCCGGGATGACAAACTTGCTTCCTTTGAAAACAATTTCATTAGCAACTGAGAGCTCTGATCTGCATGCCCAGTAATCTTGGATCTGACCTGGGCATTCACGCTTTTGCTCAGGCCACCCTTTCAGTATGGTCTTCTTGAGCTCTTTCATTGTGTCGTCTAGTTCAGTTGCTTTCCTGATCTTCTCTGTTCGCTCAGCAGACACAGGAAGTGATGTGACAATCATGTCAACATAGGCTTGTATTTCTATGCTTTTCTGTTCATTTGGACTTTCCATTTTGTTGACTGCGCGTGAGAGCGTGTCAGCAGCAAACATGAATTTTCCTGGGCCCTCATTTATCAAGTTTATCAATGTTCTATTTCCACACGTAAGCACAGAATTTAGAATGTGTGCATGCACAAAAAAAACTGGATTTATCACACGTGCGTACACAGGTCCTACGCACACCTGTCATGATAAATATCACCTTGGTCCTACGCCGAGGCTCGTGCACACTTTCACGTATTTGCATACCAAAACCGCCCCGATTAACCATATACGGTAATGGAACACCCCCATGAAATGTGGAAAAATTTACTAAACCGAGGGAAGCGTGTTATGAGACAGGCTGACAGACGTGTACACGTACGGTGATGTCGGATATGATATCTATTAACCATTGCTGCCTGGGCAGCGCAAACACTAATAAAGACGGTGCTGGAATATGACTGCCTTTTTCCGTTTTGTTTGATTAATACCCAGGGATTAAAGTTCTCCTCATCTTTATTCCAAATCGCGACAGATTTTCCGTAAATTTTCTACCTGCTACATATGATTTCTAGAGGCATACAATCTATTTTGATGTCAGTATTGGGTAGCCTATATAAACAATAATACGAGAGCATATACAAGAACAATGAATCTCACTGCCATGTATGATGTAGCCTGCCTATGTGATCAATACAAACTGAATTCCATCATGTTTGTGTGCGGGAGCTCACAAGGATGTTGTCACAATGGGTGGTACAGTAATAACAGTCTACACAATATCACGATGGACCATGCCATGTAGCCTATGTTCTATTATGACATGATCTGTGACGACAAATGTTCTAGAATGTTTGATTATGACAGCATGCCTATGATCAATAAAAACGCGAACTTGAATCCCATCATCATATTTACATAGTCTGTCCACTATCTTTATTACTTTGTTATTCCCCCCCCCCCCATCTATGTAAAGCGACCTTGCATGGGTCTCTTGAAAGGCGCTATGTAAAATGAAGCTATTATTATTATTATTATTGTTGTTGTTATTATTATTATCATGTCTGTGTGCTGAGCTCAGTGAAGTTTCAACGGAGCGAGGTAATCTATTCTAATCAACAAATTGAAGTAGAAAGCATTCCGTTGTGGCCAATCTTATTTGGAAACATGACACAAAATAATAGTATGTCGCTTTTTATTTGAAACAATATTTAATGGCGTTTGGAGGTGGGTGTTCTGCTTCTGCCCCCCGTGCCAAACAAGCAAGCCAACCTCTTGTTCCCGCATGAGCCCGTTATAATTACACTACTGTCGCTATTTTACAATGAACTATAATGAATTACGGGTCATACAGAAGTTGAACACGCCAGTTAATGGCTGAATGAATGAATGAATGAAAACTTTATTTAACAGATTGCAGAATGGGTACAATACAGTACGGCTCAATACACACAATTGTTAAGGGGATGCAGACCAGAGAAAGACTTTTGTCTTGTTTACATCAGGGTCCCCCAACTCGAGTCCTCGATATCCTCGCGGACGGACCAGTATACCTTTATATCATATCATATTCATATTCATATCATAGTTTACTCTATCAGCCTACCAGCATGTAGTACGTTCTTTGTTAGAACTCAACTCGTTATTATTTTGCGCATAGATTGCAGAAATACGGGGACGTTTTGATTTAGGCTTTGACACAGAATACAAGTCATGATATCACCCACACGATATATGCTCTGTGTCCAGAGCATGTATGCTTTTCATTCATTTAAGACACATTTATTGCAAGGGTTTTGTATACACATACACTCAACAAATAACCTCTGTCTGTTCTCGTTGCAATGCGTTTATATCGTGGGTGTTCATATGACTTGTATTCTGCTTACAGCTTCGGGGTTCCACTTATTACGTTTAACAATGGCAAAGCCTTTTAAATATAATCAAAACGTTCCTGTATTTCTGCAATATATGCGCAAAATAATAACGAGTTGAGTTACGCGGAGCGCAGTCAGTGCTTATTTCCGCGTTGTAAAAATATTCTACCACCGGGCGCCAACTACGCATGGTCCGACCTGTGCTTAAATATACGCACAAAGTCAAGCACAAGTTCAAATAGATAAATCCCACACTTTGCTTAGGAATGGTCGTACGCACGGCTTAAGCACATATCTGTGCGTACGTCAGGTTGATACATGAGGGCCCTGGTGTATAGACCATGTTCACATCATATTTCTGCAGTCTGATTGACAGTCGCTGAATCCTCAGAGGACAATCATTGAGGGGCTTGGCCATTATTGATACTAGGGGCTTGTGGTCTGTTTCCACTTCAAAAGCCTTTACGTATATGTACTGATGGAAACGTTCACATGCATATGTGCTGGCTAAAAGTTCCTTTTCTATTTGTGCATATCTAACTTCAGCACTTGTCAATGCACGAGATGCGTAGGCTACGGGCTGCCAGCTGTTGTCATACATCTGTAGCAGTACTGCTCCTAGGCCGTACTGAGAAGCATCTGCCGAGATATCCTAGTGCTCCGTTCAAGGTCATAAAACTTGAGCACTGGTTCCTTGGTTAAGATCTCTTTCAGCATTTTGAAGCATTCTTCCTGCTCATGAGACCATTCCCACTCGTTCTTCTGCTCTAGAAGCCCTCTGAGTGGTGCTGACTGGGCAGACAACTGGGGGATAAACTTAGCCAAGTATGTGACCATTCCCAGAAATCTCCTCACATCTTCTTTGCTCTGTGGACGTTCCATGTTCACTATGGCTGACGTCTTCCTTGGATCCGGCTTGACACCTTGCTCTGAAATCACATCTCCCACAAAGGTAAGGCTTTTCACTGCAAACTCACACTTGTCTCGGTTTAATTTCAGATTGGACTTGCGTGTCAGATCCAGTACTTCCCTCAGCCGTGCATCATGTTCTTCTCTTGTGGATCCCCACACGATGATGTCATCCATCATGGTCTCCACTCCCTCTATGTGCTCATAGATCATATGGATTGTCTTGTGGTAAACTTCGGGCGCAGACAGAATACCGTAAGGTAAACGCAGAAAGCGAAACCTTCCTTCTGGTGTATTGAACGTGCACAGTTTTGAGCTTGCCTCATCCAGCTTCATCTTTCAGATCTTTCTTTTTTTTCTTTTTTCTTTTCTTTTCTTTTTTTTTATCAGATCTTTTTAGATCCGATGAGGACAACCCCTGCTCTGAGCTTCAGGGAGCTGCTGTGCGTCGGGGCTTTGATGCTCGAGAAGGGAGTTGTTGACTGTGGTCAGTGCAGAGGTGGTGAAACGGAACCACATGTTCAACATAGTAAATGGAGGGCGGCCGGGTAGCGCAGCGGACTAAGCATCAATACCTCCGGCTTGATCGGCCGTCCATACTAACACAATTGGCAGTGTCAGCGGGTGGGAAAGCCGGTGGGGTGGGTCCTGGTCGTTGTAAACAGCGACTCCTACAGTTCGGTCGGGGCGCCTGCACAGCGAGGGAGGGAGATGGTGAGGGTATAGTGTGACCTCCCACACGTTACACCTCACCAATGAGAGTCCTCGCTGCCAGGTGAAAAGAGGCTGCTGGCTGTCTCCTATGTATCTGAGGAAGCATGTGATAGACTTCAGGGCTCCCTAGACCGACCAGTGGGGGGCACATGTGCGCCACGACCAGGAAGGGGAGGGGGGAATTGGCATGAGCGACTAAAATTGGGATGGCAGAAAAATACAGAAAAATAGGAGGAGAAAAAGTGGATAAAAAAAAAACATAGTAAATGGTACAGCCCCAAGCTATCTGAAGTATCAGATCAATATGGTCCATACGCAGCATGAAGAACAAATTAATAACACACATCCTCAGTTTCTTGGTGCTGAGCCAAACTGTAAAAAAAAAAAAAAACAGTAATACATAAAACAAAGCGGGGCTCGCAACTCACTTGATGCTCCAAGGTGTTTCAATTGACAACATAATAGCAGTAGATACAACGTTTTGACCGACCCTTCCGGTCTTTTTCTTTTTTCTTTTCCATACGCAGCATGGAACACGATACCAGGGCCAGTGTTGGCTCTTGTAAGGTGCCGCGGGTCAAGTAAAAAATGGCTCAGAGCTCATTTTTCTACACCGGTATCTCAATGTGGAACAGCCTTCCACTCAGGATAAAACTGTCGGGTTCTAGAGGAATATTTAAAGATCAGGTTCGCTCATATCTCTGGGGCAAAGTGGCCGGATAGCTGTCAGGTCATACTTGTATTGTTAGTTTTAATGATGGTATAATGAAATGCGCTATTTTATGGTATTTGGTCAGGATGATATTGACTTGTTTTTAGATATGTAGAATATGGATTTGTTGTATTGGACTTTTGCGTCCAAATGTGTTTTTTTTTTTTATTTAATTTTTTTGGGCTTTTTTCCCCTCCTTTTTCCTCCGATTTTCTCCCATCCCAATGTTAGTCGTTATGCCAATTCCCAATCCCCTTCCTGGTCGCTGCGCACTTACCCCCCACAGTCGGTCTGGGAGAGTGGAGGCTATCACGTGCTTCCTCCGACACACGTCTAGCCAATCAACCGCTTCTTTTCACCTGGCAGCGCGGACTCTCACTGAGAGCGTGTAACGTGTGGAAGGATCACACTACCCCCCTTAGATCCTATCCGCGCTGAGCAGGCGCCCCGACCGAACTGTAGGAGTCGCTGTTTACAACGACCCGGACCCACCCCGCCAGCTTCTCCCACCCTCTAATACAGCCAATTGTATTAGTGTGAACGGCCAGCCAAGCTGGTGACAACGCCGGAGCTGTGAGCTGGATTCGAACAGGCGAATCCATCGTCTCCGGTGTTGGTGACGAACGCAACCTCCGCTACGCCACCTGACCGCCCCCAATGTGTTGTTTTAAATGTTATTTGTATATTAAGTCCTGTGGTCAGAACATCGGGGACCATGCTGTCACTTTTGCATGTCATCCCTTGGATTTGTTGTGTCTTTGGATCCATAAATAAAATCAATCAGTCTGGTTCGATATGGACGTACATCCGAGTGTCATCAGCGTATAACCGGACAGCGTGCCCCAAGGAGGGCCGCAGACCGGACGGAATCCCAGACAAGGAAAGCTAAACGGGAAGCCGAAACCTCACACTTCATCTTTGCGATGCAAAAGGTTAAAACCATAGCCCCGCTGAAATTTGATTAACCGTCGACATTTGGACGATGTTCGATACTTTCATTACTGGGGGATTGATTGTGTGAATAAATGAAACGGGCCGTTCTTCATCTCAACAGGCCGCCCGCCGCCCGCTCTCTCCCTCCGCCGGGGAACCTTCAGCCGCGGGAATCTGATTCAGAACCAGAACAATTTTTGATGGAGCACCGGCCCACCACTGCTCTTGCATTCTCGTGATTAGAGAGAGACGTCTCAGCAGGGGTCTAACACACACACACACACACACACACACACACACACACACACACACACACACACACACACACACACACACACACACACACACACACATGGAAAGCTCATAACAGCGCCTCTTTGTTCGCCGTGCTCCTCGCGGTGGTGAATGAAGCGGCCTGCTGTCGCACCAGTTCTGCTGCTTCTCCCTCACAGAGAGGAGGACGCTCTGCCTCCCAGGCTGCTGTCAGTCAGCTCTCTGTCCCACGAGACGACAGCACGGCCAGGCAGCGCCGCGGTGAGCAGACCCCCAGGGAGGGCACCACAGAGCCTGGACTCTTTTAAAGCTGTTTCTGTTTAAAAAGGCCTTTGACTGTAGCCTTTAATTTTTCTTTTTTTTTTCTCTTTCTTGTGATATTATTATTTCATTTTTTGTGCCGTTGTTTTTAATTTTCTGTTTATACTATGTTTTTAACTATGATCCGGCTTCAACATGGACGGTCGCATTTTACGTAGCTCCCGTAACCAACGCAACAGCCAACGCAACAGAGCAACAACAAAGTACTTTGCGCATTTTCTACTTTCCCTCCTGTGGATTATGGATTTGTACCTGAATTCACAACTCAAGCAGCAACTCCAGACAGAAGTGGAGGGTAGCGAAAACGTAAATCAACAGTCCCATTGCGACTTCTACTTGTTAACGGGCACGGAGAGGAAACATCCACCCTTCGGAGCCTCGGCGATCCACGCAGTACTTACTGCAAATCCGGAACGAAAGAAATTACCCCCGGCAGGCAAGTGTAATAAGAGATCAATGTTTTTATTATATCTGCTCATGTCGGGTGACATACATCAGAACCCTGGTCCCGTAATGACACGGAACCAGAGACTACAGCAAGAAGCGATGGAGGTTCCCATCGCGACCAACAGCATCAACAACGCAACCTGTGGCTACATCTACTGCGCGGACGGCAACGCTTCCCCAATGACGCCGCAGCAGACGAGCACACGGGACGCAGTGACGAGAGGAGGTGAACCGAGGGTCGAAACCATGACGACCATCTCGACGCGGGATGTAAACATCTCGACGCCCGATAGCCGGCTAGCTAGCAGAGCTAACAACAAAAACAACCAGGAACGAGTCCTTTGTTGTCCCAGCACGGCGCGGGACCCGACACCCCCCTCCCCCCTTCTTTGTTGTTCCAACACGGCGCGGGACCCGACGCCCCCCTCCCCCCTTCCCACCCACAACAACACAGAGGAACAGATCACAAACGGACAATACTTCGAACCTGCCAACATCAATGAAATAACCAACGCCAATGGACTGAACATTTTTCACATTAACATTAACAGCTTAAAAAACAAATTGGATGAAATCAAGCAAATATTCATAAATGGTAAGGCAAACATACTGTGCTTCTCAGAAACTAAGCTCGACGATTCTGTAAAAGATCCAGAGATAGAGATTGAGAACTACTCAATAATCAGGAATGATAGGAACAAACATGGAGGTGGTGTCTGTATGTACATACACAAGGACACCAAATTCATCAACAGAAATGACCTGAATCATAAATCAATTGAAACTGTATGGGTGGAAATCCTATTCGAAAGGGCGAAATCCCTACTGGTTGGCACAGTCTACAGGCCGCCAGATCATAGTGGCTTTTATGATACAATGGATGGGTGTTTAGCTGGAGTTGAGGATGTAGACAAAATTCTTATTGGAGACTGGAACACGGATATGCAACGAAAAGATGCACCCGTCTTCAAGGCCTTCAGTAGGTTTTGTGATCTGCATGGCCTCAGCCAGCTAATCACCCAACCCACACGTGTATGTGAATCAACTCAGACTACCATTGACCTCATTCTGACCTCCGACAAGTCCAAGATCTCAAATAAAGGGGTTATAGCATGTGGGTTAAGTGATCATTATATGATATTCTGTACCCGAAAAAAACTAAAACAAAAGGCTGGCTGCCACAAAACAGTCACATCTAGAGACCTCAAAACCTACTCTAGCGAGGCCTTCAACCTTGAACTGGAGAGTCTGGACTGGTCAGATGAACTCAATGGTACACTGGTTGACGAAACATGGCTTGGTTTCAAAACCAAATTCTCAGCAATACTAAACGACATGGCCCCCCTAAGAACCACCAGGGTAAAAAATCGCGCTGAGCCGTGGATGCACTCCGAAATACTGGCCGCTATGAAAACCAGAGACAAAAAATGCTCTGAGTTTCGTAAAAGTCAGTCAAAGCTTACTAAAAGCACGAGCAGTGAACTCCAAGCCCACGTGACTGAACTCAAACTAGAAAGAAACAGACTAAGAAACGACGTAAACTCCATGATCAAAACTGCAAAAAAGAATTTCATCAATGACAAAACTGAGGAAAACAAAAACAAACCACGTGAACTTTGGAAATTACTCAATAATCAACTAGGATGCAGTAAAAAACTTAAAACCAGATTCTCAAACATAAACATAAAAACTGACAACACGCTCATCACAGACAAGCTGGATGTAGCCAATTACTTAAACATTTTCTTCACAAACATAGCCACAACACTGGTAAACAAACTACCCTCCCACTCAGGGCTTTATGGGGTAGAACACATAGTAGCTTTCTACAAAAACCTAGGGGTCCGCAAGGACGACTTCAAGCTGGAAATGGTAACAACAGATGAGGTACTCAATAAACTGAGCGCCCTCCAACCTAACAAGGCCACTGGCCATGACAACATCCCCTCCAAATTCCTCAGAGACTCAGCAGCCGCCATCACACCAATCATCACACACATAATAAACCTCTCCATAAAACAGGGACACGTCCCCAAGGACTTCAAAATTGCGAGGGTGACCCCTCTGCACAAAAAGGGCAGCAAATTAGACCCAGGCAACTACCGCCCTGTTTCTATTCTCACCTCCATCTCGAAAGTCATGGAAAAAATAGTCTACGAACAGGTCGAAAAGTACCTAGCGGAAAAAAATCTAATCTACGAATTCCAATCTGGCTTCAGAACATCCCACTCCACTGACACATGCCTTCTCTATTTGAATTACCACATCAAACAAGAGGTGGACGCAGGCAAATACTGCGGCATGGTCATGCTGGACCTACAAAAGGCCTTTGACACGGTCAATCACTCCATTCTGATTGACAAGCTAAAAGCAATTGGTTTTGATAGTCTATCAGTGAGCTGGATGCAATCCTACCTTGAGGGGAGGGAACAGATGGTGGAGGTAAACGGTACCCTATCCCCCCCCCTCACAGTGAGCTGTGGTGTTCCACAAGGAAGCATACTAGGACCGCTACTGTTCCTAATTTATGCAAATGACATGTCGTCAGCTTGTGACTGCAACTTGTTCCTGTTTGCGGACGACTCAGCCCTGCTGGTCTCTGACAAGAACAAGTTACAGGTTGAAAAAACCCTCAGCTCGGAACTAGGCAGAATCTGCATATGGCTCGCTGATAACAAACTATCATTACACATGGGCAAAACAGAGTCCATTCTCTTCGGTTCAAATAACAAACTCAGCAAGACCGACGGCTTCTCAGTTACAGTGGGTGACAATATTGTCACAAGGAAAGATGAAATTACCTACCTGGGGTCCATCCTAGAGGCTAATCTCTCCTGTGACAAAATGGCATCCAATGTAATAAAAAAAGTCAACCAACGAACTCGATTCTTGTACCGGATCTCCTCTCTGGTAAACAAGAACACCCTGAAGACTCTGGCAGGAGCACTCATTCAGGGGTACTACGACTATGCTTGCACCTCATGGTACCAAAGCACCTCAAAGGCGCTAAAAACAAAATTACAAACATCTCAAAACAAACTGGTCAGACTACTGCTTGACCTTACTCCTAGAACCCACCTCACCCCTGCCCACTTCGACAACCTAGGATGGCTTAGAGTAGACGACAGAGTACAACAACTTGCAATGGGCCTGGTCTACAAGATACACTACACGACCAAGGTACCCATGTACATGTCAAAATACTTCCCAAAGGTCAGTGAATACCACGATCACAACACCAGAGGGAGCTCCACAAATCATGTCAAACCCAGATTCGGCTCAAATAAGGGACTAAACACGTTTCGCAATTATGCCACATCAATGTGGAACGCCCTACCCAAAGCTGTAAAGGAATGTGGATCACTACCCACTTTCAAAACCTCTCTCAAGGGACACCTACGGGAGACTGCAATTCAACACTGGCCCCTGTAAATATCCTAACCCAATCATTCCAACCCCCTCCAATGTACAGTCATTTACCTAGTATGGTTTTGTCAATAGTTCAATGTACAATTGTGTTTGTTTATACAGTGTCTCCTCCCCCCCCCCCCTCAATGTACAGTGTTACTTGTTTATACAGGGTGCCCCCCGCCCCCCCCCCCCCCAACCACCTCCAATGTAAATTACCCAGTATGGTTGTCAATATCCCAATGTACCCAACCCCCCCCACCCAACCTCCAATGTACAGTTTCTACGTCAAATGTATATACTCCCTTTTCTTGACTCCTTCTGTATCACAAACAGTACTGTATTTGCAAATCTGGTATGTCATAAATGTATAGATGTAGCAGTACTGACTATCTGTATGTCATGTATGTCATATATGTCTATATGAATTGAAAATGGGGGACCCTGATGGAAACAAGACAAACGTCTTTCTCAGGTCTGCATCCCCTTAACAATTGTATGTATTGAGCCGTACTGTATTGTACCCATTCTGCAATCTGTTAAATAAAGTTTTCATTCATTCATTCATTCATTCATTCATTCATTCATTCATTCATTCATTCATTCTATTTTTATTCTGTATTTTTTTTTTTTTTTACTAATAGAGAGAGTGAGCAGACCCAGAGAGTGAGCAGACCCAGAGAGAGTGAGCAGACCCAGATAGAGTGAGACCCAGAGAGAGTGAGCAGACCCAGAGAGAGTGAGCAGACCCAGAGAGTGAGACCCAGAGAGTGAGCAGACCCAGAGAGAGAGAGCAGACCCAGAGAGAGTGAGCAGACCCAGAGAGAGTGAGCAGACCCAGAGAGAGTGAGCAGACCCAGAGAGAGTGAGCAGACCCAGAGAGAGTGAGCAGACCCAGAGAGTGAGACCCAGAGAGTGAGCAGACCCAGAGAGTGAAACCCAGAGAGAGTGAGCAGACCCAGAGAGAGTGAGCAGACCCAGAGAGAGTGAGACCCAGAGAGAGTGAGACCCAGAGAGAGTGAGACCCAGAGAGAGTGAGACCCAGAGAGAGTGAGACCCAGAGAGAGTGAGCAGACCCAGAGAGAGAGAGCAGACCCAGAGAGAGTGAGCAGACCCAGAGAGAGTGAGCAGACCCAGAGAGAGTGAGCAGACCCAGAGAGAGTGAGCAGACCCAGAGAGAGTGAGCAGACCCAGAGAGAGTGAGCAGACCCAGAGAGAGTGAGCAGACCCAGAGAGTGAGACCCAGAGAGTGAGCAGACCCAGAGAGTGAAACCCAGAGAGAGTGAGCAGACCCAGAGAGAGTGAGCAGACCCAGAGAGAGTGAGACCCAGAGAGAGTGAGACCCAGAGAGAGTGAGACCCAGAGAGAGTGAGACCCAGAGAGAGTGAGACCCAGAGAGAGTGAGCAGACCCAGAGAGAGTGAGCAGACCCAGAGAGAGTGAGACCCAGAGAGTGAGCAGACCCAGAGAGAGTGAGCAGACCCAGAGAGAGTGAGCAGACCCAGATAGAGTGAGCAGACCCAGAGAGAGTAAGCAGACCCAGAGAGAGTGAGCAGACCCAGAGAGAGTAAGCAGACCCAGAGAGAGTGAGACCCAGAGAGAGTGAGCAGACCCAGAGAGAGTGAGCAGACCCAGAGAGAGTGAGACCCAGAGAGAGTGAGCAGACCCAGAGAGAGTGAGCAGACCCAGAGAGAGTGAGCAGACCCAGAGAGAGTGAGCAGACCCAGAGAGAGTGAGCAGACCCAGAGAGAGTGAGACCCAGAGAGAGTGAGCAGACCCAGAGAGAGTGAGACCCAGAGAGTGAGCAGACCCAGAGAGAGTGAGCAGACCCAGAGAGTGAGCAGACCCAGAGAGAGTGAGCAGACCCAGAGAGAGTGAGCAGACCAGAGAGAGTGAGCAGACCCAGAGAGAGTGAGCAGAGAGTGAGCAGACCCAGAGAGAGTGAGCAGACCCAGAGAGTGAGCAGGGAGTGAGCAGACCCAGAGAGTGAGCAGACCCAAAGAGAGTGAGCAGACCCAGAGAGAGTGAGCAGACCCAGAGAGAGTGAGCAGACCCAGAGAGTGAGCAGACCCAGAGAGTGAGCAGGGAGTGAGCAGACCCAGAGAGTGAGCAGACCCAGAGAGTGAGCAGGGAGTGAGCAGACCCAGAGAGTGAGCAGACCCAGAGAGTGAGACCCAGAGAGTGAGCAGACCCAGAGATAGTGAGACCCAGAGAGAGTGAGCAGACCCAGAGAGAGTGAACAGACCCAGAGAGAGTGAGCAGACCCAGAGAGAGTGAGACCCAGAGAGAGTGAGCAGACCCAGAGAGAGTGAGCAGACCCAGAGAGAGTGAGACCCAGAGAGTGAGCAGACCCAGAGAGTGAGACACAGAGAGAGTGAGCAGACCCAGAGAGTGAGCAGACCCAGAGAGTGAGCAGACCCAGAGAGAGTGAGCAGACCCAGAGATAGTGAGACCCAGAGAGAGTGAGCAGACCCAGAGAGAGTGAGCAGACCCAGAGATAGTGAGACCCAGAGAGAGTGAGCAGACCCAGAGAGAGTGAGCAGACCCAGAGAGTGAGACCCAGAGAGAGTGAGCAGACCCAGAGAGAGTGAGACCCAGAGAGAGTGAGACCCAGAGAGAGTGAGCAGACCCAGAGAGAGTGAGCAGACCCAGAGAGAGTGAGCAGACCCAGAGAGAGTGAGACCCAGAGAGAGTGAGCAGACCCAGAGAGAGTGAGCAGACCCAGAGAGAGTGAGCAGACCCAGAGAGAGTGAGCAGACCCAGAGAGTGAGACCCAGAGAGAGTGAGCAGACCCAGAGAGAGTGAGCAGACCCAGAGAGAGTGAGCAGACCCAGAGAGAGTGAGCAGACCCAGAGAGAGTGAGCAGACCCAGAGAGAGTGAGCAGACCCAGAGAGTGAGCAGACCCAGAGAGAGTGAGCAGACCCAGAGAGAGTGAGACCCAGAGAGAGTGAGCAGACCCAGAGAGAGTGAGACCCAGAGAGAGTGAGCAGACCCAGAGAGAGTGAGACCCAGAGAGAGTGAGACCCAGAGAGTGAGCAGACCCAGAGAGAGTGAGACCCAGAGAGAGTGAGCAGACCCAGAGAGAGTGAGCAGACCCAGAGAGAGTGAGCAGACCCAGAGAGAGTGAGCAGACCCAGAGAGAGTGAGCAGACCCAGAGAGAGTGAGCAGACCCAGAGAGAGTGAGCAGACCCAGAGAGAGTGAGCAGACCCAGAGAGAGTGAGCAGACCCAGAGATAGTGAGACCCAGAGAGAGTGAGCAGACCCAGAGAGAGTGAACAGACCCAGAGAGAGTGAGCAGACCCAGAGATAGTGAGACCCAGAGAGAGTGAGCAGACCCAGAGAGAGTGAACAGACCCAGAGAGAGTGAGCAGACCCAGAGAGAGTGAGACCCAGAGAGAGTGAGCAGACCCAGAGAGAGTGAGCAGACCCAGAGAGAGTGAGACCCAGAGAGTGAGCAGACCCAGAGAGTGAGACACAGAGAGAGTGAGCAGACCCAGAGAGTGAGCAGACCCAGAGAGTGAGCAGACCCAGAGAGAGTGAGCAGACCCAGAGATAGTGAGACCCAGAGAGAGTGAGCAGACCCAGAGAGAGTGAGCAGACCCAGAGATAGTGAGACCCAGAGAGAGTGAGCAGACCCAGAGAGAGTGAGCAGACCCAGAGAGTGAGACCCAGAGAGAGTGAGCAGACCCAGAGAGAGTGAGACCCAGAGAGAGTGAGACCCAGAGAGAGTGAGCAGACCCAGAGAGAGTGAGCAGACCCAGAGAGAGTGAGCAGACCCAGAGAGAGTGAGACCCAGAGAGAGTGAGCAGACCCAGAGAGAGTGAGCAGACCCAGAGAGAGTGAGCAGACCCAGAGAGAGTGAGCAGACCCAGAGAGTGAGACCCAGAGAGAGTGAGCAGACCCAGAGAGAGTGAGCAGACCCAGAGAGAGTGAGCAGACCCAGAGAGAGTGAGCAGACCCAGAGAGAGTGAGCAGACCCAGAGAGAGTGAGCAGACCCAGAGAGTGAGCAGACCCAGAGAGAGTGAGCAGACCCAGAGAGAGTGAGACCCAGAGAGAGTGAGCAGACCCAGAGAGAGTGAGACCCAGAGAGAGTGAGCAGACCCAGAGAGAGTGAGACCCAGAGAGAGTGAGACCCAGAGAGTGAGCAGACCCAGAGAGAGTGAGACCCAGAGAGAGTGAGCAGACCCAGAGAGAGTGAGCAGACCCAGAGAGAGTGAGCAGACCCAGAGAGAGTGAGCAGACCCAGAGAGAGTGAGCAGACCCAGAGAGAGTGAGCAGACCCAGAGAGAGTGAGCAGACCCAGAGAGAGTGAGCAGACCCAGAGAGAGTGAGCAGACCCAGAGAGAGTGAGCAGACCCAGAGAGAGTGAGCAGACCCAGAGAGAGTGAGCAGACCCAGAGAGAGTGAGACCCAGAGAGAGTGAGCAGACCCAGAGAGAGTGAGCAGACCCAGAGAGTGAGCAGACCCAGAGAGTGAGACCCAGAGAGTGAGCAGACCCAGAGAGTGAAACCCAGAGAGAGTGAGCAGACCCAGAGAGAGTGAGCAGACCCAGAGAGAGTGAGCAGACCCAGAGAGAGTGAGCAGACCAGAGAGAGTGAGCAGACCCAGAGAGAGTGAGACCCAGAGAGAGTGAGCAGACCCAGAGAGAGTGAGCAGACCCAGAGAGAGTGAGCAGACCAGAGAGAGTGAGCAGACCCAGAGAGAGTGAGACCCAGAGAGAGTGAGCAGACCCAGAGAGAGTGAGCAGACCCAGAGAGAGTGAGCAGACCCAGAGAGAGTGAGCAGACCCTCCCTCCCTCCCTCCCTCCCTCCCTCCCTCCCTCCCTCCCTCCCTCCCTCCCTCCCTCCCTCCCTCCCTCCCTCCCCTCTGTGAACAACAGTGGTGCATGAGCATCAGGGTTCAGGGGTGACAGGAGGGGCACGTTTTTAGTTTAGTTTTCCATCTGCTGTCCTAGACGGGAAGCAAGTACAACCCAGTCATGTACAGTAACAGTACAAAACAGTCATACAGTAACAGTACAAAACAGCCATAAAAAAAAGCTGAGCTGACTACACTTGTGATTTAGCAGAGTAAAGTAAGTCAGTACTCATTGTTTATTATTTTTGGTGGTTGTTTGTTCTCTCTGAATCAATCAGCTCAGTTCACCCCATAGGGATTGACGTGAGCAGCCTGTGCTCATTAGTCCAATCAGTCAGAGGCAAGGCCTGTGTTAAATACTGCTGCCTGTAGCTCACTTTGCACTAAAGCTGAGCTGACTACACTTGTGATTTAGCAGAGTAAAGTAAGTATACCCATTGTGTATAGTCCGCTAGCTTCCAGGCTTACCCGGCTAGCTCGACCTACTGGTTTTAGCTCTTTAGCTAAACCTTCAATTGGCTTCATACACATAGCCTTTAGCAGTTGATCCATAGCACTTCTTATTTGTATTGTTTCCTGGTCTACCACCGCCACCTGGTGTAAGCATGGCTCTGTGTTCTGTCTGTCCCTCTCGCGTGAATATTAAAGGCAACCTAGAAAGGTTAACTCGGTTAACTCGAGAGTCGTGTCCTTGAACTTGAGTCAGGAAAACAGTCAGCTTTAGACGTCTCGGTCACTTCAGGCTTTTCTAAGGAGCCTCAAGCGAGGTCTTCTAGTCTGGAGAGTCCCAGACATAGTGCTCAGGACATGGTCTTTGCGCCCAATACGGAGTGGCAGTGTAACCGCTCTGCCTCGGCCTCAACACTTGCGGGTTCCGGGCCCAGTACGCAGCGGCCTCCACTGAAACCCTGTCTTACTGTCCTTGTGATTGGCGACTCCATCACCCGGCATATTAAGCTTGACGAGCCATCCGAGATCAAATGTTTTGGGGGAGCCAGAGCTACCGACATTGAAGCCAACCTGAGATTTCTGGCGAATAGCATAGTCAAGGGAAAAGTTAACCCACATCTCGCACCCACTGAAGATACATTTGACCATATTGTTATACATGTCGGAAATAATGACTGTAGGATGAAAGTCTCTGAGGTCACAAAGATCAACATAGTTAGGCTTTCTGACCTCGCCAGAAAGATGAGTCGGCATCGAGTAATCTTCTCTGGCCCCCTGCCTGTAAACCGGCATGATGATGAGTTCATGAGTAGGACAGCTTCTCTACACCGATGGCTGAAACAATACTGTAAAGAACAGGGCTTAGGGTTCGTGGATAACTGGTCCTCTTTCTGGGGGCGCCCTGGCTTGCTGAGAAAGGACGGCGTGCATCCTAACATGCTAGGCGCCTCTCTCTTATCTAGCAATATAGACAAGATTATAGCTTCGGGCTGACAGCCACCCCACAAGCATGCCAGGGTGCAGGCTCTTAGCGAGCCTGCTAGTCATGCTAAACCGATGGAGCCTGCCAATCCCTATACCTTTCCTAACCCCTGCTGGGTCCCTCCTCCACCAGGCTCCCCACTCCTCTCTTGCTATCTCTATCCTTAAACCGGTATATCCAATCAAAACTAGAATATCTCGTTACGCTCCGCTTTACCCAGCTCGTCCTTGTGCGATCGATAAACCATGCCAACTTAATTGCGATTAAACCTACCCGCATGGCTGAAAATCACACTGTTAAATATACAGAGTGCGTGAAGGTTGGCCTTATCAACATTCGCTCTCTGCCAACCAAAGCTCTTTTGGTAAATGAACTGATAACAGACCATAGTCTCGACTTATTGGGCCTCACTGAGACATGGCTTAAACCTAATGACTTTCTGCCCTTAAACGAGGCTTCACCCCCTAATTTTAGTAGCTCCCATATCGCACGCACCTCCAAGAAATGAGGCGGAGTTGCTCTAATTTACGATTCTAAGCACAACTTTACATCCGACGCAAACTGTACGTTTTCCTCGTTGGAGGTGCTCCTGTTGCGTCCCTCTCCACCCAACAGAAAGTGTGGCGGTCTGATTCCTACCTCCACTGCATCCTTTGTAATGGCTGTCCTTTACCGCCCCCCAGGCCCTTACACCCTCTTCCTAGATGAATTTTCAACTTTCATCTCTGAGCTTGTTATGCGCTCAGATAACATTTTAATTGTTGGTGATTTTAACATTCATTCCAACAAAACTCTAGATCCCCCAAATGACTCTGTCGGTCTCATTCAAATCGTTGACCAATCCACTCACAGAGGTGGGATCACCCTTGACCTAGTCCTAGCCCGCGGTCTCACTGTGTCAAATTTGACCGTTTCCCCCTATGTTCCTGCTCTCTAAGGCTACGTTTAGACGGAGAGAGTCTGAACAGAAACCGCAAAAGTCGTCTTACGGTTTCACTTTTAATTTTGCGTTTAGACTATCGTTTTGGGATGGAATTCTCCGTGCAGACGAGGCTGTAACGACTCCAGACGACTGAGCCCCGCTGTCACATGATTGGCGCATATGTCACATGACGTGCTGTGAAGACCCGCCCTACTCTGCCTCTGATTCGCAGACTGTGGGTGGGGAATGTGATTGGACCAAAGCAGAGTCACTCACAGACAGTGGGTCCAGTCACGCCGCGGGACAGATTCTTGTGTATTTAAAAGTACTGCCAATGTAGTCTCACTTTTTTGCGGTTTCACCCCGTAAAAACGCCTTTTCCGTATAAACGAAAGGCACATCCGAAAATATATTTTTGCGGATTCACCTGCTAGCGTTTCCGTCTAAACGGGGCCTAAGACCATTACCTCATCAAATTTCAAATTGATCTGACGGTTTCTCGCCCAGACAGTGTAGAATCCTACATGAGCCGTCGTATTAACGCCTCAACTGTCCCAACTCTAGTTAACTCCCTACCAGACACCCTCTCTCCCTTCCTCTCTTACTCTGGCCCCCTTGATCTCTTTACAGACAAACTTAACGCCACCCTTCGTAGCATGCTCGACATTGTCGCTCCCCTTAAGCCTAAAATTAAACGTGCTCCGCAAAAACAAACTCCCTGGTTTACGGAGGAAACGCGCTTAAAAAGGCTTGTCGTAAACTTGAACATAAATGGCGTTCGACCAAACTCGAAGTATTCCGGCTTGCCTGGAATGATAGTTTACGCTGAGCTAATGATGCTAATGATGGAGCATCGCCATCGGTTGTGTGATAGTAAAGGGCTAACCTTCTGTATTGTCACTGTAACTGACCGCCAAGGGTAAAGATGCCTATCATCTTTATTGTCAGTAAGCTTTAATTTGCGTTGGTCTAGATGATCAACTTCTCTGTATTGGCTCAGAATACTGAGCTCTCTATTTAAGAAAAGAATATTTCGGAGCCACTTGTGCAGTTTCATTTCGTGTCCACATGGGGGCAGAGCTCGTCTTTCCTATAGTATAAAGGTCACAGCATCCTGTGTGACCAAGGCGGAAGTAACTCAGAGACAACGACGGAGCAGACAGTGAATTATGTATAATAGAAGAACCTTACTCCAGTAAATAACTCCCCTTGGTAAAGCGGAATAAGGTATGTCGAACACTAAAATGTATTATTATTATTACTGTTGTTGAAGAGGTCTATATTTATGTGTGTAACTGCCAAACATTTATAAACATGTAAAGTGGTGCACTCACTGAGTAGCATCTAATGAAAGGCACCTGCTGCCGGACAAGTAACGTTATTATTTATCATTGTTTTTCCCTGAGTGCCTTTGTTATGGAAGACGAGTTCACCCTTAATAGCTTTGAATTCAAATGTTTGTTTGAACACGTTGGGTGAACAACATGTGAACAATATTGAACTGTGAACTATGTAACTAATTGTATGTTTGTGTTTGACTGTCCTATGCAGTTTTCACGGTGCAAACGGAGCAAATGATGCAACCGTCACTACCTGTACAAACACGGTGCCACGACAAACTACCAAAGAAAAGCTACAGTACTGCTAAGCTGAAATACAAAAGAAAAAAGAGAAAATAAATAAAAGCACCTGTACGAAACATAACCGCATCTTTATTTCAACACCAAGCCGGGGGGCAGTTACAGTGAAAACGTACCCAACTCTGAAGAGTGAAAACTTACCCGACTCTGAAGAGGATCAACAGTGAGTAAAACCCATACTCTGAAGAGGATAAACAGTGAGTAAACCCATACTCTGAAAAGGATAAATGTATTATGAAACCTCATTCTGAAGTGGATAATTGTGAAGTAGACCTTACTCTGAAGAGGATAGATGTTCTGAAGAGGATGGATGTATTATGAAGACTTTATTCTGAAGTGGATAAATGTACAATGAAGACCATACTCCGAAGAAAATACATGTATGTTGAAGACCTCACTCTGAAGAAAATGCATGTACAATGAAGACCATACTCTAAAGAAAATACATGTATGTTGAAGACCTCACTCTGAAGAAAATACATGTACAATGAAGACCATACTCTGAAGAAAATACATGTATGTTGAAGATCTTACTCCGAAGAAAATACATGTATGTTGAAGACCTTACTCCGAAGAGAATACATGTATGTTGAGGACCCTACACTAAAGAAAATACATGTATGAAGAGAAGGAAGAATGAACCTACTGAGTTAACCCTATGCTGTCTGGTATCCATCCCAGCAAAACCACGGACGTGTGGCAACTCCTGTATATCTAATTAACCCTATGCTGTCTGGTATCCATCCCAGCAAAACCACGGACGTGTGGCAACTCCTGTATATCTAATTACCCTTATGCTGTCTGGTATCCATCCCAGCAAAACCACGGACGTGTGGCAACTCCTGTATATCTAATTACCCTTATGCTGTCTGGTATACATCCCAGCAATACCACGGACGTGTGGCAACTTCTGTATATCTAATTACCCTTATGCTGTCTGGTATCCATCCCAGCAAAACCACGGACGTGTGGCAACTTCTGTATATCTAATTACCCTTATGCTGTCTGGTATCCATCCCAGCAATACCACGGACGTGTGGCAACACCTGTATATTTAATGAATATTATGCTGTCTGATATCCATCCCAGCAAGTGGAACTCTTAAATACCATCTATTTATTTGATATTTTGAGTGTGTGTGATCAAGCACAATGTCGGCCCAAGAAGAGTATGCTGGCAACCTCTTGGAGTTGGAACAGAACAGAACAGGTGCTCGCCAAAGAACTCTAACCGAGAAAGGAAAAGAAAATCGTGAAGTGGAGGATAAGAGGAAGGAGAAAGCTTTTAACAAAGCTTATCAGAAGATAGCCAAGGAAGCAAGAGGGAACTAAGAACCTTCTGTCCAGCAGAAGAACTTGAAAGACTAAAACAAGACATTCAAGCAAGTTGTGACTTAGTAAGAAGTTTATATGAGTCCATTTTACGTAACCATGCCACGACTCCTGAGATCGCAAATAAAATGGACGCCTGTATTCAGCTGACGACAGACACCCAAGAGCTTGTGTGTAAGCAGCTGGAAACAAAAGAAGAAGATTTTAATGAAAGACTTGAGAAGGAGAGGGTGAGAATAGCTCTGAACAAAGAGGAGTACAGATCTGTATATGGTCACACAAATACTGAAACAATTCACTCTCAACGTTCCAAGGCATCAAACAGGCGGAGGGAAGCTGAACTCGCGGCTAAAGTAGAAGAGGTAAAGGCCATTCAAGTGATCCAAGCTCAGCAAACCAGTCTCCTCCAACTAGAGGGGGAAGAGGCAGCCATGCTGATGGAAATGGAGAAGATGAAGGTGCAGAGTCGACGTAAGCTGGAGGAGGAGAGGATGAAGTTACAGCAGTTACAAGCAGAGAAGGAAGTCCAGGTAGCAGCAGCCCGAGTGAGGGCATACAGTTCGGGAAGTGATCTAGACAACGAAGAAGAAGAAGTCACTGACCATGAAATAAATACTGCTCACCAAAATCCTGAATATAGTGCTCCGCTACATCCTACAGCATTCCAACGTCAAGCATCTCCCAGCGCGACGGCAAACCAAGAGGCCTTCAGTCTAGCCGAAGCAATCACAAGTGCATTAAGCATGAATCGCCTACCTACACCAGAACCAACAATATTCAACGGTGACCCTATGAAATTTGTTGATTGGAAAATGACCTTCATGACCCTGATACACCGAAAGCCTCTCCCAACAAGTGATAAGATGTTTTATCTGAAAATGTACCTTACTGGAGAAGCTCGTAAGTCTGTGGAAGGATTCTTTTACAGAGACTCCGAAGAAGCATATAAAGGTGCCTGGAGAGTGTTGGAAGAGAGGTATGGGAACCCCTTCATTATACAAAGGGCGTTCAGAGACAAGCTAATGAGATGGCCTAAGATAAACACAAACGATCCTCTGGCGCTCCGAGAGTTGGCAGACTTCCTACAGGGATGCACAGAGGCAATTCCACATGTCCGAGGGCTGGACATCTTGAACGACTGTGAAGAGAACCACAAACTGCTCAAGAAACTACCTGAGTGGATTGTGCGAAGATGGAGCAGGATCATCGTAGAAGAGCTAGATAAATCTGGAAGCTATCCAAGTCTTGCACACTTTTCAAAGTTTCTGAACAAAGAGGCACGAATAGCTTGTAACCCCATCGCTACCCCACTACTGTTGAACTCCAGAGCCTCAGACGAGAGGTTTTCCAAGAGAGCCAGAGCGTTGAATACAAGCACTCACATAAAGAGCAACATCGTGGAGACACAGTATTCACCCTATAGAGCCAGACCACCTTGCCCAATCTGCAAGAATGAGAATCATGGCATTGCTACATGCACTAACTTCGCATCAAGGTCTATAGAGGATAAGAGAACGTACATCTACCAAAATCACCTCTGCTTTGGATGTCTGAGGAAGGGACACTCTAGCAAGGACTGTAAACGGCGACATACCTGCAACACCTGCAACCGTCGTCATCCAACGTGTCTGCACGAAGAGAGGTCACAAGCACCAGAGACAACCCAGAGTGGCACATCTACTGCAAACTACCGGAGCCAAGAAGTCTGCAGAGTCGTGTCTCACACTACAACCCGATGTGCTTCTGCGACCTCAAGCATTGTCCCAGTCCTTGTGTCTTCAGTTCAAGAGCCACAGATAACGGTGCTCACTTACGCACTACTCGACACACAGAGTGATACAACGTTTATCTTAGAGGACCTGCTTAAGGAGTTAAGTGTGGAAAGTCAACCTGTGAAGCTGAGACTCAGGAACAATGACTGCTGTAAATACAGTTATAACCAGCAAGAGTGTCAGCGGCCTACAAATCAGAGGACTCCATTCTGCAAACAACATCAGAGTGCCACAAGCCTACACTCGTAGCTTCATCCCAGTAGACAAATCCTACATTCCTACTGGTAAAACAGCGCTACAGTGGCCTCACCTCAAGCATCTCGTAAACAAGTTACCATCACTTCTAGACTGTGAAGTGGGTATGTTAATAGGATGTGATTGTCCCTCAGCGCTAGCTCCACTCGAAGTCATCACAGGCTGTGAAAACGAACCTTTTGCACAGAGGACAGAGCTTGGCTGGAGCATAATAGGCTCATCTAACCCTCATCTGGACCGACAAGGGAGCCAGAGCTTTGTACATAGAGTGTCAGTAAAAGAAATACCAGCCCCGTCTACAACAGATGTCCTTAAAGTACTTGAGTCGGACTTCTCTGAAAGGAACTACGAGGACAAGTACGTGTCTCAAGAAGATGTTCACTTCATACAATTCCTCAGTGAGAACATCAGACAGAAAGAAGATGGACACTACGAGATGCCTCTACCTTTCAAGGGTAGCAGCCCACCATCCCTACCAAACAACAAGAGACTAGCTACAGTCTGCCTCCAGTCTCTAAAGAAGAAGCTAAAGACGGATAAAGAGTATCACGAACGCTATAAGGCTTTCATGAAAGACATCATCGAGAAAGGTGACGCAGAACTTGACCATACCACTTCATATGGAGAGACCGCTTGGTACCTTCCTCATCACGGCATTTACCACCCTCAAAAGCCTGGCAGGCTACGGGTCGTGTTTGACTGCTCAGCTAAATTCTGTGCAGTTTCCCTAAATGACTGTCTATTGACCGGTCCCAACTTAATCAAATCCCTAATAGGAGTTCTATGCCGCTTCAGAAAGGAAGACGTGGCCATAATCTGCGACGTGGAAAGAACGTTCCACCAGTTCTTCGTCCACCCTGACTCTCGAAAATACCTCAAGTTCCTGTGGTGGAGGGAAGGTGATTTGGAAACGGAACCACAGGAATACAGGATGGCAGTTCACCTCTTTGGAGCTGCTTCGTCTCCTGGATGTGCCAATTTTGGCCTAAGGTACATGGCACACCAACATAGAGAAGACTACCCAGCAGCCTCAGCCTTCATTGAGAAGAACTTCTACGTTGATGATGGGTTAGCCAGCGTTTCATCAGTCGAAGAGGCCAAGAAACTGATCATTGAGGCACAAAAATTGTGCAAACGAGGAGGCCTACGCCTCCACAAATTCAACTCTAACCACAAAGACGTCCTCGACTGTGTGAAACCCTCAGAAAGAGCAACAATCACTGACCCTCTCGAACTTAAGTTGGAAGCGACCCCAACTGAGCATGCACTTGGCCTTCAGTGGTCTATAGACAACGACACCTTCAGCTTCAATGTCAACATGAAAGACCAGCCTTCAACCCGTCGAGGAATCCTCTCCATCGTCGCCTCTCTTTATGACCCACTCGGGTTTGTTGCCCCATTCACCCTAAGCGGAAAACGCATACTCCAAGAACTATGCCGCAGAAGCATAAGATGGGATGATCCACTGCCAGATGACTTAAAGCCACGGTGGGAGGAGTGGAAGATCGGGCTATATAACTTAAAGGAATTCACGATCCCTAGATGCTACCACCCACATGACTTCGGCAACATCATCAAGACGGAACTGCATCACTTTGCCGATGCCAGCAGCATGGGGTATGGCGCTTGTTCCTACCTCAGGTACAAAAATGACAAAAATACAGTACACTCCAGTCTTGTGATGGCCAAAGCAAGAGTAGCACCCACAAAGGTCTCAAGCATCCCACGACTAGAGCTCTCAGCGGCAGTGGTCGCAACCAAATTAAGTGTGTTGCTGAAAAGAGAACTGCAGATGAAGATCGATGAAGAATTCTTCTGGACAGATTCACAAGTAGTTCTGGGCTACATCAATAATGAGGCAAGAAGGTTCCATGTGTTCGTCGCGAACAGAGTCCAACTGATAAGAGAAAACACTGACCCAAGTAAATGGCACTATATCGAAACAGCAGAGAACCCGGCAGATCATGCCTCCAGAGGCCTTCAGGCATCTCACATTCCTTCAACAAACTGGATGTCAGGTCCTACATTTCTCTGGGAGCAAGAAGTACATCCCAAACTGAATCCCTTCGCAGACCTACTCGTAGGCGATCCTCAGGTTAAGGCTGTCCAAGCTTTCACAACCAAAGTTAACAATTGTACAGACATTCTAATTCGCCTAAATCAGATCTCTTCATGGTCAAATATCCTGAAAGTAGTTGCAAGAATCAAGAGGCTGGGATCGGGAAAAGTACACAACACCGAACTGGTGACAGTCGAAGAACGAGAAAGAGCTGCCAAAATAGTGATCAAGCTCGTCCAGCAGCAAGCCTTCTCTCAGGAAATTAAGAGATGCCAGGAAGGAGATGCTCTTCCAAGTTCAAGTGCTCTTCATTCCCTTGATCCAATTCTGCATCGAGAACTTCTCTGTGTGGGTGGAAGATTGAGACGCTCATCCCTCAGTCAAGAAATGAAACATCCCATCATTTTGCCAAAAGACAGCCCTATCACCAAGCTAATTACGGCTCATCACCACGCTCAAGTTTGTCACCAAGGCCGAAGTCAAACCCAAATGGAACTGAGAGCAAATGGATTCTGGGTCATTGGTGGGAGCAAATTAGTAGCCAAGCTAATTCACAACTGTGTACGATGCAGGAAACTCCGACGACCTACTGAAGAGCAGCAAATGGCTGAACTCCCTAAAGAGTGTGTGGAAGACTCACCGCCTTTCTCATACAGTGGCATGGACTGCTTCGGCCCCTTCCTGATTAAAAAGGCACGAAAGGAGTACAAAAGGTATGGCCTGATACTAACTTGCCTGGCTTCACGAGCTGTCCACATCGAGATGCTTGAAGACTTATCAACAGACTCATTCATTAACACCTTGAGATGCTTCATCAGCCTCAGAGGAGCTGTTCGGCAACTTCATTGCGACCACGGTACTAACTTCGTGGGAGCTAGAAACCAGTTTAAAGAAGCACTCAAACAATGCGACGCCAGTTTACTGGAGATCTTTCTAGCAGAGAAACAGTGTGAATTCGTCTTCAACGCTCCATCCGCCAGCCATGCAGGTGGTGTCTGGGAACGTCAAATCAGGACAATAAGAAATGTGCTGAACGCCACTATCGCTCTGTGTCCGGGCAGACTTGATGACGCCTCCCTTAGAACACTCTTCTATGAAGCTACAGCTATTGTAAACAGCCGACCACTGACAGTAGATGGTATCAACGATCCTATGGCGCTAGAACCCTTAACACCAAACCATCTCGTCATGATGAAGTCTAAAATCGCTCTTCCACCCCCTGGGAGATTTGTTAAAGAGGACATGTATGCAACCAAGAGATGGCGCAGAGTCCAGTACCTAATCGAACAATTCTGGAGCCGCTGGAAGAAGGAATACCTCCTGAACATTTCTACACGCCAGAAGTGGCACGTACCACGGCGTAACCTCAAGGTGAACGACATAGTCATCCTTAAGGACAGTAACCTGCTAAGAAGCCAGTGGCAACTATGTCGGGTCGTCGAAGCCACTCAAGAGAGCGACGGTCTAGTACGTTGAGTAAAAATACAGACTGGGGAGCGAAAAGATCACTCTACCAGACCTTCAGTCCTCGAGCGACCGATCCAGAAATTGGTACTCCTCCTCGAGAGTAATTAGTATAGAAACGCTTGAATTGTATTATTTTGATGCTATGTGAAATCTAAAAGGAAATCCTGTATGACTAAATTAATTGTTTTGTGCTTATCCGTCATAGCAGGATTTGGTGGGAGTGTAACTGACCGCCAAGGGTAAAGATGCCTATCATCTTTATTGTCAGTAAGCTTTAATTTGCGTTGGTCTAGATCAGTGGTTCCCAACCTTTTTCCCCCCAGGGACCCCCAAACATCTCTGATGAAATTCGCGGACCCCCTCCTAATAAGATACCATAAAATACTATTTTTTTTTTCATTTTAATAACAAACTGCTTATACACAGGCATATGCATCACAATTAGACCCACTATGCTTCTTTGACTTGTGCCTTCAATCAACAAATCTCATCTTGCACCATATGCATTTCAAAATGTTTGGCCAATATTCAAATGCTGTATTCATCCTCTCAAATCAGGCCCTAATGGTGAACGGTTTGCATTTATGGAACAAATCAATGCAACAAATTAAACTAAATATGAGACAGGAAATTCCAATCAGTAGCAGAGAGAATCTGTCCTAGCTGGGTTTAATACCTTTTTTTTGTCATTTTAATAACAAACTGCTTATACACAGGCATATGCATCACAATTAGACCCACTATGCTTCTTTAACTTGTGCCTTCAATCAACAAATCTCATCTTGCACCATATGCATTTCAAAATGTTTGGCCAATATTCAAATCCTGTATTCATCCTCTAAAATCAGTCCCTAATGGTGAACGGTTTGCATTTATGGAACAAATCAATGCAACAAATTAAACTAAATATGAGACAGGAAATTCCAATCAGTAGCAGAGAGAATCTGTCCTAGCTGGGTTTAATACCTTTTTTTTGTCATTTTAATAACAAACTGCTTATACACAGGCATATGCATCATAATTAGACCCACTATGCTTCTTTGACTTGTGCCTTCAATCAACAAATCTAATCTTGCACCTTATGTATTAAAACATTTTGGCCAATATTCAAATCCTGTATTCATCCTCTCAAATCAGGCCCTAATGGTGAACGGTTTGCATTTATGTTGAATGAAGTAAGAATCCACTGCAGTAAAAATATCCTCACCTCGAGTGGTGGTAGTAAGGTTGACTGACATGAGAATGTCCTGCTTCAGATCCTCATTTTCAATATATTGCACATAAACGATGAGCACAGCCTCGTCTGCGACAGTTGTAGTTTCATCAAGTTGTATGGCAAATGGACCCTTTCTAAGCTTTTCTGACAGCTGCTGCTCGCAATCACTTGACATCTTATCAATTCGGTATTTCACTACATTGTTCGAGAGTGGTACTGATTTTAGTGTATCCGCCACCTGTGGGCCGCACAGTTTCTAAACCATTTTGATGCAGGCTGGTTTGATGAGCTGCTCGCCAATATTGTGCGGTTTCTTTGCTTTTGCAATTAAAAGCGAACACTCAAAGGAGGCTTCGGTAGCCTTCTGTAAATCACTGCCACCCCTGCTCCACGCTACTCTAACATCAACAGGCTTGTTCGCCTTGAGAGACTGTTCTTTCCTCCGAAAAAAGTCTGGATCCTTCCCAACGGTTTCTGGGTGCTTAGACGCCTGATGTCTCTTCAGCTTGCTGGGCTTCAGGCTCGAGTTTGCCAACTTTTCTCCACAAATCACACACTCAGGTCGTTTGTCTGGTCCCTCAGTGAAGCCCATGGTGATGTAATTTTCGCGATTGCTGTAGGTCCTAACTTTTTTTGCAGATGAGCTGCCATCATCTCCTTTTCGTTTGTCACACATTTTCGCCTCTGGCGGCTGACTGCAGACGAGCCGAGAAAGTTAACTAGCGTGCTAGGCTAGCTACAGAAAGTGATACAGTCAACTGATTCGCGTTTTAGCCTACTGTTAACATTCAAAAATCATGTCTAGATGTTTATTTATTTATCTTTATTTTTTTATTGTAGTGGAGAGACTATTCATGCTTCTGATGATAAAAAAAAAAAAAAAAAAAGAAAGGACCCCAGGTTGGGAATCACTGGTCTAGATGATCAACTTCTCTGTATTGGCTCAGAATACTGAGCTCTCTATTTAAGAAAAGAATATTTCGGAGCCACTTGTGCAGTTTCATTTAGTGTCCACATGGGGGCAGAGCTCGTCTTTCCTATAGTATAAAGGTCACAGCATCCTGTGTGACCAAGGCGGAAGTAACTCAGAGACAACGACGGAGCAGACAGTGAATTATGTATAATAGAAGAACCTTACTCCAGTAAATAACTCCCCTTGGTAAAGCGGAATAAGGTATGTCGAACACTAAAATGTATTATTATTATTACTGTTGTTGAAGAGGTCTATATTTATGTGTGTAACTGCCAAACATTTATAAACATGTAAAGTGGTGCACTCACTGAGTAGCTTCTAATCAAAGGCACCTGCTGCCGGACAAGTAACGTTATTATTTATCATTGTTTTCCCTGAGTGCCTTTGTTATGGAAGACGAGTTCACCCTTAATAGCTTTGAATTCAAATGTTTGTTTGAACACGTTGGGTGAACAACATGTGAACAATATTGAACTGTGAACTATGTAACTAATTGTATGTTTGTGTTTGACTGTCCTATGCAGTTTTCACGGTGCAAACGGAGCAAATGATGCAACCGTCACTACCTGTACAAACACGGTGCCACGACAAACTACCAAAGAAAAGCTACAGTACTGCTAAGCTGAAATACAAAAGAAAAAAGAGAAAATAAATAAAAGCACCTGTACGAAACATAACCGCATCTTTATTTCAACACCAAGCCGGGAGGCAGTTACAGTCACAGTTGAAAGGGTTAACCGGCTGTCGTGTGGCAGTGAAAGGGTTAAGAAAAAACAGGTGGTGATAATAAAAAATCCACCCTATGCAGGTGGACCTATGTTTCCATCTAGACCAGGGGTGGGCAATTATTTTTCCCATGGGGCCGGGCCAAAATTCCGAACTCAATTATGCATAATATACATTTTATTTGTTATGGTTTGTAACCGACCCCAATCGCACAACACAAGACAGGTATGAGAGTAAGCCAAAACAGGGCAAATATTTATTATAGAACAAAAAGCGGCACAGTCCCTTTAAGGGAAAACATCTGGAAAATGCGGCACTGTGCCTTTAAGAGGCGAACAGGCTAAGGGACTAAGGCTAAGGGCCAGGGCTAAGGACCAGGGCTAAGTGTCAGGGCCAGGACCAGGGGCACTGGAGAGGGGGAACAGGGACAGAGGCCCGGAGAGGCGGGCTGGAGACAGGGACAGAGAACAGGGTTAAGGCCTTGGACAGGGCGAGGGTCAGAGCTGCTTACAGGGATGAGGACAGGGGCCCGACGGCGGAGGCCTGGCACGGGAACAGGGGCCCGACGGCGGAGGCCTGGCACGGGGACCAGGGGCCCGACGGCGGAGGCCTGGCACGGGGACAGGGGCCCGACGGCGGAGGCCTGGCACGGAGATCCTCCTCCTCCTCTTTGGATGCTGCAGACGGGCAGCGCAGAACAAAGGGGGTCCCAGGGGACCGGGATGGGAACACGCCGTCCTCCCGTGGAATACTAGGGAGCAACGACGAGCCTCACCCCAGGAACGAGGATCACGAAGAGACGCCTTCCTCCCGTGGAATCGGGAGCGATGGCGTGCCGCCTTGACGTCTGGAGTGGGAACACTGGAAAACCTCCCGTAGAGAATTAGAGAGCGAAGACGGTGTCCCACTCCAGGCAAACGGCGACAGGTGGTGATGGCTGGGCCGTCGTCTCACGCCGGAGACGCGGCAGGTGATGGTGACGTACAGAATGGTAACGTCCAGAACTCCATGAACACTGAACACAGATACAGATACAGAGTCCAGAACACAGAATCCAGAACACAGAACGACCCGACAAGGACTGGAGGGGAGTCTGCAACCTATGTACTCTCCCGAGGTGATTGCAAACTCCCAACAGGTGCGTGAAGGTAGAGGATCAAGGATGTCCAAGGGTGGGGGCTGGTGAAGAGTAGATGAGAGTAAATCATCGCAAGGGTGGGGGCTGATGAGGAGAGTAGACAGGGAAAACACAGGAAAAAGGTCCAGGGACAGGCGAATCCTCACATAATTTTTTTTACCGCTGGTAAAAGTGTATGTTATTATTTGGCAATTAAAAGGTGAGGTTAGCTTTCAAAAATATCATTTATTTAAATAGAATTTCCAAAATGATAAACAAAATGTGAAACATTTAACTCATTTTCAATCACATTAATAACAAAGGGCATTTTGAGTTTCATATACTATTGAAACAAGGATCTTCTTAGCTTTCTAAAGACATCACATCATCTTTGTAGCCAAAATAAACAAGACATGTCACTGAACTGTGTAACTATGTAAAGAAAAGTGTCCAGTTTTGTAGCCTTTTTGACTTTACATGCCTATATTAAACATTTAATGTGTTCAGAACTGTGCAAAAAAAAGAATGTGTCCCATTTCACTTGTTATATTTCCACATTTTAGTGTTCTTCAGTTATTTTTTTTCATTCAGTGTGTGAAATCCAGTCTCTTTTGAGCTTTAACAAGTCCATAAAAGTCAGGTTGAATGTCTGAGGTGGAGATGCGAAGCACAGCTGACAGATTTCCATCAGTGAGAGAGGATCTGTACCTGGATTTGGTAAACTTCATGACTGAGAATGTCTGTTCACATATGTATGTGGATCCAAAGAGAACCAACATCTTCTGAGCACTTTTCATGTTTGGAAAGTGATTCTCCTTGAGAGCAGAGTAGAACTTAAAGTGCTCTTTCAGTAGTGAAGCAGATTGCAGGTCAATGAGTTCAAGCTGAACATCAGTGGGTCCACTATCAACACTGCAGGTAAAGGGAGAGGAAACCAGCTGCATTTCATCCTCAACCTTTTTGAAATCTTGAAAACGCCTTGAAAATTCATCATGCAGTGCTCCTAACATGGATGAGTACCTGTGCCGGTGATCAGCTGATGGTTTGACTTCTTTCAGGGTTTTCATGTGTTCGAGATTGTTGCTGCCTAGTTGCCTTGAAATTAATTGCAAATATTTCTTTTTAATCTACCTACCTCAGTTGTGAAAAAAAATTATCAAAACTTCAAATAACCACACTTTCGACATTTTTCGGCTTGCCATTGCCCCGACTGCTTTGTTGTTGAATCAAGTTAAATCCTAGGTAAGCATATATTGTGCGTGTGAACGTTGACATGAAAATAAAAAATGTAAAAAAAAAGAAAAAAGAAAATTATATAAAAAAAAATAAAAATAAAAAATTATCATGTAATCTTTTGCGGGCCGGTCAGAATCATCTGTATTTGGCCCGCGGGCCGTACAATGCCCAGGTCTGATCTAGACTATATGTAATTATAGTCATATGCAGACACGGGTAGTTAGTGAGGAGCAGAGCCTTTTAAAAGATTATTATATGGCTCTGGTGAGGAGTTATTAAAATACCTCAGAACATGAAAACATGTTTCTGTCCTGCACTCTTCCTCCACCTCCTCTTCCTCTTCCTCCTCCTCCTCCTGCTGCTCCTCCTCATCCTGCTCCTCCTCCTCCTCCTCCTCTTCCTGCTCCTCCTCCTCCTCCTGCTCCTCCTCCTGCTCCTCCTCCTCCTCCTGCTCCTCCTCCTGCTCCTCCTCCTGCTCCTCCTCCTCCTCCTCCTCCTCCACCAGGGGTCACTGCAGGGCGCCACGGGGAGCAGCATACTGGCTCATGTTAGGCAGGCCATGCATTATGCAGCAGCTTAGGCCACGGCGGTGGATCTTCATGTCCTCGGCTACAGTCCACCTGTCGCTGCTCTGGTCGTAGCGCTCCACCTTGTTGGAGATGGAGCCATTGTAGCCTCCGACCACGAAGAGCAGGTCGTCCAGCACCCCGATGCCAAAGTTGGTGCGGCGGGTGAGCATGGCGGGCAGGGCGCTCCAGGAGTCAGTCAAGGGGCTGTAGGCCTCCGCGCTACGCAGGTAGTTTCCACCGTCAAACCCTCCTACCTGAGGACAGGACACATGAGAGGAAAGTGTGTGGCTCAGGCAGGCAGGCAGGCAGACACTGTATTAATCCACTTAGGAAAATGAGGGCATCACAGCAGCATTGCAAGTCAAATGATACATATCTATAGAAATATCTAGTATAAAGCATTTGTCTCCGTGTGCACCTACCTCATAGACTTGTCCTCCGTATGCAGCGACTCCCACTCCGATACGCCTGCTGCTCATGGGGGCGATCAGAGTCCACTGGTCGGTGTCTGGGCTGTAGCACTCAGCTGTGAGCAGACCCTCCCCCCTGTTGCAGCCACCACAGATGTAAACCTGTAATAAAAAAGAATATTCTAATTTAGTTTATATATTCCATTTGATTTCATTCTACTTTAATTGTCTGTTAATGTTGATGCACCAAAGGACCCAGACATCTTTTGTATCTGCAAGCTTACTTGGCAATAAAGACATTTATGATTTCTGATCTAATGTTCCTTGTGTTCATCTAGCACCCTGTGTCCCTCAGTTCCACCCACCTTGCCATGGAGGGCTGCTGCCCCGGCGATGCTCCTGTGCTCCAGCATGGGTGAGATCAGTGTCCACTGGTTGGTTTCAGGCTCGTAGCGCTCGGCGGTGTTCAGGTCCATGTGTCCGTCGAACCCTCCCATGGCGTAGATACAGCCGTCCAACATGATCACGCTGAGGTGACTGCGGCGTGAGTGCATGGGAGCCGCCTGCAGCCAGCTGCGAGTGACGGGGTTGAACCTGCGCACACTGCTGAGACGCTGATAGCCGTCCCAGCCGCCGACGCAGTAGACCAGACCATGGAGATAAGCAGTGCCGTGGGCGGCCTGGGGACTCTCCCCCTCAACGCTCACGTCCATCCATCCACCGGCTCGGATATTGTAAGCCTCCATGCCATTGGTCGGGATGCCGCCACTCCTGCCTCCGATGGCCAATAGGACCTCCTGGGGCAGGCGTGGGCGGGTCAGGGGTTTTGGGACCTGTCGGAGCCAGCGGAGCCAGCGGAGCCAGGCGGAGCCAGAGGGGTTCAGGACGCTGAGGATGAGGGCCCTGCAGTCGTGGCTGTCCCTCACCACAGGGTTGTTCTGGACGTTGCTCCTGAAGTAGTCAGGCCTCATCAAGCCCATGCGAACCTGGGAAGAGACAAGCAGACAGCAGTACAACTTAGACAGCGGTTGTAGACGGTTTCTGTTGCTAGGGAACAGTTTGGACCCAAATGTTTGAGAACCACTGTACTAGGGAACCTAGTGTTGTTTTAATGTAATGCACAGTAATACAATTTGTTTATTCTTTATTTTTTATAAATGTTTTTCTTTTCTTTTCTTTTCATACATAAAACAGAACATAACAGTACAATAATAATAATAATAATAACAATGACAACAGCGACGACAACAATAATAACAGTAACATGAATCATAATGACCTTGACAAGAGAAAGACAAACTAGAAAAAGTAAAATAATAGAAATTAAATTAAAAATAAATGTGGCTCAGGCACTAGCAACCATGTTTGTGTATCCGTAATACAATTAGTTACCTTGGGCAGCAGCAAAGGGATGTGTGTTTTACGCTCCTCACGGGAGTGGTCGATCCAACGGAGGACGGCCTCGAACACCGTCTCCTCGCTCTTCACGTTCAGGTCATCCCTCTCGATGATGTCCACCAGTTGCTGCAGGGACAGCGCCACAAACTCCTGTGAGACGTGCAACATCTCCTCAAAGTGGCACACAGTGAAGAGATGGGCCTTGCGCCTCAGGTCAGGGCAGCAGTAGATGTCCGCGAACCTCCAGAAGCCGACACAGTTTTCCAGAGACAGCTGGCCTTCTAGGAAGTCACAGCACGCTCGTACTATGCCAGTGACGAGAAGCTGGTCTGCAGCCACCAGAAGCTCTTCCACGTTCTCTGCTGTCACCAGCACAAAGCGTGTGTAGGCGTACTCTATGATGAGCTGCATCATACCCGGGGACACCCCAGGGATAGTGTAGACTGCTTTCTCTGAGTCGCTCCAGCGAGTGAAGAGGGCTCTGTGGGACGCAGAGTATAGAGATATCTGATGAGTAAACAGTAAGCAACATTCTGTCCTGTGTAGTAATATATTTTCACTGTAGAAATATAGGGTCTTAGCACAGTAGAAGTACAGTATCTGTTTACAGTAGAAGTACAGTATAGTATCTGTTTATAGTAGAAGTACAGTATAGTATCTGTTTACAGTAGACGTGCAGTATAGTCTCTTTTTACAGTAGAAGTACAGTATATTATCTGTTTACAGTAAAAGTACAGTATAGTATATTTTTACATTCGAAGTACAGTATAGTATATGTTTACAGTAGAAGTACATTATCTGTTTACAGTAGAAGTACAGTATAGTATTGTTTTACATTATAAGTACAGTATAGTATATGTTTACAGTAGAAGTACAGTATAGTATCTTTGTACAGTATAAGTACAGTATAGTATCTGTTTACAGTAGAAGTACAGTATAGTATCTGTTTACAGTCGAAGTGCACTATAGTATCTGTTTACAGTAGAAGTGCAGTATAGTATCTTTTTACAGTAGAAGTACAGTATAGTATCTGTTTACAGTAGAAGTGGAGTATTGTATCTTTTTACAGTATAAGTACAGTATAGTATCTGTTTACAGTAGAAGTGCAGTGTAGTATCTTTTTACAGTAGAAGTACAGTATATTATCTGTTTACAGTAGAAGTGCAGTATAGTATCTGTTTACAGTAGAAGTACAGTATATTATCTGTTTACAGTACAGTAGAAGTACAGTATAGTATCTGTTTACAGTACAGTAGAAGTACAGTATATCATCTGTTTACAGTAGAAGTACAGTATATTATCTGTTTACAGTAAAAGTACAGTATGGTATCTGTTTACTAACCTGAACCAAGCTAACCTGAACCAAGCTAAACTTACCTGAAATAGTCACTGCAGTCACACAGGAGGGCCTTGTGGGCATTCAACTCAGTGCTGTTGACTTTAATAACTACATCACAGAACCTTCCCTCCAGACGCAGTTCATTAAGGATTGTACAGGACATTGTTTCCTTTTCCATGTGGGGATTTTTAAATTGTATCTACAAAATATATTCAAGCTTACAGACAAGTAGCCGGAAACAACAAGTGATATCTTCACTTGGTCTTCTGAGATCTGAGCTCTTCTTCTTCTTCTTATTTGAATTTCCGGCAGTGTAGACGCATCGTGGCGTATTACTGCCCTCCACAATTCTTGCTTCGCCCACACTTGAGAAAGTTTACACTCCTCTTCTTCTTCTTCTTCTTCTCATCTTCAAAACACATTTCTATCGTCTCTGTCTCCTTCTTCTCTGCTCCTCTTGTCATACAATCACTCTTTTGGAGGGCCCCCCCAAGAGGGGGAACCCTCCAGAGATATTCTTCTTCTTCTTCTTCTTCTTATTTGAATTTCCGGCAGTGTAGACGCATCGTGGCGTATTACTGCCCTCCACAATTCTTGCTTCGCCCACACTTGAGAAAGTTTACACTCCTCTTCTTCTTCTCATCTTCAAAACCCATTTCTATCGTCTCTGTCTCCTTCTTCTCTGCTCCTCTTGTCATACAATCACAATACAAACATCATCTCCTCTCTTGGAGGGCCCCCCCAAGAGGGGGAACCCTTCTTCTTCTTCTTATTTGAATTTCCGGCAGTGTAGACGCATCGTGGCGTATTACTGCCCTCCGCAATTCTTGCTTCGTCCACACTTGAGAAAGTTTACACTCCTCTTCTTCTTCTTCTTCTTCTTCTTCTTCTTCTTATTTGAATTTCCGGCAGTGTAGACGCATCGTGGCGTATTACTGCCCTCCACAATTCTTGCTTCGTCCACACTTGAGAAAGTTTACACTCCTCTTCTTCTTCTTCAAAACTCATTTCTATCGTCTCTGTCTCCTTCTTCTCTGCTCCTCTTGTCATACAATCACAATACAAACATCATCTCCTCTCTTGGAGGGCCCCCCCAAGAGGGGGAACCCTCCATCTCATCTTCTCCGAGAATTGTTGAATATATACTGTAAATGTTCTAGAATGTTCTATTATGACATCATACTGTGACATCACAAATGTTCTAGAATGTTTGATTATGACATCATACTGTGACATCACAAATGTTCTAGAATGTTTGATTATGACATCATACTGTGACATCACAAATGTTCTAGAATGTTTGATTATGACATCATACTGTGACATCACAACGAAACATATGTTGACATTAAAAAAGAACAAATAAAATGATAAAAAAAAACTACATAAAACAATGATACAAATGATAATCAAATATGTAAGTGTAGCAGGGTGGATTATCCCTGCTTCGTGGGAACGGGTGGGCACAATCACTGGGTAGCGAGACACAGTAGAGCTCTGTCTGACTGCACCTCCGTCTTTGAGTCTGGAGCTTCGACTGGAGGCTGGTAGTGTGAGTGGATGGGGCCCGGGATTTACCAACCTGGTCTGGTACTCTGGTCTTCCTCCCCTGCAGCAGGGCGGTCAGCAGTACTCCCCAACACGCTCCCACTCCCCCCAATTGCTCCTTTAAACCCTCCCACACCTAGTGACTGAATTGTAAATAAATACCCTGGGTTCCCCCCGCAAGCAGTACCCTCCCTCAGTGACACTAGAAACCTTACAATAAAAAGGGAAAGGTAGAATAGGAAGGGGTCAATCATATATACGTTACCCACACCAAAATAGTTGTTAAACGGCTCAGGAATGGACACGCACACAGAACTCCCATCTAATTCTTTACTGTTATTTTGTACTGTTCAGTTACAAGGATGAATGGGAGTGCTCTAATGGACTGTAGTCCTACTATAACTCCATGTGTAACTCAATACCTTATGTCTACGTATATTCTACACACACCTCCGTGTTAGTGCCAGGAATAATATACTTTAATCATCACCCACGTCTGGGTCAGCACCCTGTATAATACCTCTGACAGGCTTTAATTATACGGCAAGAATAATACCTCTCTAGGCTTTACTTATGATGCACCAGGTCTGTAACCTCCCCATAGGGGAAGGGTTAATTAGATGGGAATTTATTATTAAAGAACCACACGTTATCACACTTAAAGGAAACCAAAAATGTGGGCCCACTTTACCAGAACAAAAGTCCTATGCTAATGCCGGCATGTAATGTTTGGGGTACCCCTTATGAACTGTAGTTAGCAACCATTAGCTTCGCCCGCAGGCTGCACCACATTGTGTACTGTGTAATAGATCCGGAGCATTGATGCTCGATTGTACTCAACCAATATGGCGGCCGCGCCGCACCACCACCGTCCGGGTGGCAAGATGGCGTCGAACGCTCTCGTCGCGGGTGCTAGCAAGCGGGGCTGGAGCAGGGGCAGTAGTGAGCTGAGAATGTGTGCTGGGTGTTGGCAACCTCTGCCGGTCGGGACGACCTCCCGTGTTGGCCTGAAAACAGCCGGTGCAGAACGGTTGTAGACAGCCGGTGCAGAGTCGACGGCGCGCATGCATAAACTAGCCCTCACTCACACTGAAGCTACACTCTGGGTCCCAAACGCGTTTTCCTTAATGCCAAGCAAGCAGTGCAAAAATGCTTCCGCATTCGTCACCGCACGCCAGTGCGGTAAAGCGCCCTTCTTTTCAGACAAATGCTACCGTGCGTGCACCGGCGGCGGCGTGCTCGCTCAGGTGCGTGCGTGCGCCGGCGTGCTCGCGCGAGGTGCCCGCGCATGCGCATGAGATCCCGCCTTGGTTCGACACGAGCGGAGCTCAATATATATAAGTCACCGCCCCTTATTCAGTATCTAGCAATAGCTCAATTGGCAAGGCCACATGGCTGTGGATCCTATGGCTCGTTTGCTGGCGAGTTCGAATCCCATCGAAAATATTTTTTAACGTGATTTTTTTTTAACGTGTATTCTTTCGCCGGTTAAGGTTAGGCATGGTTAAGGTTAAGGTTAAGGTTAGGCATTGTTTCGGAGTTGGTTAAGGTTAGAACGGTTAAGTTTAGGCGCTGTTAAGGAGCTGGTTAAGGTTAGAGTTTGTCAAAGAGAATGGCAATATAATTTCTATGGTTAAGGTTAGGCATGGTTAAGGTTAAGGTTAAGGTTAGGCATTGTTTCGGAGTTGGTTAAGGTTAGAACGGTTAAGTTTAGGCGTTGTTAAGGAGCTGGTTAAGGTTAGAGTTTGTCAAAGAGAATGGCAATAGACAGCCTATTTCCGCGCAACCTGGGCGCTGGGCGGCGGAAAATGAAAGGCGCATTACTGCACGCCACTACGGTAAATTTTTGCACTGCTTGCTTGGCATAAAGCTACACGCGTCCCAAACAGCCCACCTACTACACGGTTACTGTGGCGCAACGTGGTTGACTACACCACCGGTCTGCTTTAGCGCCTCGTGCTCAGGTTGCACTGGAGTTGATATAGCCGTTAGCAGCATGCTAATTATACCGTCAGGCTGCTACTATAACCCGATAACTATGGACGTCAGTCCTGGGGCTCAGTCTCTCTTACTCACGCACTATCACGGATACTCTTATGATAACCCGTCGCTCGCTCCGGCGGGGCTCTCCGGTGGTTCTTTAACGGGGCTATTCCAAAGCACCTCCCGTTGTAGCTGCGACCGTTCACGGCGACATCCCAAGCCGAAGAGAGCTTCCAGTTCTTCCTTCCTCCAGGTGACTCCCTCTTCCTCGTTGCCCGCCTCTCTCCCGTACACTCTCTGCCTGCCACCGCCCCCTGCTGGTACCGCCTACTAGTGACACAGGGAAAAGGACTGGGTGGATCGAATATGAATCAATTTCTGTTTATAATCCATATCCCAGCGAGTAGAAGAAGGAGACACCCGCATCATTGTTCGTGAGAATATCAATGGAAACTAGTCAACATGTCTTTGTGCACAAAGGGGAGATAAAAGGCAAGTCAGCACATCTGAATAATAGCCATATTTTCAGGTTGCTACATAAGTAAAATGTATAGAAATAAAGAAAAATAAGACAATGAAATAAAGATAACAATTAATTTAAAAGCTATTTTAAAAAGGTAAGTTTTGAGCAGTGCCAACCGAGTCTGCTGTCCTAACAGAATTGGGGTCTGTAGGGTAAGCACTTATTCCCTCCGCCCTGAACATTTATGGAGATGTATGGGCCTTTACAACCAAGTGCCCTAAACCATGCGTTCTCGGCTAACAAATTCATTAAATTCTTTAACAAGAAAATTGACCTCATTAGAGATGAAATTGTTGCCTTACTCAACAATCAGAGTCCCTCCCAACCTCTGATGGGCCTTACCCCTGACTTTGAATCCAGCCATACGCTATGCTGCCTTGAAAAACTCTTCCCAACTCTAGGCCCTGCCCTACTCAATATCTTCAACACCTCCTTGTCTACTGGCGTGGTGCCCCTGGCCTTTAAATCTGCTGTCATTAAACCACTACTTAAAAAACCGAACCTCGACCCTCTAATCTTGAAAAATTACAGACCCATCTCCAATCTTCCGTTCCTATCCAAAGTGTTAGAACGGATCGTCGCAACGCAACTTACTGACCATTTATCAAACAATAATCTTAATGAATCTTTTCAATCTGGCTTTACAGCCTTACACTCCACCGAAACGGCGGTTACCAAAGTCACAAATGACTTACTGATCTCTCTTGACTCAAACCTCACTTATGTGCTCTTATTGCTTGATCTCAGTGCAGCCTTTGACACTATCGATCACTCGATTCTTCTAGGTCGGCTTGAGAATCATGTTGGCATTCGGGGTCACGCACTAGCTTGGTTTAAATCCTATTTAACTGATAGAACACACTGCGTGGTCTATAATGATTTAACATCTGAGACCCTCCCAGTGCAATGTGGTGTCCCACAAGGCTCTGTCCTGGGCCCTTTGCTATTTTCGATTTACATGCTACCCCTCGGCAATATCATACGCAAATTTGGCATAAACTTTCATTTTACGCTGATGACACCCAATTATATATACCTATTAAGCCAAATGATTCCTCCCAATTACAAAACCTTGAGGCCTGCTTGCTTGCCGTCAAAAAGTGGATGTCGCAAAACTTTCTACTCATTAATGCAGATAAAACTGAGATGTTAATTGTTGGCCCCCCAAACCACAAAGGCCTGTTTCAGGACATCTCCCTCAACTTTGATACTTGTCATGTATCCCAGAGCTCCACCATAAAAAACCTCAGAGTAATTTTTGATTCCTCCCTCTCATTTAATGCACATATAAAAGAAATCACCAAAATTGCCTTCTTCCATCTTCGTAATATCGCTAAAATTCGCCCCATTTTAACTCTGGCTGATGCTGAAACCCTGATTCATGCTTTTGTCTCATCACGTCTGGACTACTGTAATGCACTTTTTTCAGGCCTACCTAATTCAAGCATAAAAAATCTTCAACTCGTGCAAAATGCGGCTGCACGGATACTAACTAGAACTAGAAAATGTTATCACATCACACCAGTTTTGTCCGCCCTACACTGGCTTCCTATTCAAGCCCGATCTGACTTTAAAGTGCTACTCCTCACCTCCAAAATTTTAAATGGGCTTGCACCGCTCTATCTATCCGATCTCATCTCCCGATACTCACCCGCTCGTGCTCTGGGCTCACAAAATGCGGGGCTTCTATCGATTCCTAGGGTTAAAAAGAAATCCGCCAGCCACAGAGCCTTTGTCTACCGCGCTCCCTACCTGTGGAACAAATTACCTGCCGTCGTCAGGGGCGCCTGCTCTGTCGAAGCTTTTAAATCCCTGCTTAAGACCCATCTTTTCTCTCTCCCCTTCAACCTACCCTGACCTCACCTGGTCGGGGACTGACCTTTAGATTAATCTGTCTAGTTTAGTTAGGATGTCTATTTTCTCCCATGTCTGCTTTTTTGCAGCACTACAAACATGGGAACTCTCTAGCCCCCCCCCCCCCCCCCCCCCCCCCCCATCTCTCTGAGTGCCTGTCTCGTAGTGCTGACCAAGGTGATGGATGCCTCGGGGTCTTGGCCAAGATTGCAGTGACTGCTCTACATGCACCATCGAGGCCATGGATCAGCTCCTTACCGTCTTCTGTCCGTGGTCTGTCAACATGGTTTGTGGTCTGTCAACGTGGTTTCATTGCTGGGTTAAGTACTTCTATTCTATTCACATAATATGCTTACTTCATTTTTCTATTCTATTCACATAATGCTTACCACTTGTATCTATTGCTAGATAGACCACAAGCTACCACTTGTATCCTGTGAGTTGCTGTCATACAGTAATACAGTACAAAACAGTCATACAGTAACCATACAAAACAGTCATACAGTAACAGTACAAAACAGTCATACAGTAACAGTACAAAACAGTCATATAGTCATACAGTAACCATACAAAACAGTCATACAGTAACAGTACAAAACAGTCATACAGTAATACAGTACAAAACAGTCATACAGTAACCATACAAAACAGTCATACAGTAACAGTACAAAACAGTCATACAGTAACAGTACAAAACAGTCACACAGTAACAGTACAAAACAGTCATACAGTAACAGTACAAAAACAGTCATACAGTAACAGTACAAAACAGTCATACAGTAACAATACAAAACAGTCATACAGTAACAGTACAAAACAGTCATACAGTAATACAGTACAAAACAGTCATACAGTCATACAGTACAAAACAGTCATACAGTAATACAGTACAAAAGTCATACAGTAACCATACAAAACAGTCATACAGTAACAGTACAAAACAGTCATACAGTAACAGTACAAAACAGTCATATAGTCATACAGTAACCATACAAAACAGTCATACAGTAACAGTACAAAACAGTCATACAGTAATACAGTACAAAACAGTCATACAGTAACCATACAAAACAGTCATACAGTAACAGTACAAAACAGTCATACAGTAACAGTACAAAACAGTCACACAGTAACAGTACAAAACAGTCATACAGTAACAGTACAAAAACAGTCATACAGTAACAGTACAAAACAGTCATACAGTAACAATACAAAACAGTCATACAGTAACAGTACAAAACAGTCATACAGTAATACAGTACAAAACAGTCATACAGTCATACAGTACAAAACAGTCATACAGTAATACAGTACAAAACAGTCATACAGTAACAGTACAAAACAGTCATACAGTAACAGTACAAAACAGTCAAACAGTCATACAGTACAAAACAGTCATACAGTAATACAGTACAAAACAGTCATACAGTAACAGTACAAAACAGTCATACAGTAACAGTACAAAACAGTCATAGTCGTGTACAGTAAAAGTACAACAAGTACAACAAATACAAATAAAAAACAAGAATACAGTCATACAAAAGCGTAAACTAGCAGCAGAGGTAAACTAACAGAGGTAAACTAACAGAGGTAAACTAACAGAGGTAAACTAACAGAGGTAAACTAACAGAGGTAAGCTAGCAGAGGTAAGCTAGCAGCAGGTAAACTAGCAGCAGAGGTAAACTAACAGAGGTAAACTAACAGAGGTAAGCTAGCAGCAGGTAAACTAACAGAGGTAAGCTAGCAGCAGGTAAACTAGCAGCAGAGGTAAACTAACAGGGGTAAGCTAGCAGCAGGTAAACTAGCAGCAGAGGTAAACTAACAGAGGTAAGCTAGCAGCAGGTAAACTAGCAGCAGAGGTAAACTAACAGAGGTAAGCTAGCAGCAGGTAAACTAACAGCAGAGCTAAACTAACAGAGGTAAACTAACAGAGGTAAGCTAGCAGCAGGTAAACTAGCAGCAGAGGTAAGCTAGCAGAGGTAAGCTAGCAGCAGGTAAACTAACAGTAGAGGTAAACTAGCAGAGGTAAGCTAGCAGCAGGTAAACTAACAGTAGAGGTAAGCTAACAGCAGAGGTAAGCTAGCAGCAGAGGTAAGCTAACAGCAGAGGTAAGCTAGCAGCAGAGGTAAGTTAACAGCAGAGGTAAGCTAACAGCAGGGCTAACAGCAGGGGTAAACTAACAGCAGAGGTAAGCTAGCAGCAGGTAAACTAAGAGTAGAGGTAAGTTAACAGCAGAGGTAAGCTTGCAGCTGAGTGTTTTCCAGGGATCTGCTCCGCTGGTCAGGCTGTGTTTGTGTTGTCAGCCAGAGCAGCGTTTGACAGAGTGTGACTGACTGAGGCAGCGCCTCTATTCTGGGGGATGAGCCTCGTCAATCTCCTGATCCTCTGCTCGTCCAAACCAGAGCCCCTATCCTCAGCCTCCCCTCCCCTTCCCCCTCCTCCCTTCAATGGAACATGAACTGATAGATACCTCAGAAATATATTGTCTAACTAATATAACATTACATTGATATAACTAATACAGTATAACTAATATACTAAATAATAATTTATTTGCTATCCTTGTTCTTTGCCTCGTCTGGTTGTCTCTGTGTTTTGATTGTATATGTTGTGTGATTAAAATATGCCTTTTTTTGCTTAACTGTGTATGTTTAGCTTATTGCTGTATGTACACTCAACATGACTGTACATGAGGGAGACCTCAGTTGCCTTTTCGAGTTTAAATAAAGGTTTGAAATTAAATTAAAAGACTAATGTAACATAAATATATCTAGCAAAATACAACAGCAATACAACATTGACATCTAGCAAAAACACTCAACAACAGCAACAACAATATAGCAACAACAGCAACAACCACCACCACCTCCTATTTACAGAAGAGGTTTAATATTTCCAGTATGATAAGACAAATCCAAAATCATGTGGGGTCTGTTTGTGCCCTGATCAGGCGCTCCTAGTGTGATGTGTCATGTCTAGCTGTAGTTCTATTTCATTATGGCTTACGCTCAGCATCATCTGCACTGCACTTCACTTCGTGCACGAGCACTAGGGATGGGTACCGAATTCGGTACTTTTGAGGTACCGAACCGAAACACGTCGGTACTACCGAGTATCGATTCAAGGGAGAAACCGTTTTTTTTTTTTTTTTTTTTTTTTTACCCTTTTTTTTTTTTTCTTTTTTCTTTTCATGTCAACGTTCACACGCACAATATATGCTTACCTAGGATTTGACTTGATTCAACAACAAAGCAGTCGGAGCAATGACAAGCCGAAAACTGTCGAAATTGTAGTTATTTGAAGTTTGGATTTTTTTTTACGACTGAGGTAGGTAAATACAATTTCTTGAGACTAAAGTACCGAAAAAAGGTACCGTTGGGTACCGTTATCGATTCACAGGTACCGGTACCGGTATCGGTTCAAATGTGAAAGGTACCCATCCCTAACGAGCACTGAATAAAAAATTCCACAATGTACCTTTACATCCCAACATTCGTCTGGCCACACCCCTATCCGCTTACCTTCATAAGCAGGTGTGTGGTCACCTACTCGCCTCCTTCTTCACTTTCACCACAAGGAAGTGCCTTCGGTAGATCCCCACTTGACGAGGTTGTTAGCTGAAGAAAATCGAGACGTGTTTAAATTTTTTCTTGCTTCTTTCTTCTCTCATATATTTCGAAAGAAAAAAGCTAAGTCATAATGTCTACTTCGGAGAGTCGCGCTCGCAACGCCACTCTTCACCAGCGGCTCTCCATCTCCGCCTCTGTCGTACGTCTTGGAGCGGGTTTGAGGACTCTCTCGTGGTCGGCAGCCACGCCCGGTAGGCATCCGATGGGTAGTTTGCCTCTCCAAGGAGCTGGTGCACCGGTGCCGTCGCCTGTGCGATGGCCTGGTTCCGGCTCTGGTACCTCTGCTTCCGGGGAGTTGTCCGCTGTTGGGCGGCCGGCTCCTTTGGTTGCGGGGGATTTGAGACGCAAACTTTTTGCGTCAGCTCGCTCCCGTCGCAAGATGGTGGCTTGCAGACGCGAGCGGCCAGGTTTTGGTGAGTTGCTGGAGCCGGATGAGGATGCGTCGGTCTCTACATGCCCGATGGAGACAGACATGATAGAGGCAGACGGGTTCTTGTTCGAAGGCCCAGTAGAGACATGTCCCCTGCCTGTCCAGGTAACACTGGGGGGGGGGGGATGTCTCCTTGGGGTTCCTTGTCCGCAGATGTTGGGTTAGAACCTCCGACTCGGCGGCGGGATGCCCTGCTATCAGCCACATCAGAATGTGGCTCCTTGACCAGTAGTCTGCTGTATGTGAGGGACGCGGGCTCGGAGGAGGAAAGTATGCAGGGGGAACTGAGTGCTTTGTTCCCCGAGCTCATGGCGGCGGCAGTCGCAAGCGGCGTGCCGCTGCCGCAGGCACTGCCTGTTCCTGTCCCTGATGATTGCATAGGTCATCTATGGCAGCGTCGCCCGGTGATGTCTACCCATTTTTCCCCTCAATGGCGGCCTATGTCCGTCAGGGCCAGGTGGTCTCCCACATCATGGGCCTTACCCCCGCCTACGTGCAAGTCACGCGGGTGGTGGGTTTGGTAGACGGCATGAAGGAGGGCGTGCCACGGCTTGATAGGCCGATGGCGGCGCTCCTTTGTCCTGAGGTGGTGTGGGAGCCGTTACGGAAGCCGGTTCCCCAAGGGAAATCGGCGAGGCGGTTGGCGTTTTGGAGTGACCAGTTATTTATCACCGGAACACAATCTCTGGCTGCCACCTCTAACATCGCGCAGCTGGCGAGATTCATGTCCGGGATATTAACGGGCGGCACGGAGCTGACTGATTTACAGCATGATCAGCTCGCCCAGTCGGCAGGAGCCATCCTGCATCTGATTCAACCGCAGGCTATAGCCGCTGGGAAAGTGCGCGCCCTGGCTACTCTGACCCAGCGCCACCTTTGGCTGGAGCAGGCACGTGTGCCGGAGAAGAAGAGGACTCCCCTTCTGACGGCACCCCTCTCCGAAGCTGGATTATTCGGGTCGGCACTGCAGCTGATGACCTCAACCTGCAGGGAGATGCAGGAGGAGCGCTCCGTGCTCCAACCTTATTTCCCTCCGCCTGATGTCGCCGGTGGAGTCAGACGGCCGCCACGTCGTCGAGGATCCTCCGCCGTGGCCGCCGCTGCCACCACGCCAATGCTGGACCTTCGGCGAAGAAGGCCAGGAGGAGAGAGGGCGCTTCTGCCACTACAGCCGGCCCATCTACGCCCGGAGGTGACGGTAGGGATCGTCGAAACCAGCCGCCGATCGTTTACCGTCCCTCCGGGGCTCCACGGGGTGGAAAGCTCAGAGCGGCTTGTGGCAGGAGTCGCTAGAGACTGCAGTGACTTTTTCCCTCTGTGGTCCCCTCCCCATGTTCCCTTCCCGGCCCCTCTATGATTTTGTTCAGAAATAAAAAGTCCCCTCTAAAGGGGGACTGTATTTTTTGTTAACAAACTGTGTGTTTATTCACCAAACATATGATGGGGTTGCAACGTGTGAATCTTTCGCTAGTATGGGTTGATAGGAGGGCTAGGTGTTCTTCATGTTAGAGCTTAAGCAAGGCCTGCAGCCTACACTCGGTTGAAAAAGGGTTTTCTGCCTCGACCTGAATCTCCACATAAAGGTAGAGGTTAGTTGTGTGCTCTGTTGCTTACACAGTGATATTGAGCTGCAACACTATTGTGTTGGTTTGCAGTAATGCTCGTATGAAAACATACCACGGCTCAGCCGCTCTCTCTCTCTATAAATTTTTTCTGTGTTACAACATGGATGCGGGTGTTGGGTTCACACACACACACAACTTGGTCTTGCTATAAACCCTGTTTACAGATGTATCTGTGGTTAGCGTGCAGTGAATTAGCTTACGCTATTCGTTAGCATTGCTACTAAAGGTATCATATGGCTATTGTTGTTGTCATATGTACGGACTGGGCTTGTGAGGGGGTGCCGGATAAACCCCTCCTTCCCTCTTCTGATTGGTCAGGGGGTTTATAGGACTTTCTTCGTTCAGTCAGGGCCAAGCTGTTAGGCGGCTTAGCAAGGAGAGGGGGGGGGGGGTAAGGGTTTCCCAGACTCTGCACCTATCACAGGCGTTTGAGTCTTGGGTTTCCCCCCGTCATAGCACACGTCACTAGGCACGTTGCTATTGGACGATGACTTCCGTGAGTTTAGACCCGTATGTAGGGTCTGTTATTGTCGAGTTGTCGGGGCGGAGCGTAGGAACTTACTGTTCTACTACGCTCGATATACGCGTAACTTGAGTCGGTTGGTCACATGACTCAATGTTACCGTGACTTTTCAATTTATGGCTCACGTGGGAAGTCTCTCTGAGGGGTTCCATCTCTCCTCTATGGTGAGGTTGACGGAATGTAAAAATGTGAAAAAATGTTACCCTCGGCTGCGTCACGTGGGATTCATGTCAGTCGGTGTTTCTTTCTTTTTTAATAAAAAAGAGTGGAGAATATGAAGCACGACAACCTTCTTGTCGTTCTCCCAGGCGCCTTGAAGGATCAATGTGGGGTCTGGTTAGACTGTCCATTGATGTGTTTTGTGTCCCGACGCATACGTAGTACTGGCTCGGGGTGTTTTCTGTTAAGAATCATGCGGGTGGCTAGTACGCCTTGGTTGCTTGTTATTAAAACAGCGTTTTTATGGAGCAACTGGGATGGGGGATTCTTTCCTCTTCCGAGAGCCTGATACTGGGTCTCGATGGATTCTCGTTCATATCTGGGGGATGTTAACGGAATAGATCAGAACATAGGTAGAGGGGTCTCACGCCCTTTGGGTGGGCCACTGAGCGCGGTATAAACAGGACCGTCTGGGTGGCGCCCTTTTTTCATGTTTTAGATCAACACGCATATCTGCCCCTTCCCTTGGAGTAGGCATGTCGGCGTGGTTAGGGCACGGGACTGGTTCTGGTCACGCTGGTCCAGGTCAGTTAACCCGTTGTCCGCCGGGGATGCAGATCTGCTGTTCTGGTACCCTGAGGGACTTGTGCTTTTTTCAGGGGGGAAAATGCCGGGTCGGCCCGGGTGTCACGGGGTTGGGCGTTATGGAGACCCTTGTTGGGTACAGTTTGTACCTGACACTATTATAAGGGGCTGGTTCTCCTTTCTTCGCTCCTCTCTCACGCATGGCGAAGAGGGGGCTGTTGGGGTGGTCTTCTGGACCTCCTCTGGTAACCCTGTGTGCTTCCCGAGCCGCCGGGCCCGGTCCGAAGTAATGTTTCGTTGACACCGTAGGCCTGGGATAACCCTGTTGGAAACTGAAACACTTATACTGCGGTATAGCTGGTGTATACCCGCAGGTGTGTTTTGGAGTTTTTTCTTGAGGGATTATAGGAACGACCACCATCTGTGTACCAAGAGGGTGGTTGATTCCCTGGTGTGTTGGAGCAGAGTCAACTCCCGGGTTATCCGGTTGAGTGTGCCCCTGCACGTTCATGACGTCTGCCAATCGTGTCAGCCTTCTCTGCCTCGACCCCTCTGGGTGGGTTTTTCTTTTGATGGAGGCTTTGTCATGGTGCTCAACGACGCCAGCATACGCCCCTTCCGCCGGGGTGCTGTTTTCAGTTGACCCCTTTGGCGCCTGTCTCGTCCGCAGTGCTCCAGGCTCAGGTCTACAGCCTGCTGCCTGGTTTCCCCGGTGCGCTGCCTGCTTCCGTTGGTTGACCTTTTTTGAGTGCGGCCATACTGACTGCCTGTTTTGCAGGGTCAGTGTGCCAGGCGGTGTACTATTGGGGGGTAAGGGCCCGCTCTTGGAGGGGCTCTAGCCGAATACGCTGGCGATGTGGGGGGCAATGTCACTAAGTGACCGCCTGGTGGGGTCTTGATGCCTGGCGTCATTTGACCTCTCCGGGCCCCCTTTTTTCCAGGGGATCCAGTCCCTTCAGTGGGTCTGGGTCTTCCTTCGTGCTCCGCTGCTACGGCCTTGCCACGGGGTTGAGTTTGCTCTTGACCCCGTGATTCTGGGGGCAGTAACGAGGGTTGTTCCTTCCGTTTGTTCCCTGGTGGCATGCGGGTTGTGCGTGTGCGTAGCCGTGGGGTCAGGCCACGGTCTGCTCACCCTGTGCGTTGAGTTGCTTGAGTTCCTCTTCCCCTCCCGTCCTCCAATAGGGAGGATATCCTCCATTAGGGAGGGTCGGGGGGCTCGGTCCTCCCCGGTCTGATGGTTGTGGGGGGCCTCAGCGGGGTACATTTGTCGAGCTTTGGCTCCCGCTCAGCTCCTCTTGTGCAGATGATGCTGAGCGTAAGCCATAATGAAATAGAACGTAAGGTTATGTATATAACCAAGTTCTATGAATTATGGTGACGCTCAGCATCAGGACGCCGCTGCGGCCCTTGATCTCGCCTTGTGGTGAAAGTTTGGGAAGGAGGCGAGTAGGTGACCACACACCTGCTTATGAAGGTAAGCGGATAGGGGTGTGGCCAGACGAATGTTGGGATGTAAAGGTACATTGTGGAATTTTTTATTCAGTGCTCGTGCAAGAAGTGAAGTGCAGTGCAGATGATGCTGAGCGTCACCATAATTCATATAACTTGGTTATATACATAACCTTACGTTCCCTGTCATGGTTTTGTAGTCCTTATCGTTTTCCCCTCCAGGTGTACCCATTTGTAATTAACCCAGGTGTGTCTTGTCTCATCATTCCCTCATGTAGTATAAGTATTCTGCCTTCCCCTTTGTCCTGGGCTGATCCTGTCTGTGCAGTATGTGTTCTTGTCTCTCGTTACTTTATATTTCCTTTGTTCAAACCATGGTAATTATTAGGGATGCTCGATATTGGCTTTTTTACCAATACCGATATACCGATATTGTGCAACTCTTAATTTCCGATACCGATATATGCAGGTTTTCTCCCCCCCCCCCCCCCCCCCCCCCCAAAACGGAATAATTTAAGGTAATTAACATTACATATATCTTGTTGTGGAATTAACACAACATTATGCATACTTTTGACAATAAATAAAATCAGAATTTGTTCTTACTTGCTTGCCTGGGTAAATAAACGTTATAGAAATGTAAAAAAATTAAAATACATTTTTTTTTCTTTTTTTTTAAACCGATACCGATATTTTCCGATATCACATTTTAATGCCAATATCGGTAGGCCGATAATATCGGACATCCCTAGTAATTATTAATTAAATATTCTTTGTTGATTACTTTGGCTACCGTCTCCTTATTATGTTACATTGACCCAACATCGAGCCTGCTAATTGTCAATGGTAACATAATACACAGTGAATAGGAAACCAAACCAAAGCTTGGCAACATGCAAATAGTGCTGCAAGGCTGTCAACACTTATGGCAATTTGAGCGGCTCAAACACCAGCAGTGGAGGCAACGCTGCAACCCTGCAATAATAATAATAATAATCTTCATTTATATAGCACCTTTCATACACGGAGTGCAGCTCAAAGTGCTTAACAGAGACACGTCTTCTTTAAACAAGTCAAGAAGAAAAAAAACACATAAACACAGTAAGTCAAGAAAAAACAAGAATACCATAAGGTCCATAAGCTCAAAATAAATGCATGCATGCAACACTCCCAGACGTACCCCACACGAAGGTAAGGAAAAACTCACTAAAACCTAACAATAGGAAAAAATGCACCACAGGCAATGTGGAGGAGAGAAACCTTAGAAGGGCCAATTCAAGGGGGGATCTCCCTTCTTAGATGTCGGTGATATTAGTGTTGCATGTTGCATTAAAAAGCGGCGAACAGCTGGTAAGCATGCACCCATGTGTGTAGTGAAACACAGATGAGTGCATGCGATAGCAACTGAACATTTAGAAAAATTAAATATGGAGCTGATAGTGATAACAACTGAACATTTTATAAGATTAAAGATAGTGGCTCCAGCCGAGGCACAGGGGTGCGTCCTCCCGTGACGTTCCACACTCCGGCCACCACTCCGAGACAGCCGAAGACAGGGAGACAGGAGGCGACGCAGAGAGGGCCGCATCCCCCCGGCCATCACGGGACGTCGAACACTCCGGCCACCACCACGAGACAGCCGGAGACAGGGAGACAGGAAGGCAGTGGCGGCTGGTGAATTCTTCTCCAGGGGGGGCGCTATACCAAACATTTAGCAAACATGTACCGAGGCACGCATTGGCGAATATTTAAGTAGTAGAGTACAACTATCACCATTGCCATCAATCAATATATGATCACAGTCAGTCAATGCAGCCACGTTTCCAATAGCCCTACACAAACACGCACGCCCAGGTCTCTCTCTCTCTCTCTCTCTCTCTCTCTCTCTCTCTCTCTCTCTCTCTCTCTCTCTCTCTCTCTCTCTCTCTCTCTCTCTCTCTCTCTCTCTCTCTCTCTTCTCTCTCTCTCTCTCGTATTCAGATCCGTCCAATAATAATCACAGATGTATATCTTGTCATTTTAAACAAGTTACCATTATATTGTCCGGGTGATTATGCCCCCCCACAGCGAAATTAATTAGTATCCCCGACCCCCTCTATCTCTCTATCTCTCTCACACAGACACACACAGCTGCATGACGTGGAATCCAAGGCAAGCTATCGTTACAAGACTTACTTACCATCACAAGAGTTGAATGGGGCGAGATATTCAGCTGTCCAGTCCACAACAGCCATAATCAATTTTTTTTTTAAATCCACTCAAAAAGAAACGCCAGTAACGTTTAAACAGTCCACCGTCGTTAGCTGCATCCAGTTACCAGTCAAGGTAGCAAAATATCCGGACTACAACACTGGAAGGATCCGATCATCCGGAAGGACCCTGCTTGCTTGGTGCGCTAGAAAACGCGCTCCGATTCCATCATATTACATCCTATTTTAACGCACTGATAGGCGAAATGTATTTGCTAGACCTATTTAATTGGCTGCGTGGATACAGCGATGAAACCAGTGCACGCCCACTGTGTGCGCGATACGTCTCGCCCAGCCTCAGAGAGTCTACTCTCATATCAGACAGTGACGTCATGTGAATCACAAAACAATTATTTATATTTGATATATTAACGTTATATTGTGCATTGGAAACACAAACATACTTAAAATGAGTAAATATTATTCATTTTAAACATGTTTATTTTATTTTTAAGGGTCTAAAATTTAAATAAAACATTTTCTTCTTCTCCTGCTCTCTTTACCAGGGGGGGCGGCGCTCCAGCGCCCCTAGTGGCCAGCCGCCACTGCAGGAAGGTCAATTAGTGATGCACCATCTATAAAGATAACTACATACTGCAGGGGTGGCAAAAACCAAGGGATGGTAATTCTACCTTAATGACTCGTGGACCATTTGATTGAAATATGTGACCGGGCCCAGCGGTAAGAGACTCATGTCTGGAAGTCAGATCGCGAGAAAATTAATGAAATGTAATTTCTTTTCCATATTATCACAGTTTGAATGTTTATTTACTGTAACAGCTAACGGAGACTTGAGGTTTAACTTTAGATTCAAATAAGCATATCTTCTTCAAATATGTTCAGATTTCATAATCTGTAAAAATTACAGAGGGAGTCTTGTGCCATGAACTGCTGGACTCGGTCACATAATTATACCAATATGAAGAACACCTGTGAATAACGAGAATAATGTTAAGAACCAGAACAGCCTGAGAACGGATGGTTTGGTTCTTTGCTATAACAAGCGAAACATCCTCAAGTAAACTGCAATATGTTTCACAATTCATGGTTAAATCCAGCCGTGGTGTGAGAATGGCTTGATTGAAGTCAGCACACCTGACCTAATTGACCCCAGGGCAGGCGGGGGGGGGAGGGGGGTAGACACACCTGTCCTGACTCAGGCTGATTAGCACCTTGCCACCGTTCTTCAGTAATAACGGTCTTTTTATACCATCATCCTGTCATCTGAGAGCCCTGGGGAGACACTTTTACTCTCACTCATAGTATATATTCAGATAAAAATTCTCTATTGCCTATATTTATTGTAACATATAATATAACCGATAGGGCATACAGACCCTCATCTGCACCTTTGTTTACACAGTATGACAGACAGTCCTGTAACAGAATTTAAACCTCATTTAGGTGTAGAGCTCACACAAACGTTGAACCTGCACGGACTACAATGTATGACGTATATCATGCCAGCTAGGATACCTTGTGTATACTGTTTACTTTTACTCTTACTCATAGTATAGTAGTATTGCCTATATTTATTGTAACGTATAATATAACCGATAAGGCATACAGACCCTCATCACTGGCACAATGACACTGCACTGCACTGCACTGGTCTTTACTGGACCTTGACCGGCAACATCACCTCCTGGTTTGGGAATAGCACTGCAAAAGACCAAAGCAGACTACAAAGAGTGACACGTTCAGCCGAACGCACAATTGGAGGGGGGCTCCCCACCCTCCAGAACATTTACTACAAGCGTTGCAAGGGGAAGGCTAAGAGAATTATTAAGGACTCGAGCCACCCGAACAACTGCCTCTTTGAACTGCTGCCGTCAGGCAAGCGATACAGGAGTCTCAAGGCGAGCACAGAAAGACTCAGAAGAAGCTTCTATCCCCAGGCCATCAGGCTGCTAAACGAACAATGAATGAACACTACACAACAACAACCACCAAACACACATAGCACACACATCCACACGCACACACTCACTTTAAACAAACACACTGTAGCACCCACTCCACACACTTTATAGCACACACCCACTTTAAACAAACACACTGTAGCACCCACTCCCCACACTTTATATTTATGGATGAAGGATTGCACTACAACTCGTACACCTTACTGTAAATTGTACCTAAAATTGTACCTCATCCCATTTCTGCTTTGCACTATATAGTACTGTACATTAGTACACTGCATAGTATTGTGTATTGTATATTATATGGTAACTCAGAACATTGTACATATGTCTATACCGAACACTGTGACCTCATTTTCTTCTTCTAAATTCATGCTATATTATGTTATTATGTTATTTGACACTATCTTGTCTAGCACAGTCTCTGGAGCGTAACAGTAAGAAGCATTTTGTATGAAAGTATTCTGTACTTCTGTATGACAACTATTAAAGAACTTGAACTTGAACCTCACCTCCCGAGGGAGTTCACAGCAGTCGTCATGACTGCCGTGTATATTCCCCCACACGCGAATACGGGCAAAGCGCTGGGCGAACTACACGATCATCTCAACAGACACCAGATCAAACACCCAGACGCAGCGATGGTAGTGGCCGGCGATTTCAACCAGGCCAACCTGAAGAAAGTGATGCCGTCCTTTTTCCAGCACATCGCTTGCTCCACCAGAGGGAAGAACACACTCGACCACTGCTATTCCCCGTTCAAAGCGGGTTACAAGGCAGTAGCCGCTCCGCCATTAACGGGGTCCACAAGCTCGAGCGATCATGACTCCATCTTGCTATTTCCGGCATATCAACAGAGATCACGTGACGCCGTCGTGTCACGTGAGACAAAGAAGTGGACAGACGAATCAGAGGCCATGCTCAAGGACGTGCTTGCAGACACGGATTGGGATATGTTCATAGGAAGCGCCAGTGACGTCAGTGAACTAGCAGACACAGTGGTGTGCTACATAACAACAATAGCTGATGGTATTGTCCTCAGGAAAACGGTGCGGATTTTCCCAAACCAGAAACCGTGGGTGGATAGCACTATTAGAGCAGCTCTGAACTCTCGTACCACCGCCTACAACCTGGGTAGAGAGTCAGGAAACATGGAGGAGTATAAGGCTTCAGTCTATACTCTACGCAAAGCTGTCAAACTTGCTAAGAGGACATATGCTGATAAACTGGAGACACAAATGGCACAAAACGACACAAGAGGATTATGGCAGGGACTGAAGACAATAACTGACTATAAAGTCAGCGCCCCCTCAATGGGGAGCGACGACGCCTCCCTCGCGGACAAGCTCAACACCTTCTACGCTCGGTTTGGTGTAGACAGTGGCGCTGCTGGCTCTCCGGCTAGTGACGTCACTGGCGCGCCAGCTGTTGTGGAGGGGGGGGGGCAACCGCGAGGGGGGGGGGACGCTCTCTCGTTGTCGGAACACAGCGTGAGAAGAGCATTTATGCAGGTGAACACCAGGAAGGCTGCTGGCCCAGATGGCATAACAGGACGTATACTCAAGACCTGTGCCAACCAGCTGGCCCCTGTGTTCACCGCCATATTTAATCAATCACTGGCGGAGTCAGTGGTCCCTGCCTGCTTCAAGATGTCTACCATCATCCCTGTGCCGAAGAAACCCTCCCCAGCATGTCCAAATGACTACAGACCGGTGGCACTCACCTCTGTGGTCATGAAATGTTTCGAGAGGCTGGTCAAGGACCACATTTGTGCCTCCCTCCCCAGTGATATGGACCCTATGCAATTTGCATACAGGACAAACAGGTCCACCGACGACGCGGTCTCCCAGGTACTGCACAGCACCCTCTCGCACCTTGACCGTCAGAAGGGGGGCTATGTGAGACTGTTGTTCATTGACTACAGCTCAGCGTTCAACACCATAGTCCCCACCAGACTGGTGGACAAGCTGATCGAGCTAGGTCTGAGCTCCGCCCTGAGCGCCTGGGTACTGGACTTTCTGAGCGAAAGACCCCAGGCGGTCAGGGTGGGGGGTCAGACCTCCAACACCATCACCCTGAGCATCGGGTCCCCCCAGGGCTGTGTTCTGAGCCCCCTGCTGTACTCACTCTACACACACGACTGTGTGGCCAAGTTCAGCTCCAACTCCATAGTGAAGTTCGCAGATGACACGGTGGTGGTGGGGCTGATCTCGGACAACGACGAGAAGGCCTACCGGGAGGAGGTTGAGGTACTGGAACGCTGGTGCCAGGACAACAGCCTGCTCCTGAACATTGGCAAAACCAAGGAACTGATCGTGGATTATAGGAGAGGACAGCAGGAGACACACACACCACTGATGATAAACGGGGCTACCGTGGACAGGGTGAGCAGCTTCAAGTACCTGGGGGTCCACATCTCAGAGGACCTGACATGGTCAACACACATAGACACAGTAGTAAAGAAGGCGAAACAGCGTCTCTACCACCTGAGACAGTTAAGGAAGTTCAGAGTATCGGGGAAGATACTCCAGTCCTTCTACTCAGGAGCTGTAGAGAGCATCCTGACCGGAAACATCACTGCCTGGTATGGAAACAGCACGGCACAGGACAAGAAGGCCCTACAGAAAGTGGTGCGCTCAGCCGAGCGTACCACGGGTATTGCACTACCCCCCCTGCAGGTTCTATACAACAAGAGGTGCAAATCCAGAGCCTGCAGGATAATGAAAGACCCTCACCACCCCAATAACAGCCTGTTTCAGCTGCTGAGGTCAGGCAGACGCCTGCGAACCCCAGCTACTAGGACAGAGCGGCTTAGGCTCAGCTTCTTCCCCCAGGCCATCAGAGCCATGAACAATGAACATTGAGTGCTCAGAACATTGAACTGTCCACACACAAGCACACATGAACACACACACGACACGCACACTGTGCACGCTCACACACGAGCAGCCACTTAACACTTTAACATGAGCGGGCACACACTCATGTCGCACACACGCACACTTATGGCCAAAGGAAAGGACACTTTAAATTAGAATAACAGGAACAGTGTATTGCACTACCAAAGCTAACTAGCATGTCACACATGCTCTGTAAATAACTATGTACAGATACCGAGATGTCACTCCATGTTACCTGCTACCTGTTACTGCACAATGTTGTTTTCTTCTTTGATTCTATTATATGTACCACTGTATTGCACATCGTTGCGGGCAAGACCACCCGCATTTCATTGTATACCTGTATGCCGTGACAATTAAAACTCTTGACTTGACTTGACTTGACCTCTGCACTTTACACTTTATATATATATTTAATTATTAATCCTCCACTGCACTGTTTTTGTCCTGTGTCTCTGTTGGTGTTGTTGTTACTGTGAAAAAAAGAAATGAAAAAATGCATACACTGTAATGCCGCAACAATTACCAATGTGTTTTTACACAAATGGCTTAACCCTTTAATCGCCAAGGACGACTTTAGACGTCATTCCTCGCCATGCGTAATCTGCCAATGACGTCTTACAGCGTCTTTGAGATAAATATTTCAAAAATCTGTCATGGCAATCATATTTCACCCACGGAGACTTGAGATCTCCTGTAGATCTCCTCTCAACTCTCCAACGGTTCAAGACCACCATCTGGTGGCCGATCGGCGAATCGCCAAAACCGGAAGTGAGCGGCAGGAAGTGGTGCTCACCCATATTTCGTCCGGCCACTCGCTATCGCTAGCGGGACTCCAGCTTGATACACTGGATAGCGATCCGTTGCCAATAACTCGATAAACAACATGATTTGGACGTATATAGTATTATACAACCTGGAACTGGACCAACTAGATCGACATCCCATAATAGCGAACTTTCTGCTCCACGCTGATCACCCAACGCTACGAGGAAGCTGCGGTGAGTTTCAGCATGTTTGATTATTATTATACATACACACTGCTCCGATCAACATATCACCCATACTAAATAAATGATTTACCGTCGGCCACAGACTTATAAACCCTTCCCCCCCTCCGGTCACCAGCAGATGATGAGGCATGACGTGTAGGACCTTGTACAATTGAAATTTTGTATCTGACGTCAATCGGTATCAAACTACATTTGATGATCTAATATATGTATTTAGGGCTATAACTCACGTTCTGCAGAATGCTGCAGAAAACAATAAAAACATATTTATACTTTAGACCGTATTTTAGTATGAATATGTGAATGAAAAAGTAGAACGTTGCTACATCCTAAACGATAGATACTTGACGTTGAATGGGCCATAGTAATGTCAATTTAGCAATACAATTTAAAAAGTTATAGCCCTGCAAAAAAGGGGAACATCTCCATAGACAAATAGAGCTGGCAGAGGATGGTATAAGGATGGATATAAGCGTGGCAGAGAAAGGGTTAAGGAATCTGAATCTGCACCTTTGTTTACATTGTTTATTTTTCTCATATTTCTATATTCAGAGTTAATTATATTGTTTACACTGTAAAATATTTTCAGATCAAATTGCATTGCCTGTATTTATGTATTTCTACTATTACCCTGCCCATACCTGTACCTCCCCTCACCCATGCTGCTATGAATTTCCCCAAGGGGATCAATAAAATATGATCTAATAAGAAAAGTTGATTATTCCTGCGGGGGGGGGGGGGGGGGGGGGGGGGTTAATATAAGAATATTAAAACATAGATAATCAACTCATGCATAATATAATAAAATAAACAACGGGAGGTAGAGCAGTCATCTGGTAATCCAGAGGTTCCCGGTCTCACTCCTACCAGGCAGCGTGCCAAAGTGTCCTTGGGCAAGACACTTAACCCCTAATTGCTCCAGATGAGCAGGTTGGCACCTTGCATGGTCGCCTCCGCCGTCGGTGTGTGAATGTGTGAGTGAATGGGTCAAATGTGAGGAACAAAATTGTAAAGCGCTTTGGATAAAAGCTGTTACATAAATGCAGCCATTTACCATTTAAACTAAATAGAAACACAACTTTCATAGGTTCCAAGCTAATGTGATTCATATTTGTATGTCAATTACAATATTCTGAATCTAGAGGATATTATACATGACAAGCGCATGTGAATTGTATTCAAGCTAAACAACAGCACAACAGATCACATATTGTACAGAGATGTACCAGATGGCTATTGAAATGTACCTATGAGATACTATATGTAGCAACATACAGATACTGTGTGTCTATACTGTGCATAGCCTTTCCCCAGGATGGGGCTGAGTGGTAACTAGGGGCTGGTCCTGGGGAGGGCTGAGTGGTACTAGGGGGTGGTCCGGAGGGGGGATTGGCCCCCCGTCCAGGAGGCAAAACGCTTTGCAATAAAGAAATCCATTAGATGTAATATCCTGCAGCTTAAAAACATAATTCCAAATAAGTCCCCTGCGCTGCTATGATGGGAATCAATAAAGGGATATATTATCTATCTCATCTCATCTCATCTCATCTGATCTCATCTGATCTGATCTCATCTGATCTGAACTCGTCTCATCTCATCTCATGGCAGCATCCAGACCCGGGAGCTCAGCCCTCCTCCTTCCCACCCAGCAGCAGCAGCAGTGGCCCCTGGCGACCAACTGGCCCCAGTATTCACTAACATCTTCAACCTGTCCTTAGAACAGGCTGTCATCCCCACCTGCCTGAAGAAGTCCACTATTATCCCTGTACCCAAAAAATCCAAGCCTGCTTGCCTCAACGACTACCGCCCTGTAGCTCTCACCTCCATAGCCATGAAGTGCTTTGAGAAGCTAGTAAAGGGCTACATCTGCTCCTCCCTCCCCATCAACATGGACCCCCTGCAATTTGCATACCGCCCCAACAGGTCCACGGAGGACGCCATAGCCCATGTGCTGCACACAGCAGCATCACACCTGGACAAGAGGCAGGGGAACTATGTTAGAATGCTATTCATCGACTACAGCTCGGCATTCAATACCATAGTCCCCTCCATACTCATAGCCAAGCTCAGGGACCTGGGCTTGAACTATGACCTCTGCCAGTGGGTCTTGGACTTCCTGACTGGCAGACCCCAGGTGGTGAGAGCAGGCAACTGCACCTCCTCATCCATCACCCTCAACATACGGGCCCCCCAGGGCTGTGTTCTGAGTCCCCTCCTCTACTCCCTGTACACACACGACTGTGTGGCTCAGCGGAGTAGCAATACAATCATCAAATTTGCTGACGACACAGTGGTGGTGGGCCTGATCTCTGCCAACGACGAGAGGGCCTACCTGGAAGAGGTCAAGATCCTGGCGGGATGGTGCCAGGAAAACAGCCTCTCCCTGAACGTCAGAAAAACAAAGGAGATGATTGTGGACTTCAGGAGGTCGGGGGTCAAGGACTACAGCCTCAGCATCGACGGGGCACCGGTTGAGAGAGTCAACAGCTTTAAGTACCTCGGAGCCTACATATCCGAGGACTTGACATGGACCACACACATTGACAGTGTTGTGAGGAAGGCACGACAACGCAACTACTTCCTCAGGCGCCTAAGGAAGTTCCAAGTCAGTCAGAAGATCCTTAAGAACTTCTACTCATGTACAATAGAGAGCATCTTGACCGGCAACATCACCTCCTGGTTTGGGAATAGCACTGCATAAGACCGAAGCAGACTACAAAGAGTGACATGTTCAGCCGAACGCACAATTGGAGGGGGGCTCCCCACCCTCCAGAACATTTACAACAAGCGTTGCAAGGGCAAGGCTAAGAGAATCATTAAAGACTCCAGTCACCCGAACAACTGCCTCTTTGAACTGCTGCGGTCAGGCAAGCGATACCGGAGTCTCAAGGCGAGCACAGAAAGACTCAGAAGAAGCTTCTATCCCCAGGCCATCAGGCTGCTAAACGAACAATGAATGAACACTACACAACAACAACCACCATAGATCCTCCCCTACACAACAACAACCACCAAACGCACATAGCACACACATCCACACGCACACACTCACTTTAAACAAACACACTGTAGCACCCACTCCACACACTTTATAGCACACACCCACTTTAAACAAACACACTGTAGCACCCACTCCCCACACTTTATATTTATTGATGAAGGATTGCACTACAACTCGTACACCTTACTGTAAATTGTACCTAAATTGTACCTCATCCCATTTCTGCTTTGCACTATATAGTACTGTACATTAGTACACTGCATAGTATTGTATATTATATGGTAACTCAGAACATTGTACATATGTCTATACCGAACACTGTGACCTCATTTTCTTCTTCTAAACTACATGCTATACTATGTTATTTGATACTATCTTGTCTAGCACAGTCTCTGGAGCGTAACAGTAAGAAGCATTTTGTATGAAAGTATTCTGTACTTCTGTATGACAACTATTAAAGAAACTTGAGGTGGGGGTGACCAGCTGAGAGAGAGGGAAGCAGCTGCAGCAGCCGCTCGGAGCTCCGGCGTGGAGCCCTCACAGTCCCCCCTCAGAGCTCCGGCATGGAGCCCTCACAGTCCCCCCTCAGAGCCCCGGCGTGGAGCCCTCACAGTCCCCCCTCAGAGCTCTGGCCTGGAGCTCTCACAGTCCCCCCTCAGAGCTCCGGCGTGGAGCTCTCACAGTCCCCCCCTCAGAGCTCCGGCGTGGAGCCCTCACAGTCCCCCCCTCAGAGCCCCGACGTGGAGCCCTCACAGTCCCCCCCTCAGAGCTCCGACGTGGAGCCCTCACAGTCCCCCCTCAGAGCTCCGCGTTGGAGCCCTCACAGTCCCCCCTCACAGCTCCAGCATGGAGCCCTCACAGTCCCCCCTCAGAGCCCCGGCGTGGAGCCCTCACAGTCCCCCCTCAGAGCTCCGGCGTGGAGCCCTCACAGTCCCCCCTCAGAGCTCCGGCGTGGAGCCCTCACAGTCCCCCCTCAGAGCTCCGGCGTGGAGCCCTCACAGTCCCCCCTCAGAGCTCCGGCGTGGAGCCCTCACAGTCCCCCCTCACAGCTCCGGCGTGGAGCCCTCACAGTCCCCCCTCAGAGCTCCGGCGTGGAGCCCTCACAGTCCCCCCTCAGAGCTCCGGCGTGGAGCCCTCACAGTCCCCCCTCAGAGCTCCGGCGTGGAGCCCTCACAGTCCCCCCTCAGAGCTCCGGCGTGGAGCCCTCACAGTCCCCCACTCAGAGCCCCGACGTGGAGCCCTCACAGTCCCCCCCTCAGAGCTCCGACGTGGAGCCCTCACAGTCCCCCCTCAGAGCTCCGCGTTGGAGCCCTCACAGTCCCCCCTCACAGCTCCAGCATGGAGCCCTCACAGTCCCCCCTCAGAGCCCCGACGTGGAGCCCTCACAGTCCCCCCTCAGAGCTCCGGCGTGGAGCCCTCACAGTCCCCCCTCAGAGCTCCGGCGTGGAGCCCTCACAGTCCCCCCTCACAGCTCCGGCGTGGAGCCCTCACAGTCCCCCCTCAGAGCTCCGGCGTGGAGCCCTCACAGTCCCCCCTCAGAGCTCCGGCGTGGAGCCCTCACAGTCCCCCCTCAGAGCTCCGGCGTGGAGCCCTCACAGTCCCCCCTCAGAGCTCCGGCGTGGAGCCCTCACAGTCCCCCCTCAGAGCTCCGGCATGGAGCCCTCACAGTCCCCCCTCAGAGCTCCGGCGTGGAGCCCTCACAGTCCCCCCTCAGAGCTCCGGCGTGGAGCCCTCACAGTCCCCCCTCAGAGCTCCGGCGTGGAGCCCTCACAGTCCCCCATCCCAGCAGCCAGCGAGAAGAAAGCCAGCTGCCCTCAGTCCCCCAACCGAGCAGCCACAGCTTGTGGCCAGACATCAGGCGGAGCAGCCTGCGGCAGCGGCTCAGCGGAGAGGCTCCACCTGCCGCGCTCCACCTGCAGAGCCGCTCCCTCTGACAGCAGCTGGCGTCAGCTGCCTGGCTGCCCCGTTTGATGCCTGTAAGATAAAGGACTTTCCTCCGATGATCATGAACCAATTTAATTATCACTTCATTATTTTACGAGAATTCTACAATAATAAGACGTGATGTTATGACAAACGGCTGACGAATAGATGATTGGCATCTGTCTCCTCTCTGACCACAGCTGTTATCTCTGTCCCTCTCTAGTCTCTAGTCTCTAGTCTCTGACCACAGCTGTTATCTCTGTCCCTCTCTAGTCTCTAGTCTCTAGTCTCTGACCACAGCAGTTATCTCTGTCTCTCTCTAGTCTCTAGTCTCTAGTCTCTGACCACAGCCGTTATCTCTGTACCTCTCTAGTCTCTAGTCTCTGACCACAGCTGTTATCTCTGTACCTCTCTAGTCTCTAGTCTCTGACCACAACTGTTATCTCTCTAGTCTCTAGTCTCTGACCACAGCTGTTATCTCTGTACCTCTCTAGTCTCTAGTCTCTAGTCTCTGACCACAGCTGTTATCTCTGTACCTCTCTAGTCTCTGACCACAGCTGTTATCTCTGTCTCTCTCTAGTCTCTAGTCTCTAGTCTCTGACCACAGCTGTTATCTCTGTACCTCTCTAGTCTCTAGTCTCTGACCACAGCTATTATCTCTGTCTCTCTCTAGTCTCTAGTCTCTAGTCTCTGACCACAGTTGTTATCTCTGTACCTCTCTAGTCTCTAGTCTCTGAACACAACTGTTATCTCTGTACCTCTCTAGTCTCTAGTCTCTAGTCTCTGACCACAGCTGTTATCTCTGTACCTCTCTAGTCTCTAGTCTCTGACCACAGCTGTTATCTCTGTACCTCTCTAGTCTCTAGTCTCTGACCACAGCTGTTATCTCTGTATCTCTCTAGTCTCTAGTCTCTGACCACAGCTGTTATCTCTGTGCCTCTCTAGTCTCTAGTCTCTGACCACAGCTGTTATCTCTGTACCTCTCTAGTCTCTAGTCTCTGACCACAGCTGTTATCTCTGTACCTCTCTAGTCTCTAGTCTCTGACCACAGCTGTTATCTCTGTACCTCTCTAGTCTCTAGTCTCTGACCACAGCTGTTATCTCTGTACCCCTCTAGTCTCTAGTGTCTGACCACAGCTGTTATCTCTGTACCTCTCTAGTCTCTAGTCTCTGACCACAGCTGTTATCTCTGTACCTCTCTAGTCTCTAGTCTCTGACCACAGATGTTATCTCTGTACCTCTAGTCTCTAGTCTCTAGTCTCTGACCACAGCTGTTATCTCTGTACCTCTCTAGTCTCTAGTCTCTAGTCTCTGACCACAGCTGCTATCTCTGTACCTCTCTAGTCTCTAGTCTCTGACCACAGCTGTTATCTCTGTACCTCTCTAGTCTCTAGTCTCTAGTCTCTGACCACAGCGGTTATCTCTGTACCTCTCTAGTCTCTAGTCTCTGATCACAGCTGTTATCTCTGTACCTGTCTAGTCTCTAGTCTCTAGTCTCCAGTCTCTGACCACAGCTGTTATCTCTGTACCTCTCTAGTCTCTAGTCTCTTACCACAGCTGTTATCTCTGTACCTCTCTAGTCTCTAGTCTCTGACCACAGCTGTTATCTCTGTACCTCTCTAGTCTCTAGTCTCTGACCACAGCTGTTATCTCTGTACCTCTCTAGTCTCTAGTCTCTGATCACAGCTGTTATCTCTGTACCTCTCAAGTCTCTAGTCTCTGACCTCAGCTGTTATCTCTGTACCTCTCTAGTCTTTAGTCTCTAGTCTCTAGTCTCTGATCACAGCTGTTATCTCTGTACCTCTCTAGTCTCTAGTCTCTGACCACAGCTGTTATCTCTGTACCTCTCTAGTCTCTAGTCTCTGACCACAGCTGTTATCTCTGTATCTCTCTAGTCTCTAGTCTCTGACCACAGCTGTTATCTCTGTACCTCTCTAGTCTCTAGTCTCTGACCACAGCTGTAATCTCTGTACCTCTCTAGTCTCTAGTGTCTGACCACAGCTGTTATCTCTGTACCTCTCTAGTCTCTAGTCTCTGACCACAGCTGTTATCTCTGTACCACTCTAGTCTCTAGTCTCTGACCACAGCTGTTATCTCTGTACCTCTCTAGTCTCTAGTCTCTGACCACAGCTGTTATCTCTGTACCTCTCTAGTCTCTAGTCTCTGACCACAGCTGTTATCTCTCTAGTCTCTAGTCTCTGACCACAGTTGTTATCTCTCTAGTCTCTAGTCTCTGACCACAGCTGTTATCTCTGTACCTCTCTAGTCTCTAGTCTCTGACCACAGCTGTTATCTCTGTACCTCTCTAGTCTCTAGTCTCTAGTCTCTGACCACAGCTGTTATCTCTGTACCTCTCTAGTCTCTAGTCTCTGACCACAGCTGTTATCTCTGTACCACTCTAGTCTCTAGTCTCTGACCACAGCTGTTATCTCTGTATCTCTCTAGTCTCTAGTCTCTGACCACAGCTGTTATCTCTGTATCTCTCTAGTCTCTAGTCTCTGACCACAGCTGTTATCGCTGTACCTCTCTAGTCTCTAGTCTCTGACCACAGCTGTTATCGCTGTACCTCTCTAGTCTCTAGTCTCTGACCACAGCTGTTATCTCTGTACCTCTCTAGTATCTAGTCTCTAGTCTCTGACCACAGCTGTTATCTCTGTACCTCTCTAGTCTCTAGTCTCTGACCACAGCTGTTATCTCTGTACCTCTCTAGTCTCTAGTCTCTGACCTCAGCTGTTATCTCTCTAGTCTCTAGTCTCTGACCACAGCTGTTATCTCTGTACCTCTCTAGTCTCTAGTCTCTGACCACAGCTGTTATCTCTGTACCTCTCTAGTCTCTAGTCTCTGACCACAGCTGTTATCTCTGTACCTCTCTAGTCTCTGACCACAGCTGTTATCTCTGTACCTCTCTAGTCTCTAGTCTCTGACCACAGCTGTTATCTCTGTACCTCTCTAGTCTCTGACCACAGCTGTTATCTCTGTATCTCTCTAGTCTCTAGTCTCTGACCACAGCTGTTATCTCTGTACCTCTCTAGTCTCTAGTCTCTGACCACAGCTGTTATCTCTGTACCTCTAGTCTCTAGTCTCTAGTCTCTTACCACAGCTGTTATCTCTGTACCTCTCTAGTCTCTAGTCTCTGACCACAGCTGTTATCTCTGTACCTCTAGTCTCTAGTCTCTGACCACAGCTGTTATCTCTGTACCTCTCTAGTCTCTAGTCTCTAGTCTCTGACCACAGCTGTTATCTCTGTACCTCTCTAGTCTCTAGTCTCTAGTCTCTGACCACAGCTGTTATCTCTGTACCTCTCTAGTCTCTAGTCTCTGACCACAGCTGTTATCGCTGTACCTCTCTAGTCTCTAGTCTCTGACCACAGCTGTTATCGCTGTACCTCTCTAGTCTCTAGTCTCTGACCACAGCTGTTATCTCTGTACCTCTCTAGTATCTAGTCTCTAGTCTCTGACCACAGCTGTTATCTCTGTACCTCTCTAGTCTCTAGTCTCTGACCACAGCTGTTATCTCTGTACCTCTCTAGTCTCTAGTCTCTGACCACAGCTGTTATCTCTGTACCTCTCTAGTCTCTAGTCTCTGACCACAGCTGTTATCTCTGTACCTCTCTAGTCTCTGACCACAGCTGTTATCACTGTACCTCTCTAGTCTCTGACCACAGCTGTTATCTCTGTACCTCTCTAGTCTCTGACCACAGCTGTTATCTCTGTATCTCTCTAGTCTCTAGTCTCTGACCACAGCTGTTATCTCTGTACCTCTCTAGTCTCTAGTCTCTGACCACAGCTGTTATCTCTGTACCTCTAGTCTCTAGTCTCTAGTCTCTTACCACAGCTGTTATCTCTGTACCTCTCTAGTCTCTAGTCTCTAGTCTCTGACCACAGCTGTTATCTCTGTACCTCTCTAGTCTCTAGTCTCTAGTCTCTGACCACAGCTGTTATCTCTGTACCTCTCTAGTCTCTAGTCTCTGACCACAGCTGTTATCTCTGTACCTCTCTAGTCTCTAGTCTCTGACCACAGCTGTTATCGCTGTACCTCTCTAGTCTCTAGTCTCTAGTCTCTGACCACAGCTGTTATCTCTGTACCTCTCTAGTCTCTAGTCTCTAGTCTCTGACCACAGCTGTTATCTCTGTACCTCTCTAGTCTCTAGTCTCTGACCACAGCTGTTATCTCTGTACCTCTCTAGTCTCTAGTCTCTGACCTCAGCTGTTATCTCTCTAGTCTCTAGTCTCTGACCACAGCTGTTATCTCTGTACCTCTCTAGTCTCTAGTCTCTGACCACAGCTGTTATCTCTGTACCTCTCTAGTCTCTAGTCTCTGACCACAGCTTTTATCTCTGTACCTCTCTAGTCTCTAGTCTCTGACCACAGCTGTTATCTCTGTATCTCTCTAGTCTCTAGTCTCTAGTCTCTGACCACAGCTGTTATCTCTGTACCTCTCTAGTCTCTAGTCTCTGACCACAGCTGTTATCTCTGTACCTCTAGTCTCTAGTCTCTAGTCTCTGACCACAGCTGTTATCTCTGTATCTCTCTAGTCTCTAGTCTCTGACCACAGCTGTTATCGCTGTACCTCTCTAGTCTCTAGTCTCTGACCACAGCTGTTATCGCTGTACCTCTCTAGTCTCTAGTCTCTAGTCTCTGACCACAGCTGTTATCTCTGTACCTCTCTAGTATCTAGTCTCTAGTCTCTGACCACAGCTGTTATCTCTGTACCTCTCTAGTCTCTAGTCTCTGACCACAGCTGTTATCTCTGTACCTCTCTAGTCTCTAGTCTCTGACCACAGCTGTTATCTCTGTACCTCTCTAGTCTCTAGTCTCTGACCTCAGCTGTTATCTCTCTAGTCTCTAGTCTCTGACCACAGCTGTTATCTCTGTACCTCTCTAGTCTCTAGTCTCTGACCACAGCTGTTATCTCTGTACCTCTCTAGTCTCTAGTCTCTGACCACAGCTGTTATCTCTGTACCTCTCTAGTCTCTAGTCTCTGACCACAGCTGTTATCTCTGTACCTCTCTAGTCTCTGACCACAGCTGTTATCTCTGTATCTCTCTAGTCTCTAGTCTCTGACCACAGCTGTTATCTCTGTACCTCTCTAGTCTCTAGTCTCTGACCACAGCTGTTATCTCTGTACCTCTCTAGTCTCTAGTCTCTGACCACAGCTGTTATCTCTGTACCTCTCTAGTCTCTAGTCTCTAGTCTCTTACCACAGCTGTTATCTCTGTACCTCTCTAGTCTCTAGTCTCTGACCACAGCTGTTATCTCTGTACCTCTAGTCTCTAGTCTCTGACCACAGCTGTTATCTCTGTACCTCTCTAGTCTCTAGTCTCTAGTCTCTGACCACAGCTGTTATCTCTGTACCTCTCTAGTCTCTAGTCTCTAGTCTCTGACCACAGCTGTTATCTCTGTACCTCTCTAGTCTCTAGTCTCTGACCACAGCTGTTATCTCTGTACCTCTCTAGTCTCTAGTCTCTGACCACAGCTGTTATCGCTGTACCTCTCTAGTCTCTAGTCTCTAGTCTCTGACCACAGCTGTTATCTCTGTACCTCTCTAGTCTCTAGTCTCTAGTCTCTGACCACAGCTGTTATCTCTGTACCTCTCTAGTCTCTAGTCTCTGACCACAGCTGTTATCTCTCTAGTCTCTAGTCTCTAGTCTCTGACCACAGCTGTTATCTCTGTACCTCTCTAGTCTCTAGTCTCTGACCTCAGCTGTTATCTCTCTAGTCTCTAGTCTCTGACCACAGCTGTTATCTCTGTACCTCTCTAGTCTCTAGTCTCTGACCACAGCTGTTATCTCTGTACCTCTCTAGTCTCTAGTCTCTGACCACAGCTGTTATCTCTGTACCTCTCTAGTCTCTAGTCTCTGACCACAGCTGTTATCTCTGTACCTCTCTAGTCTCTGACCACAGCTGTTATCTCTGTATCTCTCTAGTCTCTAGTCTCTGACCACAGCTGTTATCTCTGTACCTCTCTAGTCTCTAGTCTCTGACCACAGCTGTTATCTCTGTACCTCTAGTCTCTAGTCTCTAGTCTCTTACCACAGCTGTTATCTCTGTACCTCTCTAGTCTCTAGTCTCTGACCACAGCTGTTATCTCTGTACCTCTAGTCTCTAGTCTCTAGTCTCTGACCACAGCTGTTATCTCTGTACCTCTCTAGTCTCTAGTCTCTAGTCTCTGACCACAGCTGTTATCTCTGTACCTCTCTAGTCTCTAGTCTCTAGTCTCTGACCACAGCTGTTATCTCTGTACCTCTCTAGTCTCTAGTCTCTGACCACAGCTGTTATCTCTGTACCTCTCTAGTCTCTAGTCTCTGACCACAGCTGTTATCTCTGTACCTCTCTAGTCTCTAGTCTCTGACCACAGCTGTTATCGCTGTACCTCTCTAGTCTCTAGTCTCTGATCACAGTTGTTATCTCTGTACCTCTCTAGTCTCTAGTCTCTAGTCTCTGACCACAGCTGTTATCTCTGTACCTCTCTAGTCTCTAGTCTCTAGTCTCTGACCTCAGCTGTTATCTCTCTAGTCTCTAGTCTCTGACCACAGCTGTTATCTCTGTACCTCTAGTCTCTAGTCTCTAGTCTCTGATCACAGCTGTTATCTCTCTAGTCTCTAGTCTCTGACCACAGCTGTTATCTCTGTACCTCTAGTCTCTAGTCTCTAGTCTCTGACCACAGCTGTTATCTCTGTACCTCTCTAGTCTCTAGTCTCTGACCACAGCTGTTATCTCTGTACCTCTCTAGTCTCTAGTCTCTGACCACAGCTGTTATCTCTGTACCTCTCTAGTCTCTAGTCTCTGACCACAGCTGTTATCTCTGTACCTCTCTAGTCTCTAGTCTCTGACCACAGCTGTTATCTCTGTACCTCTCTAGTCTCTAGTCTCTAGTCTCTGACCACAGCGGTTATCTCTGTACCTCTCTAGTCTCTAGTCTCTGATCACAGCTGTTATCTCTGTACCTCTCTAGTCTCTAGTCTCTAGTCTCTAGTCTCTGACCACAGCTGTTATCTCTGTACCTCTCTAGTCTCTCTGACCACAGCTGTTATCTCTGTACCTCTCTAGTCTCTAGTGTCTGACCACAGCTGTTATCTCTGTACCTCTCTAGTCTCTAGTCTCTGACCACAGCTGTTATCTCTGTACCTCTCTAGTCTCTAGTCTCTGACCACAGCTGTTATCTCTGTACCTCTCTAGTCTCTAGTCTCTGACCACAGCTGTTATCTCTGTACCTCTCTAGTCTCTAGTCTCTGACCACAGCTGTTATCTCTGTACCTCTCTAGTCTCTGACCACAGCTGTTATCTCTGTACCTCTCTAGTCTCTAGTCTCTGACCACAGCTGTTATCTCTGTACCTCTCTAGTCTCTAGTCTCTGACCACAGCTGTTATCTCTGTACCTCTCTAGTCTCTAGTCTCTGACCACAGCTGTTATCTCTGTACCTCTCTAGTCTCTAGTCTCTGACCACAGCTGTTATCTCTGTACCTCTCTAGTCTCTAGTCTCTGACCACAGCTGTTATCTCTGTACCTCTCTAGTCTCTAGTCTCTGACCACAGCTGTTATCTCTGTACCTCTCTAGTCTCTAGTCTCTGACCACAGCTGTTATCTCTCTAGTCTCTAGTCTCTAGTCTCTGACCACAGTTGTTATCTCTCTAGTCTCTAGTCTCTGACCACAGCTGTTATCTCTGTACCTCTCTAGTCTCTAGTCTCTAGTCTCTAGTCTCTGACCACAGCTGTTATCTCTGTACCTCTCTAGTCTCTAGTATCTGACCACAGCTGTTATCTCTGTACCACTCTAGTCTCTGACCACAGCTGTTATCTCTGTATCTCTCTAGTCTCTAGTCTCTGACCACAGCTGTTATCTCTGTATCTCTCTAGTCTCTAGTCTCTGACCACAGCTGTTATCGCTGTACCTCTCTAGTCTCTAGTCTCTGACCACAGCTGCTATCGCTGTACCTCTCTAGTCTCTAGTCTCTAGTCTCTGACCACAGCTGTTATCTCTGTACCTGTTACGACCCCTGTGAGTCTAAGGGTAAAGGGCTGTAACATAACAGTTGGTTGACAGAAAAGATGGACCACGTTTGTAAACAACAATGATATTTATTGAATAGATGCAAAGGAAGCACATGTAGCTCAGGGGTGAGCCCAGGCCAAAACAACAAACAAACACCACTATACTCCAAATAAACCCAAATCTAATCTATGGTAAAAGAGATTACATTACCTAAACTACTCTTACCTAACCAAAACAGGAGAAAACAATATCCAAAGGAAATCGCAGCTCACCCCATCTGTGCTTCCTGAGAAAGAGAGAAAAACACATTAATAATACATAAAACAAAGGCAGAATATATACAAAAACAAACTATAACTAACAATGCTCTCTCTGTGGCCATACACACACAAGGAAATTTCCACTAAGCACCAAAGGCCAATAAACGAAATGCAATATTGTCAAAGTTACAGGTTACAAAATCACACTAGGCCTAGCCTCATGCCAGAGAGAGAGACAGACTGAAGTGAGAAGCCATGTTTTAACAGGTGTGGGGTGATCCATGATTGGGTGGTGTTGATTGAGTGTTGGAGTCTGGAAAACCATCCACCAATCGGTGCTGTGTTGCTATAATGTGAGGGCAGGCCTGGCAGGGACCAATGGTGGAGGGAACAATGGCTGGAGGGAGGAAACAAAAATGGAGAACACACACACATGGAGACACACACTGGGGAATATATACATTGGGATGTAACACCCCCATACATAAGACAAAAACATGTTTGACACTTAACACCAACTAAACATGTTTTTTTTTCTTTTTAACAACGAGATAACATCTCTGAGATAACATGTACTTCAAACAAAGAGCTATAAAAAAACTAGCAGTTGGCACAACAACCACTCGGGTCAACAATGACAGAACGAGTTGACGGCAAGAGAGACTGAGTCGACAGCAACATAAAACGAGTCCACAGCAACATAGACCGAGTAGACAGCAAAATAGAACAAGTCGACAGCAATATACAGTAGAACGAGTCGACAGCAACAGACAACGAGTCGACAGCCTTGATTATTACAGGAGCTGTAATTTTGCGAAGAGGAATAGCCTCAGGAAAACGGGTGGCAGTACACAAAAACTGGTTGCCGGCTTTGGTCTTTGGCAACGGACCAACACAGTCAACTATGACATGTTCAAAGGGTTCACCGACCGCTGGTATAGGACAGAGGGGAGCAGGTGGAATTACCTGGTTTGGCTTTCCGGTGATCTGACAAGTACTACAGGTACGACAGTACTGTGCTACATCGGACTTCAAACCGGGCCAAAAGAAATGTTGAAGTATTCTGTTGTATGTTTTAGTGACCCCCAAGTGTCCAGACCAAGGGTGGTCATGGGCCAAGAACAGTACATGCTGACGATAAACTGCAGGGACAACAATCTGATAAACAGTGCTCCAGTCTGGTACCTGATCTGGTAGCCCTATCTCCGATTGTGCATGCTCTGCCAGTCTAGTACCATGGGACCTCCATGTACGCATCAAAACTCCTTCATCCACAAAATAAGAATGCAACTCTCTCCTCTGTTCTGTTTCAAGAGAAGAGAAACATTTTGCAAGAGAAGGGTCAGCCTTCTGGGCAGTAATTAGCATTTCACGAGTAACGGGTAACTTCAATGCGTCGGAACTAGTTACAGTTGTCTGTGGGGGTACCTTACTATGAGTCTGTGGTTTGTCAGCGGTATCAGAAGTTGGAGCCAGCAACTCCTCCCTGACAAAGGCTGAAGCAAAAACAGAGTCAGACAAATTAATTTCATCACCTCTCTTTTTCAATTGAGCCCGAGTGACAACACTTGCATAAAAAACTTCAGGGAAGTTCTGTGACAAGTCATCAGGCAGAGAATCTGTGTCTGGGTGATCCAACACTTCCAGCACAGTGTTCACCTGTCCTCCAGCTAAATCATTTCCCATGATAAAGGAAATGCCTTTAACTGGCAAGGAAGGTCTCACCCCTATTTTAAAGAAACCAGTGACCAAATCAGATTGTACATGAATACAGTGTAACGGGGCTGGCACGAAACCCATCTCAATACCTTGAACTAGGACACTAGAACCACAGGAAGATTTCTCAGACAGAGGTAGTACATCAGAGAGGATAAAGGATTGTGAGGCTCCAGTATCTCGTAAGATCTGAACTGTACACTGATCTTTTGGATCCCCTGTCAAGGAAACTAAACCCTTGGAAGTAAATGGCCTGAAACAAGGATCGAGAACATCCTGATCATTGTGCATCTGTTGATCGGAATCAGGTGCCATTTTAATCAGACCAACCCCTTTGGGTTGTCTAAAGTTCTGAGAGGACGGTTGCTGCTTACGTTTCAATGTTAAACAGTCAGAAATAACATGACCAGGCTTATGACAGTAGTAACATGTCCGCTCCTCTTTTGAGCGTGGAGGTGACATTTTTGGTCGGGGGTGTGTGAATTCTGAATGGTTGGGGACAGAATGTTTCTGAGAGAAATCATGGGGGAGAAACGAGTCACGCCTATCTACAAACACAGTTTTCTGGGTTAGCGCAAACTCATCAGCTAATACAGCAGCTTGCTGCAGAGTGGACACTTTCTGCTCACTCAGGTAAATTACAATACGCTCTGGCAAACGATTCTTAAACTCTTCTAATAGAATGAGTTCTCTGAGAGAGTTAAGATCTGAGGCCTTGCTTGCTGCACACCATTTATCAAAGAGAGTTCCCTTCTCTCTAGCAAACTCTACAAAGGTCTGGTTGACAGCTCTCTTGTGACTGCGAAACCTCTGCCTATAAGCTTCGGGCACAAGCTCATATGCACGAAGGATGGCAGCCTTCACAGTATCATACAGTAAACTATCTTCTAGGGAAAGTGTTGAACAAACCTCTTGGGCTTTACCAGTCAATTTGCATTGAAGCAACAAAGGCCAGACCTCTCTTGGCCAGCGCAATGAAGCAGCAATACGCTCAAACACATTAAAATAAGTATCAACTTCTGTCTCTCGGAACGGAGGCACCAAAGCAATGTGTTTACTTATATCAAAAGTGTGTGATGAATAAGCTGTGGAGGAGGACATACCCGGGCCTTGTGGAGGAGTCGGTGTAGCAGAGTTGGATCCACTCCTTTGGTCTCCCAGCTCCAACTCCCGCAGTCTGAGCTCTTTTTCCACCTCAAGCTCCAACCTACGGATGTTAACAGCCCTCTCATTTTCCGCCTCAAGCTCCATTTTACGAAGCCGATACTCCGCCTCACGTGCTTGTGCCTTCTCCTGAGCCTCCATCTGGAGACGGGCTATTCTAACCTTGACCTGGGCCCCTTCTCGAGACCCAGATGACACAGGAGAGGCCAAGTGAAAATGTGGCAATGTGACTCTCACACCTGCCTTTTCAGCACCATGGGCTTGCTCCTCAGAAGGCTGTGCTTCCGTAGGTTCACCAGGAGGACTTGCATGTTCATCAGAGACCACAGGTAAAACAAGCGTCCCCTGCTCCAACAGCTTATCTACCACAAGACACCTGATATCCTGCTTAAGATGCTTTTGTTGAACCGAGAGTTTAAAATGTGTGGCAATCTCCACTAAGTCTGCCTTGCGGCAGCTATCCAGCGCTTCCCAAGTAGGATTGCTCAAGAATTTCCCCAGATCAAAAGTACTAACTGCCATTATTATTTTTTTACACAAATGCCATTTCTACACACAGATTAATTAATTACTATACAAGTGTAAACAAACACAGTTCACCAAATCCATCAACCAACAATTGAACACGGGTTACAAAATCCAGGCAGAGCCCCCATTTATGTTACGACCCCTGTGAGTCTAAGGGTAAAGGGCTGTAACATAACAGTTGGTTGACAGAAAAGATGGACCACGTTTGTAAACAACAATGATATTTATTGAATAGATGCAAAGGAAGCACATGTAGCTCAGGGGTGAGCCCAGGCCAAAACAACAAACAAACACCACTATACTCCAAATAAACCCAAATCTAATCTATGGTAAAAGAGATTACATTACCTAAACTACTCTTACCTAACCAAAACAGGAGAAAACAATATCCAAAGGAAATGGCAGCTCACCCCATCTGTGCTTCCTGAGAAAGAGAGAAAAACACATTAATAATACATAAAACAAAGGCAGAATATATACAAAAACAAACTATAACTAACAATGCTCTCTCTGTGGCCATACACACACAAGGACATTTCCACTAAGCACCAAAGGCCAATAAACGAAATGCAATATTGTCAAAGTTACAGGTTACAAAATCACACTAGGCCTAGCCTCATGCCAGAGAGAGAGACAGACTGAAGTGAGAAGCCATGTTTTAACAGGTGTGGGGTGATCCATGATTGGGGTGGTGTTGATTGAGTGTTGGAGTCTGGAAAACCATCCACCAATCGGTGCTGTGTTGCTATAATGTGAGGGCAGGCCTGGCAGGGACCAATGGTGGAGGGAACAATGGCTGGAGGGAGGAAACAAAAATGGAGAACACACACACATGGAGACACACACTGGGGAATATATACATTGGGATGTAACAGTACCTCTCTAGTCTCTAGTCTCTAGTCTCTGACCACAGCTGTTATCTCTGTACCTCTCTAGTCTCTAGTCTCTGACCACAGCTGTTATCTCTGTACCTCTCTAGTCTCTAGTCTCTGACCTCAGCTGTTATCTCTCTAGTCTCTAGTCTCTGACCACAGCTGTTATCTCTGTACCTCTCTAGTCTCTAGTCTCTGACCACAGCTGTTATCTCTGTACCTCTCTAGTCTCTAGTCTCTGACCACAGCTGTTATCTCTGTACCTCTCTAGTCTCTGACCACAGCTGTTATCTCTGTATCTCTCTAGTCTCTAGTCTCTAGTCTCTGACAACAGCTGTTATCTCTGTACCTCTAGTCTCTAGTCTCTAGTCTCTTACCACAGCTGTTATCTCTGTACCTCTCTAGTCTCTGACCACAGCTGTTATCTCTGTACCTCTAGTCTCTAGTCTCTAGTATTTGACCACAGCTGTTATCTCTGTACCTCTCTAGTCTCTAGTCTCTGACCACAGCTGTTATCTCTGTACCTCTCTAGTCTCTAGTCTCTGACCACAGCTGTTATCTCTGTACCTCTCTAGTCTCTAGTCTATGACCACAGCTGTTATCTCTGTACCTCTCTAGTCTCTAGTCTCTGACCACAGCTGTTATCTCTGTACCTCTAGTCTCTGACCACAGCTGTTATCTCTGTACCTCTCTAGTCTCTAGTCTCTGACCACAGCTGTTATCTCTTTACCTCTCTAGTCTCTAGTCTCTGACCACAGCTGTTATCTCTGTACCTCTCTAGTCTCTAGTCTCTGACCACAGCTGTTATCGCTGTACCTCTCTAGTCTCTAGTCTCTAGTCTCTGACCACAGCTGTTATCGCTGTACCTCTCTAGTCTCTAGTCTCTGATCACAGCTGTTATCTCTGTACCTCTCTAGTCTCTAGTCTCTGACCTCAGCTGTTATCTCTGTATCTCTCTAGTCTCTAGTCTCTGACCACAGCTGTTATCTCTGTACCTCTCTAGTCTCTAGTCTCTAGTCTCTGACCACAGCTGTTATCTCTGTACCTCTCTAGTCTCTAGTCTCTGACCTCAGCTGTTATCTCTGTATCTCTCTAGTCTCTAGTCTCTGACCACAGCTGTTATCTCTGTACCTCTCTAGTCTCTAGTCTCTGACCACAGCTGTTATCTCTCTAGTCTCTAGTCTCTAGTCTCTGACCACAGCTGTTATCTCTGTACCTCTCTAGTCTCTAGTCTCTGACCACAGCTGTTATCTCTCTAGTCTCTAGTCTCTGACCACAGCTGTTATCTCTGTACCTCTAGTCTCTAGTCTCTGACCACAGCTGTTATCTCTGTACCTCTCTAGTCTCTAGTCTCTGACCACAGCTGTTATCTCTGTACATCTCTAGTCTCTAGTCTCTGACCACAGCTGTTATCTCTGTACCTCTCTAGTCTCTAGTCTCTGACCACAGCTGTTATCTCTGTACCACTCTAGTCTCTAGTCTCTGACCACAGCTGTTATCTCTGTATCTCTCTAGTCTCTAGTCTCTGACCACAGCTGTTATCTCTGTATCTCTCTAGTCTCTAGTCTCTAGTCTCTGACCACAGCTGTTATCTCTGTACCTCTCTGGTCTCTAGTCTCTGACCACAGCTGTTATCTCTGTACCTCTAGTCTCTAGTCTCTAGTCTCTGACCACAGCTGTTATCTCTGTACCTCTCTAGTCTCTAGTCTCTAGTCTCTGACCACAGCTGTTATCTCTGTACCTCTCTAGTCTCTAGTCTCTGACCACAGGTGTTATCTCTGTACCTCTCTAGTCTCTAGTCTCTGACCACAGCTGTTATCTCTGTACCTCTCTAGTCTCTAGTCTCTGACCACAGCTGTTATCTCTGTACCTCTCTAGTCTCTAGTCTCTGACCACAGCTGTTATCTCTGTACCTCTCTAGTCCCTAGTCTCTGACCACAGCTGTTATCTCTGTACCTCTCTAGTCTCTAGTCTCTGACCACAGCTGTTATCGCTGTACCTCTCTAGTCTCTAGTCTCTAGTCTCTGACCACAGCTGTTATCGCTGTACCTCTCTAGACTCTAGTCTCTGATCACAGTTGTTATCTCTGTACCTCTCTAGTCTCTAGTCTCTAGTCTCTGACCACAGCTGTTATCTCTGTACCTCTCTAGTCTCTAGTCTCTAGTCTCTGACCTCAGCTGTTATCTCTGTATCTCTCTAGTCTCTAGTCTCTGACCACAGCTGTTATCTCTGTACCTCTCTAGTCTCTAGTCTCTGACCTCAGCTGTTATCTCTGTACCTCTCTAGTCTCTAGTCTCTGACCACAGCTGTTATCTCTGTACCTCTCTAGTCTCTAGTCTCTGACCACAGCGGTTATCTCTGTATCTCTCTAGTCTCTAGTCTCTGACCACAGCTGTTATCTCTGTACCTCTCTAGTCTCTAGTCTCTGACCACAGCGGTTCTACCTCCAGCTCCCAGAAACCAAAAGAGACACGTGTGGGTCACGCTGAGGTCACGCTGAGGTCACGGCGAGGTCAATGGTAATTGCAGTAAGTGTGTTGTTCAGTCCGGTTAGATAACCTGCATTATTATAAGTGCTGCAGCCGAAATGCTGATGCAGGCATGCAGCGACCTGCTGGTCAGCAGTATCTGAGAGGAGCTGAGAGGAGGAGAGAGGAGGAGAGAGGAGGAGAGAGGAGGAGATAGGAGCTGAGAGGAGCTGAGAGGAGGAGCTGAGAGGAGGAGCTGAGAGGAGGAGCTGAGAGGAGGAGCTGAGAGGAGCTGAGAGGAGGAGCTGAGAGGAGGAGCTGAGAGGAGGAGCTGAGAGGAGCTGAGAGGAGGAGAGAGGAGGAGAGAGGAGCTGAGAGGAGGAGCTGAGAGGAGGAGCTGAGAGGAGCTGAGAGGAGCTGAGAGGAGGAGCTGAGAGGAGGAGAGAGGAGCTGAGAGGAGCTGAGAGGAGGAGAGAGGAGCTGAGAGGAGGAGCTGAGAGGAGCTGAGAGGAGGAGCTGAGAGGAGCTGAGAGGAGGAGCTGAGAGGAGGAGGAGGAGCTGAGAGGAGGAGCTGAGAGGAGGAGCTGAGAGGAGCTGAGAGGAGCTGAGAGGAGCAGAGAGGAGCAGAGAGGAGGAGAGAGGAGGAGAGAGGAGCTGAGAGGAGGAGAGAGGAGCTGAGAGGAGCTGAGAGGAGGAGAGAGGAGGAGAGAGGAGGAGAGAGGAGGAGAGAGGAGGAGAGGAGGAGCTGAAAAGAGGAGAGAGGAGGAGAGAGGAGGAGCTGAGAGGAGTAGAGAGGAGGAGCAGAGAGGAGGAGCTGAGAGGAGCAGAGAGGAGGAGAGAGGAGGACCAGAGAGGAGGAGCTGAGAGGAGCAGAGAGGAGCTGAGAGGAGGAGCTGAGAGGAGCTGAGAGGAGCTGAGAGGAGGAGCTGAGAGGAGCAGAGAGGAGCTGAGAGGAGCAGAGAGGAGCTGAGAGGAGGAGCTGAGAGGAGGAGAGAGGAGGAGCAGAGAGGAGCTGAGAGGAGCTGAGAGGAGCTGAGAGGAGGAGAGAGGAGTAGAGAGGAGCTGAGAGGAGGAGAGAGGAGGAGAGAGGAGCTGAGAGGAGCTGAGAGGAGCAGAGAGGAGCTGAGAGGAGGAGAGAGGAGGAGAGAGGAGCTGAGAGGAGGAGCTGAGAGGAGCTGAGAGGAGGAGGGAGGAGCTGAGAGGAGTAGAGAGGAGTAGAGAGGAGCTGAGAGGAGGAGAGAGGAGGAGAGAGGAGCTGAGAGGAGCTGAGAGGAGGAGAGAGGAGGAGCAGAGAGGAGCTGAGAGGAGGAGAGAGGAGCTGAGAGGAGGAGAGAGGAGTAGAGAGGAGCTGAGAGGAGGAGAGAGGAGGAGAGAGGAGCTGAGAGGAGCTGAGAGGAGCAGAGAGGAGCTGAGAGGAGGAGAGAGGAGGAGAGAGGAGCTGAGAGGAGGAGCTGAGAGGAGCTGAGAGGAGGAGGGAGGAGCTGAGAGGAGCTGAGAGGAGGAGAGAGGAGCTGAGAGGAGGAGAGAGGAGCTGAGAGGAGCAGAGATGAGCTGAGAGGAGGAGCTGAGAGGAGCTGAGAGGAGGAAGGAGGAGAGAGGAGCTGAGAGGAGCTGAGAGGAGGAGCTGAGAGGAGCTGAGAGGAGGAGAGAGGAGCTGAGAGGAGCTGAGAGGAGGAGAGAGGAGCTGAGAGGAGCTGAGAGGAGGAGAGAGGAGCTGAGAGGAGGAGAGAGGAGGAAGGAGCTGAGAGGAGGAAGGAGGTGGAGGAGGAAGGAGGTAGAGGAGGCTATAGTCTGAGGGTCCTGGTGAATGGTGGCTATGGTTATAATACTGTATTTGTGAGAATGGGTTTAGGCAGAGCCCAATAGCTGAACACAGGAGAAGAGAGAATGGAGCGTTTTAGGGTGTTTTAATATTGTTCCCCAAGCAGACAGGTTTGACATCAGGAATGTGCAACAGACAGGGGTTAGAAAGTTCAGGGGGGGATGAGGACAGGTGCACTCCCAGTGCAGCTGTGGGCAGAAGACACAGGCACGAGATGTCCAGGCAGGAAGGTGCACTGGAGCGGGGGTCCTGGGCACAAGAGAAACAAGATTAGAGCAAGGAATAATCACAAGAGCAGGTCTAGCAGGTCTTCAGGCTGAGTCGTCGTACCTAGGTAACTAGAATAACACCACAACGAGGTCTGGTCAGAATCTGCCGGTAGATATAGTGCCGTGCTGATCAGAGGATGAGATACATCCTAGGATGTATCTAGCTTAGGATTTGCACTACAGCTCGTACACCTTACTGTAAATTGTACCTAAATTGTACCTCATCCCATTTCTGCTTTGCACTATATAGTATTGTATATTAGTATATTGCATAGTATATTGTATATTGTATGGTAACTCAGTTACTTCTAGTCTGCATCGAACATTGTACATATGTCTATACTGAACACTGGGACCTCTATTTTTACCTCTTTTTACATGCTACTTTATTTTATTTCATACTTATCTTGTCTAGCACAGTCTCTGGAGCGTAACAGTAAGAAGCATTTTGTATAAAAGTATTCTGTACTTCTGTATGACAACTATTAAAGAAACTTGAACTTGAACAGCTGTGTTGAGTGAGGTGCCTGGCAGTGTGTGAATCAGGAGATGAGGTACAGCCGTGTTGAGTGAGGAGCTTGACCTGAAGAGGTGCTGCCCATATATGGATGTGAGGCTTCCGTTGTGAATGTGGGAGAGGATGAGGAGGAGTGAAGAAGGTGTGGGGCTTCCGTGGTGAATGTGGAGGGAGGATGAGGAGGAGTGAAGAAGGCTCTCGCCGTGATTATGACAGTATTAGCTGCTACTATTATTTCCTACAACCTTTATGAAAAGGTTAGTGCCGTCTGGTTGAAAGGCGTAACTATCATTGGTATTGGTTTTATATTCAAAGCCCTTATTGGTAAACGTCCCTCTTACATCACAACACTGTTGGAATGGAATCTTGGAAGCTATTCTACACGTTCAAATGACTGCTTCGTTCCAGTTTGCTCTGAACTAGGAAAAACTGCTTTTTCCTTCGATGCTTCCAAGCACCTGGAATGCCGTCCGACTGACTCTGAAGCCGAAGGTTCTTCCTTCACTTGCTGCATTTAAAAAGTAGGATCTCCGACCACTGTGTGTCGACTTGTAACTGTCTTAGCTGATTTTATTTGATTGTTTATTGTTATTTATTGTGTCTATATGTATGACATTGCTGATAAAACGGTGTCTTGTTTTGTATGATCGTCGTCGCTGTAAATGAGGGTAACCTCAGAGTCTTACGAGTTGAAATAAAGGTTTGAAATGAAATGGAATCATCCATATTGGCCTCAACCACACAGTGACGGAGTCGCAAACCAAGCCGGCGGGGAACGCTGTGACGTTCGTACCTTACCTCGCTCTGCCTTCCTCCACCGGTGAGTGTGAAATTTTTTTTATCTGAACTTTTAATTGTTTAAAGTTTAGAAGCGGGTTTCACGACTGCCCGCTGAGTAAAAGCGTAATGAATGATTATTCATTTTACAATATAGCGGGTTCTCTTCTGTGACTTACCATACCTCGGGCAAACCAAGATCAATTACAGCATGGAAATATTTCCAATGACTCAGTTCATCACGTCCTGAAGCCACTTAGGCTTCAGTTATTCACCCGGGAAACGGAGAGCTCTCCTGAGACGCTCGCACCCCTTTACGCGCGCACGCGCACGCGCGCGTGTGTGTGTGTGTGTGTGTGTGTATGTGTGTGTGTGTGTGTGTGTGTGTATGTGTGTGTGTGTGTGTGAAAGTGAAAAGGCCTGCTACTAGCCGTCCATCCTCTAAAGCGTCCCCCATGGCAGGACATTAACTGGTACCAGTGATAGAATCTCCACGGTGCCTGCAGTGAGACTCTAACCCGTGTGCAGGTAATTGCGTCTAGCGGTAGGTTTATGTAAAAGCTAATGGCTATGAATGTAATTATATCCCAGAACGACGGATGTTATGGATTCTTCCACCCGACCGCCGTCGCCGCAGTCCTTTCGTGTCGCTGCGATAGCAACTCCACTGGCTTTCATTCAAATCTCTTCAAATGTGACCTTTGTTGACCCCCAGAGGATTCAACCCTGTTGATTTTTTGGTGATCCGGTTGACCTTTCCTCTGGCGCCGCCATCTTGTCCAAACTTTTTAATTTTTAGAATTGGTGTATCTCGACTACCTTTCGTTCGACTCTCTTCTAATTAGCTGTGCACGTTCAGACCTCTAGAGGGAGAAGCGTGTTAATTTTTGTTGACCCCATGACCTTTCCTCTAGCGCCACCGTCAGGCCGAACTTTACATTTACAATGTAAATTAAATGAATACAAGATGACCCTGATTATAAAATGACCCCTCTTTTTCAAGACTTCTGAAAACCTGTTTATTTGTAAATATGCTGGCTGCTATCTTTTATCATCATTTGGTAAGATTTATAAAAAACACATTGAATGAAATTCGAGTCGTGAAATTGTGATATTTTCTAAGAGGGCACTTCATGTGTAGGGGCAGTGGCTCCAGCCTCCCTTTCAACGTGATCTGTGCACATAACATTTACATTTTACATTTAGTCATTTAGCTGACGCTTTTATCCAAAGCGACTTACAAGTTCTGTACGACAATCATCAGGAAGGGCACAACTCTATCAGCTGAGTAACAATGTTCATCAAAGTGTTGCGTGTTACAGTGTAGGTTAGTTTATTGGGACAAGTCATATAACCCATAGGGCGTACAGAGTCCATCTGCACCTTTGTTTACACTGTTTATTTGTCTCATATCTTTATATTCAGAGTTAATTATATTGTTTACACTGTTTATTTGTCTCTTATTTTTATATCTAATTTCATTGCCTATATTTATGTCTTTCTACTATTACCCTGCCCATACCTGTACCACCACACCCCCCCCAGCCCCCCCCACCCCCCCACGCTGCTATGAAGCCCGGATTTCCCCCAAGGGGATCGATAAAGGAATATCTTATCTTAAGCCTGCAGGCCCACACAGTCACTTAAAGGGGCACAACGCAGGTTTATTCTGCACATAATCTCAGACACATCCCAAAGCTCTGAACCGCTCTGCACACGTTCATTGAGAGTTAATGAGTTTGAATGAGTCGTCGTCACCAGAGGACACTGGATCCTTGTGTTAATTACAGCTCAATGCTATGATGTGGATGAAACGTATCAATCCCTGTTGCGATCCCTATCTCTATTATGTCCATCTACCTCATTGCATTGAGCTGTAATTAACACAGGGTCCGTTAGACCCCAAAAGAACAATATCATAGTATGGCTATGTTTAAGCGAACTGGTGTTAGGTTTACTCTACAGTAGGTTAAGGTTAGATTAAGATCAACGTTAGAAAGGGTAGGTGTTAGGTTAAAGGTTAAAGGTTAAAGCTACCAGGTTGAGGGTTAGGGTTATGCATGTAGTGTTTGTGGTTAATGGTGGTGTAGGGCTCTGGAATCTCCATTAATAATAATAATAATAATAATAATAATAATAATAATAATAATAATAATAATTTAATAATAATAATAATAATAATAATAATAATAATAATAATAATAATAATAATAATAATAATAATAATAATAATAATAATAATAATAATAATAATAATAATAATAATAATAATAATAATAATAATAATAATAATAATAATACTAATAATAATAATAATAATAATAATAATAATAATAATAATAATAATAATAATAATAATAATAATAATAATAATAATAATAATAATAATAATAATAATAATAATAATAATAATAATAATAATAATGCATTACATTTACATTGCTTTTCTCAGACTCAAAGCGCTGATGCTGCCGTCTGATGCTACGCCTGTTCCTCTACCTTCACTCCCCGTCCTCTCCTGCTCATTAGAGCCCTCAGAGCCGGAGTGATTTCCTCTCTAGAGCTCCGCTACGGTGTGGAGGAAACAGCGCTTTGCAATTATTATTCTAAGAGACGCATTAAAAGGCCCCTCTTAGTCCTTGTGATCCAATAGAGGCGGTAAACGAACACGCTTCCCAGGGAGAGAGGAGAGCAGCTCTGATTCACCATTACTGCCCTGGCTGTTAGCGGCATACACACACACACACGCACACACACATGCACACGCACGCGCACACTCGCACTCGCACTCACACACACAGCCTCCTTTAATTAATGTATCACTAAAGAGTCTCAACACAGAGCCTCGTCCTGCACTTGCAGATAGGATGGCCTTGTATAATAGGGCCGGACTGCGCCCCGGCACGCTGACGAGACAGAACCACAGATTGAGTTTCCTGTTTCCGTTCTGATTGCAGAATAATGCTCATCTTCCCAGACGGGCGCACGGTAATAACGACGCACTGCGCTCTTCCTACGGGGGAAGGAATACAATATAATACGGACGGATGAGTGTGATCTGCTGATGAGTGTCATGGATTATCTCTTGAGACGTAACGCTCCCTGCCCCCCCCCCCCCCCCCGTCTGGTTCTCGCAGTGTGTCGTCATCTACGGATCGCCCACCCGCGGAGAGAAGCGTCTGGTAAACGAGACGGGAGGAGGGATCGAGCTAGCGGTGTACGTCTCACCCGACGATGATGCAGCTCTGTGATGGTGCTCTGGATACAGTTCATCACACGCCGTACAGGCGGCCTTGTTTTTAGTGTTTTGACGTGACAAACGATACGGCCACTTTTTGACTGCATAGAAGCCACTTTGAAAGCCTTGCAGCTTTGCATACAAACAGCTGTTCTGCCCCCCCCCCCCCCACACACACACACATGTTTCAGAAGAGTCCAGAATGACATTTCTCAGTAGAGTCCAGAATGACATGTTTCAGTAGAGTCTAGAATGACATGTTTCAGTAGAGTCTAGAATGACATGTTTCAGAAGAGTCCAGAATGACATGTTTCAGTAGAGTCTAGAATGACATGTTTCAGTAGAGTCCAGAATGACATGTTTCAGTAGAGTCCAGAATGACATGTTTCAGTAGAGTCTAGAATGACATGTTACAGTAGAGTCTAGAATGACATGTTTCAGTAGAGTCCAGAATGACATGTTACAGTAGAGTCTAGAATGACATGTTTCAGTAGAGTCCAGAATGACATGTTACAGTAGAGTCCAGAATGACATGTTTCAGTAGAGTCCAGAATGACATGTTTCAGTAGAGTCCAGAATGACATGTTTCAGTAGAGTCCAGAATGACATGTTTCAGTAGAGTCCAGAATGACATGTTTCAGTAGAGTCTAGAATGACATGTTTCAGTAGAGTCCAGAATGACATGTTACAGTAGAGTCCAGAATGACATGTTACAGTAGAGTCTAGAATGACATGTTTCAGTAGAGTCCAGAATGACATTTTTCAGTAGAGTCTAGAATGACATGTTTCAGTAGAGTCCAGAATGGCATGTTACAGTAGAGTCTAGAATGACATGTTTCAGTAGAGTCTAGAATGACATGTTTCAGTAGAGTCTAGAATGACATGTTTCAGAAGAGTCCAGAATGACATGTTTCAGTAGAGTCCAGAATGACATGTTTCAGTAGAGTCCAGAATGACATGTTTCAGTAGAGTCTAGAATGACATGTTTCAGTAGAGTCTAGAATGACATGTTTCAGTAGAGACCAGAATGACATGTTTCAGTAGAGTCCAGAATGACATGTTACAGTAGAGTCTAGAATGACATGTTTCAGTAGAGTCCAGAATGACATGTTTCAGTAGAGTCTAGAATGACATGTTTCAGTAGAGTCTAGAATGACATGTTTCAGTAGAGTCTAGAATGACATGTTTCAGTAGAGTCCAGAATGACATGTTTCAGTAGAGTCCAGAATGACATGTTACAGTAGAGTCTAGAATGACATGTTACAGTAGAGTCCAGAATGACATGTTTCAGTAGAGTCCAGAATGACATGTTTCAGTAGAGTCCAGAATGACATGTTTCAGTAGAGTCCAGAATGACATGTTACAGTAGAGTCTAGAATGACATGTTTCAGTAGAGTCCAGAATGACATGTTTCAGTAGAGTCCAGAATGACATGTTACAGTAGAGTCTAGAATGACATGTTTCAGAAGAGTCTAGAATGACACACACACACACACACACACACACACACACACACACACACACACACACACACACACACACACACACACACACACACACACACACACACACACACACACACACACACACACACACACACACACACACACACACACACACACACACACACACACACACTTACTTCTTACTCTCACACACTCCCACAGGGTCCTTACATTGATCTTGTTTTCCAACTTGCTATGTAATATAATTGTCTTTATTTATTATAGGTGGAGGTTTCTTATCAGCCTCCTGGGCTTTCCTGCCTCTACCTGCACTGTATATCTGTTGTACTTTACAGTTGTCCTTATTGTGTTGTTGTTTTTTTATCTTGTTTTTATACTGTGCGAAAAATAAACGAGCCTAAACTAAACTCATCGTGGCTGAACGAACCGCGCCATCAATAACCGTATGATACTAGCTGGTAGAAATGTATTGTCATCATGCAGCACAAGTACAGTACAACGAGAACAAGTTGTCTGCACCAGAGTGCAGATGTAACAGTAAAGTGCAACAGTAATATACAATGTACAGGTGACTAAACTGGGTATAACATATATAAATGAGTACTACGGAGTAATAGTGCTAATCAGATGTATGTACAGAGTTGTAATATTAATATGTACAGTGATAAAGGTATTAAGACACTATGGTAGTAAGTCATGGCCAGCAGCGTAACTAGTAAGAGTAGGTAAGGGATATGTACAGATATAGATGTAGTATTAATATGTACAGGGTGGCTAGACCTCAGATCCAGGCTCACATCCGCCACGTCACTGTATTGATATTGATTCTGCAGACGAAGAGATGCCTCTTGATCTGAAAGACAGTTCTTCCCGTCCGCATTGATCTGCCTACTAACCCTGATGTCCTGGAGTCAGAAAGCAGCAGAGTCTTAATAACTCATGTTCCCTGTTAGGCCTGAGACCACAATGTCACCCAAGCTGTCCTCTCTGTCTGTCCACAAGCTGTCCTCTCTGTCTGTCCACAAGCTGCCCTCTCTGTCTGTCCACACGCTGTCCTCTCTGTCTGTCCACAAGCTGTCCTCTCTGTCTGTCCACAAGCTGTCCTCTCTGTCTGTCCACAAGCTGTCCTCTCTGTCTGTCCACAAGCTGCCCTCTCTGTCTGTCCACAAGCTGCCCTCTCTGTCTGTCCACAAGCTGTCCTCTCTGTCTGTCCACAAGCTGTCCTCTCTGTCTGTCCACAAGCTGTCCTCTCTGTCTGTCCACAGGCTGTCCTCTCTGTCTGTCCACAAGCTGTCCTATCTGTCTGTCCACAGGCTGTCCTCTCTGTCTGTCCACAAGCTGTCCTCTCTGTCTGTCCACAAGCTGTCCTCTCTGTCTGTCCACAAGCTGCCCTCTCTGTCTGTCCACAAGCTGTCCTCTCTGTCTGTCCACAAGCTGTCCTCTCTGTCTGTCCACAAGCTGTCCTCTCTGTCTGTCCACAAGCTGCCCTCTCTGTCTGTCCACAAGCTAGCTGTCCTCTCTGTCTGTCCACAAGCTGCCCTCTCTGTCTGTCCACAAGCTGTCCTCTCTGTCTGTCCACAAGCTGTCCTCTCTGTCTGTCCACAAGCTGTCATCTCTGTCTGTCCACAAGCTGTCCTCTCTGTCTGTCCACAAGCTGCCCTCTCTGTCTGTCCACAAGCTGTCCTCTCTGTCTGTCCACAAGCTGTCCTCTCTGTCTGTCCACAAGCTGTCCCCTCTGTCTGTCCACAAGCTGTCCTCTCTGTCTGTCCACAAGCTGTCCTATCTGTCTGTCCACAAGCTGTCCCCTCTGTCTGTCCACAAGCTGTCCTCTCTGTCTGTCCACAAGCTGTCCTATCTGTCTGTCCACAAGCTGCCCTCTCTGTCTGTCCACAAGCTGTCCTCTCTGTCTGTCCACAAGCTGTCCTATCTGTCTGTCCACAAGCTGCCCTCTCTGTCTGTCCACAAGCTGTCCTCTCTGTCTGTCCACAAGCTGTCCTATCTGTCTGTCCACAAGCTGTCCCCTCTGTCTGTCCACAAGCTGTCCTCTCTGTCTGTCCACAAGCTAGCTGTCCTCTCTGTCTGTCCACAAGCTGTCCTCTCTGTCCGTCCACTGTTGGCTGTCAAATCAAATCAAATCAAATGTATTTGTAAGGCCCGACAGCACACGTTAATGTCCCCAAGGGCCGGACACGTCTTCTTTAAACAAGTCAAGAAGAAACATCACAGTAAATCAAGAACAAAACAAAAAACACCATGAAATGAAAAAACATTCCTCTCTGTCCGCCCACGTCCCCACAAGCTGTTGTGGGAGAAATGTTCCCGGAGTAATCAAATGTAGACGGTCAGGCAGGCTTGAACAAACATGGGTTTAATACACCAAGGTAGGTTCAGGTAGATCAAAGAGTTACAGCTGGATGACTCAGAGTGGACACTGGCCGGGGGTATCCAGACTGAGCTCTGGATCGATGATATTGGGTACATTATATACAAGAGAGGTGAGAGGTGTGTCCATTGTGAGTGGTCGGACTGGAAAAGTGGGTGATTGGTCTGTTCCATGGGGGGGTTTCGGGTCCATGAAGGGGGGGGTGATGTGTTTCGGGGTGGTTTGTCTGGAATGGTGAGTTTGTGTGGTTTGCTCTGCTGTGGGGGGGGGGGGGGGGGGGGGGGGGGGGGCTTGTGGTGGTAAAGGTGGGGGGTGATGTGTTTTGGGGTGGTTGGACAGGAGAGGTGAGGGTGTGGGGTCTTTGGATACAATGGAGGGTGGGGGCTTGGGGTGGTGGTAGGGGGCTGGGGTTGAAGGTTAGACAGAACTTGGATATTGGGGGGCAATTACAATTTGGGGTGGTGGGGGGAATCCAGTTCTACCACACTGTCCTCTCTCTGTCCACATCCACGTCCACACAAGGCTGAATGTCAGGAAGCCCTTACTGTATAATGTCTTCCTCCTGTCAAAGGACTGGTGGTCAAACGAATTCAAGCTAATAGTCCCAGAAGACTGACACTGCACATGATACTTGGTGGTTAGGAAGCAAGAGTGTGTTGGTTTAACTTTCCACTGTTTATTATTAATAATAATAATAATAATAATAATAATAATAATAATAATAATAATAATAATAATAATAATAATAATAATAATAATAATAATAATAATAATAATAATAATAATAATAATAATAATAATAATAATAATAATAATAATAATAATAATAATAATAATAATAATAATAATAATAATAATAATAATAATAATAATAATAATAATAATAATAATAATAATAATAATAATAATAATAATCATCATCATCATAATAATAATAATAATAATAATAATAATACTCATTATAATAATACTAATAATAAAAACAATAATAATAATAATAATAATAATAATAATAATAATAATAATAATAATAATAATAATAATAATAATAATAATAATAATAATAATAATAATAATAATACTTATTATAATAATACTAATAATAAAAACAATAATGATAATAACCCTTGTACATTTCCGATCTCCTGTCCTTTTATGTCCCCCCTAAGGTCCTCCACAGCTGGTCTTTTAATTGTTGCTGGGGTGCCCCAAAGGAAAATTGGGGCATCTGCTTTTAAATTCTATGCACCACAGCTGTGGAACACAATCCCAAAAAAGATTAGAGAGGCCGGCTCAGTGGAAATTTTTAAACAACAGTTGAAAACATACCTTTTTAATGCTTAGCAACTCTTTTTATTATTTTTCTTCAAAAATCGATTTGATCCATTTTCTTTACTTGTGATTTTAGACTGTGTGGCTTACTTTATGTTCTTCTTTTAATCTGTTATTATTCATTGTTTTATCTTTCTTTTATCATGTAATGTGAAGCACTTTGGGCTGCATCTTGTGTGAAAAGTGCTATATAAATAAAGTTATTATTATTATAATAACATGGACGTTTTCCAAGAACAGCCTTATATATATAAACATACCAGTGCTGCAACCTGCGTGTAGCCAGTGAAGTCCAACCAATTAGTGATTACCATTAGAGCACACCATAATCCTATATTTCCCTCCCACTCTGCTATTCCCCTACTATCTCGCTTCCTCCCTACAACCTTCTCCCTGCCACTCTTGACACCACAATGTGCCTCATACCTATATCCACAATCTGCTCCTCCAGAACTGACTCTACCCATCCACGCCAGTTTGCTAGCAACCCGGCAAATCTCTCCTACCCTCCTACAGCCACTAATACACCTGTCACAGTACGGGGAGGCTTATGGAATTGTCAATCAGCAGTCAAGAAAGCTGACTTCATTACTGCCTACGCCCATAGTCTAAATCTGCAGCTCCTGGCTCTAACTGAGACCTGGATAACTCCCAATAACTCATCAACACCTGCAGCATTATCTACAAACTATAACTTCACTCACACACCTCGACCCTCCAGACGGGGTGGAGGCACTGGCCTCATGACATCTCCTTCATGGGCTTCAAACCTAACACAACTCCCAGAACTGTCACTCTCCTCCCTCGAATATCATGCAATATCTGTCTCTAATCCTTTCAATCTCACCATTGTTACACTCTATCGCCCTCCAGGTCCCCTCGATCACTTCATAGATGAGCTGGACATGCTTCTAAGCTCCTTACCGGAAGATGGTACCCCGCTCCTTCTATTGGGCGACTTCAACCTGCCTGACTCATCTCAGTCGGTCCCAGTGGTCTCCCTCCTACAACAATTTGACCTGACTCCCACTGCCATGCCTCCCACCCACAAAGCAGGCAACTCCTTGGATCTCATATTTTCCCGTAACTCCAGCATCATTAACACCACGGTAACTCCCCTACATGTATCTGACCATTCCTTCATATCCTTCTCACTAACTCTCATGCTTAACCGAAAGGTCTTCACCCCAACTCAAACCGTCTCACTCAGACGTAACCTGGCCTCCCTATCCCCCTCCACCCTCTCCTCTGACATAATATCCGCTCTACCTTTGAGTGACACCTTCTCTGCTCTCCCCACAGAGATGGCAACCTCCACCCTCCTCTCAGCCCTTGCAACCTCCTTTGACAAGCTCTGTCCCCTCGTTGAGAAACCTGCCCGCCGTTCCCCACCCAGTCCATGGCTGACGGATGCAGTGAGAGAACAAAGACAGGTCCTGAGAGCGGCTGAGAGGAAGTATAGAAAATCACGCCTCACTGCTGACATCGACACATATCACAACCTCTTGTTAACATTCTCCAAAACCATTACTAATGCCAAAGCTTCTTTCTTTCACCATAGGATCGAGGCCTCTGCCAAGAATCTTCGCAAACTGCATGCTACCATGTCCTCCCTCCTCACTCCCCCCCCACCCCCTCCTCCCTCATCTTTTTCTGCCGAAGACTTTGCGATCTTCTTTGAGGAAAAAGTGGTGAACATCCGCAGCTCCTTCTCCCAACCCCCACCCATTCCAAACGCTGAATCGAGAACCTCATCCTTCACTCTGTCATCTTTCTCTCCCATTACAGAAGCCGAGACCCTGACACTGGTAACGTCGAACCGTCCGACTACATGCCAGCTGGACCGGCTACCCTCCCCACTCCTCCAGACCATAGCACCGGACATCCTCCCATTCCTAACTGCAACCATCAACTCCTCACTCAACTCGGGGGTGGTCCCCACCTCCCTAAAACAAGCCAGAGTCACGCCCCTCATAAAAAAACCAACCCTGAACCCCACCGTCATAGCCAACTATCGTCCTGTCTCTCTTCTCTCCTTTCTTTCTAAAACACTTGAACGTGCTGTATCCAACCAACTTACTGCTTATCTCTTACAGAATGACCTCCTAGACCCCAATCAGTCTGGCTTCCGGACTGGCCACTCCACAGAAACGGCCCTCATTGCGGTCACAGAGGCACTTCACTTAGCAAAAGCGAAAGGCCTCTCCTCTGTCCTGATTCTCCTAGATCTATCTGCAGCCTTCGACACAGTCAACCATCAGATCCTCCTCGCGGCCCTCGCAGGAATGGGAGTGGCTGGATCTGCGCTGACATGGCTGACATCATACCTCAACGACCGCTCCTACCAAGTGTCATGGAGAGGGACTCTGTCGGCCACCCGCCCCCTCCGGACGGGTGTCCCCCAGGGCTCGGTCCTAGGACCCCTTCTCTTCTCCCTCTACACTAAATCACTGGGTAACATTATCACGTCTCATGGCTTCTCATATCATTGTTATGCCGATGATACTCAACTCTTCCTCTCCTTCCCTCCCTCAGATATCCACGTCTCTGAGCGGATCTCGGTCTGTCCGACATCTCCGCCTGGATGACGACCAACCACCTCAAACTGAACCTAAGCAAAACAGAATTGCTCCACCTGCCGGCCAAATCCTCCCCCCTGACCGACCTCTCCATCACAGTCGAGAATGCAGCTGTGACCGCGTCCCCGACCGCCAAGAACCTTGGTGTTGTCCTCGACGACCAGTTGAACTTCTCTGCTCACATCGCAGCGACAACCAGAACCTGCAGATTCCTCCTGAGCAACGTCAGAAGGATACGCCCCTTCCTGACAAAAGAAGCCACCCAACTCCTCGTCCAAACAACAGTCATCTCCCGCCTCGACTACTGCAACGCACTGCTAGCTGGCCTCCCGGCCACTGCCACCAAGCCTCTTCAACTCATTCAAAACGCAGCGGCCCGCCTGATATCAAACCTACCGAAGTCGGCCCATGTCACCCCACTTCTTAGGGACCTGCACTGGCTCCCCATTGCTGCACGTATCCGCTTCAAGGCCCTCGACCTAGCATACCGTGCAGCAAAGGGAACCGCTCCCGCCTACCTCCGGTCAATGGTCTCTAACTACACACCCTCAAGACCCCTACGCTCTGCATCTTCTGGCCGCCTCAGACCTACTCCTATCCAAGCTCCCGGAGGGTCATCAAAGAGAAGCCGCCTATTCTCAGTCCTTGCCCCACAATGGTGGAATGAACTACCCATCCCAGTTAGGACAGCCGAATCCCGTCCAATCTTTCGCCGTCGACTAAAGACTCACTTCTTCAACCATTATCTGAAATGATTAAAAAAAAAAAAAAAAAAAAAAAAAAAAAATCTAACCCTGACTAACCTTACTGTCATGCACTTGTCCTAATAAACTAACCTACACTGTAACACGCAACACTTGATGAACATTGTTACTCAGCTGATAGAGTTGTACCCTTCTTGCTGTCTTGTCGTACAGAACTTGTAAGTCGCTTTGGATAAAAGCGTCAGCTAAATGACTAAATGTAAATGTAAATGTAAATGATTAATGAACAAACGCCAGCCCAACAATAACCGTATGATCCCAGCTGATGGATCTATGGATCTCTCCATACAGGACACGTACACGATGCAGTTATGAAACCCTGGAACTCATTTACATTCATCTGTCATTCGCTACAGCTTACCGCCAACCAGAACCAATCCTCTGCCCGCCTGACTACTTCATACCGTACCTGCCCGTAAATAAGCGTGGCTTATTATTATTATTACATTCAGAAGCACTCGAAACGATATGAGATGAAAGACTTATTTACATAACGGGTACATTGTGTCTTGTTTGGTGTTTTGTTTTCAGTTCCCTGTTGGAGGAGATCTGCAGGTGAAGGCAGGTCATTCTGGAGGTGACGTCGACAGATTGATGTGCTGAGCAACGGTAGTGGACTGACCCCAACCACTGACACTATCATCATCATAACTATATGACTCTGTATGATAGCATGTACAATAATGCTGTATATACCGTATATATACACATTTATATTTACTTATTTACTTTATATTTATAATATATATCTGTCTGAATATACTTGCATATAATCCGTCTATATACCTACTTATAAACCTGCATATAACCCATATAACTCTGCATGATAGCATGTACAATAATGCTGTATATACCATATATATAATATATATGGTATATACAGCATTATTGTACATGCTATCATGCAGAGTTATATGGGTATATACAGTAAGAATAAATAATATATATATATATATATATTATTTATTCTTACTGTATATACATTATACACACATCTGCCTGTACAGTGTACATACCTGCATATAATCCTTGTTACATATCTGTAGATACTATATCTATATCTGTACATATCCCTTACCTACTGTTACACTGCTGGCCAGTATGAATTACTACCTACTATGTCTTAATACCTGTATCACTGTACATATTAATACTACAACTCTGTATATACATCTGATTAGCACTATTTCAGTAGTAGTAATTTATATGTTAAACCCAGTTTAATCACCTGTACATTGTATATTACTATCGCACTTTACTGTTACATTTGCACTCATGGTTGGATGCCAAACTTCTTGTCGTTGAACTGTACTTGTGCTGCATTATGACAATACATTTGAATCTAATCTAATCTAATATAAACGTATTATGGGCCCTCTTGAGGACGATGTGCCCACCGGCGCGACGCGCCACTTTGCCGACCTCTAGCGGCTCGGGTGTGCATATTTTTTAATACAATATATATATATCGAATTAAAGCCCTATTTGTTGCCTGTAGATTGTTTCAGGCGACAAAATACGTTAAGCAGTTCTCGAGTTACATGCCGATATGTGAGGCGTGCGCCGAAGTACACGGCAGACTTTCTTTTTTTTAATACCACCCGCGACTCCCGAGGCTCTACCTCCGTCAATCATTTGGTGATCTCGACAATTATTGGACAGGGTTGTAAGCAATGAGTCTGGCTTTCCAATGATACCCCACCTGGGAATGAGCGAATCAGGGATCTAGGTGAAAAGTCACAAGCGCAAACAGGAAGAGAAATTCAATGAGTCAATTGTTTTCTGCAACCTTTTTTATTTTATTTTAAATTATTTTAACTTTTTATCAAAATCACTCGTAATCACTCATTTCTGAACGGATTTTTATGAAATTTGGAAATGTACTACACAAGACTTCAGGCTATGGACCCTATAGCAATTTTTTTTTAAATACTACTTCTGGACTACTAACTACCACAGAAAAACGTTAGTAACAAGTTTTTCCTATTTCATTAGCACTAAAAGTGAATTTTCTTTATTGTATCAGAAACATCAGAATGTCATCTTTCTTTTTTTGTATCCCAATTTAGTCGTGCCAATTCTCCCCTCCCCTTCCTGGCCGTTGCTCGCATGTGCCCCCCACTGGTCGGTCTAGGGAGGGTTGATAGATACTATCGCATGTCCCCTCCGATACATGCGGAATCAGCCAGCCACTTCTTTTCACTTGCCAGCGCGGACTCTCATTGGTGAGGTGTAATGTGTGGGAGGATCACACTACCCTCACCATCTCCCTTCCTCGCTGTGCAGGCGCCCTGACCGACCTGTAGGAGTCGCTGTTTACAACGACCAGATTACCACTAACCTCGTTCCCAGTTTTATCTCCTCCGTGAGATAAAGACTGGTAAAGCGCTACGATCGAAAGTGTGAATTTTCGGTGTATGTACTTCCCCTGGAAGCTGCCTCCGAACGGACCAAACTTTTCCCGAATCCGGCAAACAAGCTAGAACGTCTTGGTCCCGTAGTAAATTCTTCAGGCAAAGCCGTTGCAGTAACTTAAACGAGGAAATATTGTGCACTTCACACGTTTCTATAATTGTTTTGTCGAACCCGGAAAGCCTGTAGCCGGTACTTCCTGTACTTCTGTTTAGACACTTTAGGAGGCATAGCTTTACCAGCCTAGATTACCACCCACCGGCTTCCCTCCCGCTGACTCTGCCAATTGAGCCAGTATGACGGCCGGCCAAGCCGGAGGCAACGCTGACAGCTGGATTCGATACCAGTGTCTCTCGCGTTGGTGGCGAGCGCTTAGTCCGCTGCGCCACCCAGCCGCCCGACTAGAATGTCATCTTTCAAAAGAGACCAGGCTCATGTGCTATAAGTATAAAGTATAGTATTTTGGTTTGCAAAAAAAGTATGCAGTCCTCAAGTTCAAGTAAAGAAATGGCCACTTTTGGGGGCGCCAGTTAACCTTTTCACTGCCACACGACAGAAGGTTAGCCCTTTACTATCACACAACCGACAGCGATGCTCCATCGCATCATTAGCTGTCGTGTGGCAGTGAAAGGGTTAAGAGGCTAATCTATAGAGGGGCCGGTACAGTGCAGCCCCCCCACAGGCCTCAAAGAGTCTTCGAGAGTGAAGGTGGCCTGAAACATGTGACCTCGATCAGGGGGACCGGGGTCCATGACGACCAAAGCCACCGTGTTCCTTCCCCAGGCCGACCGGACGTGTGAGCTCCTGACAGACACGTCACAGCCCTAAGTGAATCTGGGCACGTCAGGGCCAATTAAGAGGAGGGAACAAAAGAGGGAAATTGAATATCCCCACTGTGTGGAGCGCAGAATGAATTCATTATCCCACCCGTTTTCGCTGCTCATTAGCGCTGCATTGTGCCTCCCCGACGCTGTGTTTGTAACCGGAGAGCGCCATGTGGAGCTCCTGATCACAGCGGCCTCTCTGACGCCTGCAGACCCGTCCTGGCGGGGAGGCTTGTTCGGGGAAAAGAGGGTCAGTAGTACGTCCTTAAATGGGCATTTAGGGCATTTCCTTTTTTTTGTTTTTTACTTGAATCCTACTGGTCTACTAATTTGGGCCACTTCCGCTTGCAGTGTGAACGTAGCCTTGGCACTTAAGAGTGTAGTGCTATTCAACACTGAAAGGCAGTAGAATAGCAGTAGAATAGAAGTAGAATGGCAGTAGCATAGAAGTAGACAAGCAGTAGAATAGCAGTAGAATGGCAGTAGAATATAAGTAGAATAGCAGTAGAATAGCAGTAGAACAGCAGTAGTATAGCAGTAGAATGGCAGTAGCACATCAGTAGAATAGCAGTAGAATAGCAGTAGAATGGCAGTAGAATAGCAGTAGAACAGCAGTAGTATAGCAGTAGAATGGCAGTAGAACAGCAGTAGTATAGCAGTAGAATAGCAGTAGAATAGCAGTAGAATAGCAGTAGAATAGCAGTAGAATGGCAGTAGAATAGCAGTAGAACAGCAGTAGAATAGCAGTAGAACGGCAGTAGAATGGCAGTAGAATAGCAGTAGAACGGCAGTAGAACTGTTATGGTTTGTAACCGACCCCAATCGCACAACACAAGACAGGTATGATGGTTTGCCAAGAAACAGATATTTATTGAACAACAGGGAAATACAGGGAAAAGGGCACTGTCCCTTTAAGGGAGAATCACAAATACAGGAATATAATATGAGGGGAAGGAAAGGTGCCTTTAAGAGGCGGGCAGGAAAAGGGAACACTAAGGGAAAGTAAGGGAACGCCTAAGGGAAGGTTAAGGGAACGCCTTGGGACAGAGGAACTAGAGACTAGGTAAACCAGGGAAAAGGAGAACTAGGGAGAGAGGACTAGGGACTAGGAGAGCTAGGGAACAGGAGAAACGGGGACTAGGGGAACTAGGGACAAGGAACTAGGTGGAACTAGAAGGGGAGAACTTGGGACCAGGAACTAGGTGGAACTAGAAAGGGGAGAACTAGGGAACAGGAACTAGGTGGAACTAGAAGGGGAGAACTAGGGAACAGGAACTAGGTGGAACTAGAAAGGGGAGAACTAGGGAACAGGAACTAGGTGGAACTAGAAAGGGGAGAACTAGGGAACAGAGGGGACTGAGGCCCGCGGAGGCGGGCTGGGGTACAGGGAGGAACTGGGGACTGGTGGGAAAACATCTGGGCCGCTCTGCAGGACAGAGGAGAGAGTTAATGCACAAAAGGGAAAAAACAGAGCAGGTGCAGAACAGTCCAAATAACAAAGTGAACAAAGTAATAATATCTTCGTGTGACAAACACACAGGGGGAGATGTAAAGTCCAAAAATACTATTCTAAGTGAGAACCAAAAACAGAGGCATTACGCTGGGAGATGAAATGTCCAAACTAACTAACAGAGGCAATACGCTGGGAGATGAAATGTCCAAACTAACTAACAGAGGCAATACGCTGGGAGATGAAATGTCCAAACTAACTAACAGAGGCAATACGCTGGGAGAGTGACATCACAATCAAAACTCACCCAGGCGTATGCGTAAAGGTACAGGAACAGCAGCGGGAACGGGGGCAAGAGGCATTACGCTGAGTGAGTGACATCACAATCAAAACTCACCCAGGCGTATGCGTAAAGGTACGGGGACAGCAGCGGGAACGGGGGCAAGGGCACTACGCTGGGTGAGTGACATCACAATCAAAACTCACCCAGGCGCATGCGTAAAGGTACGGGGACAGCAGCGGGAACGGGGGCAAGGGCACTACGCTGGGTGAGTGACATCACAATCAAAACTCACCCAGGCGCATGCGTAATGGTACAGGGACAGCAACGGGAACGAAGGCATCGCCACCGGGGCGGCTGGCTGTCCGAGCCGAGGGAGAGAGTGCTGGAACAGTGGCGGTGACGAGGGCAATGTCCACCGGGTAGCCGCTGTCGGAGCCGAGGAACAGAGTGCTGGAACAGTGGCGGTGACGAGGGCATCGTCCACCGGGTAGCCGCTGTCGGAGCCGAGGAACAGAGTGCGCGCCACACCTTGGTGTGCGCGTCGGAACAGGGAGCTGGAACAGTGGCGGTGGCGAGGATGTCGTCCACCGGGTAGCCACTGTCGGAGCCGAGGAACAGAGTGCGCGCCACACCTTGGTGTGCGCGTCGGAACAGGGAGCTGGAACAGTGGCGGTGGCGAGGATGTCGTCCACCGGGTAGCCACTGTCGGAGCCGAGGAACAGAGTGCGCGCCACACCTTGGTGTGCGCGTCGGAACAGGGAGCTGGAACAGTGGCGGTGGCGAGGATGTCGTCCACCGGGTAGCCACTGTCGGAGCCGAGGAACAGAGTGGCGCGCCACACCTTGGTGTGCGCGTCGGAACAGAGAGACGCATCGGGGTGCGTCTGCCAGGAGGAGTGTGCCAAGCACGAAGGTCTGGAAGATGCGCGTCAGAGCGCTGGTACGGAGGAGCGTGCCAAGCTCGAAGGTCTGGAAGATGCGCGTCTGTGCGCCGGTACGGAGGAGCGTGCCAAGCTCGAAGGTCTGGAAGATGCGCGTCAGTGCGCTGGTACGGAGGAGCGTGCCAAGCTCGAAGGTCTGGAAGATGCGCGTTGCGCGCTGGTACGGAGGAGCGTGCCAAGCTCGAAGGTCTGGAAGATGCGCGTTGCGCGCTGGTCTGGAGAGCGTGCCAAGCTCGAGCGTCCTTGGAAGATGCGCGTTGCGCGCTGTGGACTGGAGAGCGTCTGCGCTGGTCTGGATGTGCGTCAGGACGACAGCTGCGCGGGGGGTCTGAAGTGGATGACTGGGATGCCTCCCGTGGAAGTCTAGGGAGCGCAGACCAGTCCCACTCTCAGGCAACGGCGACAGCAGGCGAAGGCTGGAGCAAACATCTCGACGCCGGAGAATGGAACAGCATAGGCAGACAGAGGATCTCCCGAAAGAGTCTAGATGTTTAGAGAATATGACTCGGCAAGTATACAACACGACCCCACGCCAAAACGAGGGGAAGCGCCCTGGTATTTAAAGCCCACAGGGGGACTAATTAGCCTGCCACCACAGGTGCGAGAGATAATAGAATATCAAACAGGTGTGGCCACTAAGGGTAAGGAACGAGAGGGTGGGGGCTAGAGAGAGTGAGTAGGGAATTCCTAACAGTAGGCTTAAAGAAGACAGAGAATAGGGAATTAGACAGAGAATAGGGAATTCCTAACAGTAGGCTTAAAGAAGACAGAGAAAAGGTAGTGAGCAGCGGGCAAAACCTCACAGTATCCCCCCCTCCAACGGGAGCCACCCGGCGACCCAAAACAAATACAGACAGAGTGGCAGGGGGCAAAACAAGAGGTACTGGCCAAGCCAGCAGGGGAAGCCACCACAAGAGTGGGGCTAGCAAAAGAAACAGGGTCGCCGAGGGGTAACAAGGGTAGCAGAGGGGCAACTGGTCTAGAGGAACTGGGTCTAGAGAACTAGTCTAGCGAACTGGGCAAGAGAACTGGTCTAGAGAACTGGTTTAGGGAACTGGTCTAGAGAACTGGTCTAGAGGAACTGGTCTAGAGGAACTGGGTCTAGAGAACTGGTCTAGAGCAACTGGTCTAGAGGAACTGAGGGGCAAGCAGGGTAGCAAAGGGGTAACCATGGTAGCACCGGGAAAGGGCTAGCAGAGGGAAGGTTGCTGCCAGGGCACTGATAGCTACAGGGCCTATGCTAGCTGTACTGCTACATCAACATAGAGGCTGCGCTAGCTGCCGAGCTAGGCTAGCAGAGGGAAAGGGTAGCTGCCAAGGCACTGATAGCTACAGGGCCTATGCTAGCTGTACTGCTACATCTACATAGAGGCTGCGCTAGCTGCCGGAGCTAGGCTGGCAGACAGGGCTGGACCAGCATGAGAGAACAAGCTAGCTGGAAGGACAGTCCTAGCTGTGGGAATACTGACCTTGCTAGCTGAAGGGCAGTCCTAGCAGTGGGAGAAACTACACAAAAAAGTGGAGGCCATGCAGAGGGACCGGGTTAGCTGCTTGGGCCTGGCTAGCTACAGGGCCTATGCCAGCTGCAAGGCTGCATTAACATAGAGGCTGTGCTAACAGCCGGGGCCAAGCTAGCAGACCGGGGCCATGCAGAGGGAAACTGGGTTAGCTGCCAGGGCATGGCTAGCTACAGGGGGGTCAAACAGGGCAAAACGGGAAGCAAACAGGGGAGCTAACCGGGGAGACTAACAAGCTAAACAGGGAAGCTAAACTGGGCTAAACAGGGGAGTAACAGGCTAACAAGGGAGCTAAACAGGACTAACAAGGGAGCTAGAGGGGACAAGAAAAAAAAGGCAAACTCAACATACACAGTCTGTGCTGGCTGGGGTCGTAGACTTGGTGGGGTCGTACTGTTATGGTTTGTAACCGACCCCAATCGCACAACACAAGACAGGTATGATGGTTTGCCAAGAAACAGATATTTATTGAACAACAGGGAAATACAGGGAAAAGGGCACTGTCCCTTTAAGGGAGAATCACAAATACAGGAATATAATATGAGGGGAAGGAAAGGTGCCTTTAAGAGGCGGGCAGGAAAAGGGAACACTAAGGGAAAGTAAGGGAACGCCTAAGGGAAGGTTAAGGGAACGCCTTGGGACAGAGGAACTAGAGACTAGGTAAACCAGGGAAAAGGAGAACTAGGGAGAGAGGACTAGGGACTAGGAGAGCTAGGGAACAGGAGAAACGGGGACTAGGGGAACTAGGGACAAGGAACTAGGTGGAACTAGAAGGGGAGAACTTGGGACCAGGAACTAGGTGGAACTAGAAAGGGGAGAACTAGGGAACAGGAACTAGGTGGAACTAGAAGGGGAGAACTAGGGAACAGGAACTAGGTGGAACTAGAAAGGGGAGAACTAGGGAACAGGAACTAGGTGGAACTAGAAAGGGGAGAACTAGGGAACAGAGGGGACTGAGGCCCGCGGAGGCGGGCTGGGGTACAGGGAGGAACTGGGGACTGGTGGGAAAACATCTGGGCCGCTCTGCAGGACAGAGGAGAGAGTTAATGCACAAAAGGGAAAAAACAGAGCAGGTGCAGAACAGTCCAAATAACAAAGTGAACAAAGTAATAATATCTTCGTGTGACAAACACACAGGGGGAGATGTAAAGTCCAAAAATACTATTCTAAGTGAGAACCAAAAACAGAGGCATTACGCTGGGAGATGAAATGTCCAAACTAACTAACAGAGGCAATACGCTGGGAGATGAAATGTCCAAACTAACTAACAGAGGCAATACGCTGGGAGATGAAATGTCCAAACTAACTAACAGAGGCAATACGCTGGGAGAGTGACATCACAATCAAAACTCACCCAGGCGTATGCGTAAAGGTACAGGAACAGCAGCGGGAACGGGGGCAAGAGGCATTACGCTGAGTGAGTGACATCACAATCAAAACTCACCCAGGCGTATGCGTAAAGGTAAAGGGGCAGCAGCGGGAACGGGGGCAAGGGCACTACGCTGAGTGAGTGACATCACAATCAAAACTCACCCAGGCGTATGCGTAAAGGTACGGGGACAGCAGCGGGAACGGGGGCAAGGGCACTACGCTGGGTGAGTGACATCACAATCAAAACTCACCCAGGCGCATGCGTAAAGGTACGGGGACAGCAGCGGGAACGGGGGCAAGGGCACTACGCTGGGTGAGTGACATCACAATCAAAACTCACCCAGGCGCATGCGTAATGGTACAGGGACAGCAACGGGAACGAAGGCATCGCCACCGGGGCGGCTGGCTGTCCGAGCCGAGGGAGAGAGTGCTGGAACAGTGGCGGTGACGAGGGCAATGTCCACCGGGTAGCCGCTGTCGGAGCCGAGGAACAGAGTGCTGGAACAGTGGCGGTGACGAGGGCATCGTCCACCGGGTAGCCGCTGTCGGAGCCGAGGAACAGAGTGCGCGCCACACCTTGGTGTGCGCGTCGGAACAGGGAGCTGGAACAGTGGCGGTGGCGAGGATGTCGTCCACCGGGTAGCCACTGTCGGAGCCGAGGAACAGAGTGCGCGCCACACCTTGGTGTGCGCGTCGGAACAGGGAGCTGGAACAGTGGCGGTGGCGAGGATGTCGTCCACCGGGTAGCCACTGTCGGAGCCGAGGAACAGAGTGCGCGCCACACCTTGGTGTGCGCGTCGGAACAGGGAGCTGGAACAGTGGCGGTGGCGAGGATGTCGTCCACCGGGTAGCCACTGTCGGAGCCGAGGAACAGAGTGGCGCGCCACACCTTGGTGTGCGCGTCGGAACAGAGAGACGCATCGGGGTGCGTCTGCCAGGAGGAGTGTGCCAAGCACGAAGGTCTGGAAGATGCGCGTCAGAGCGCTGGTACGGAGGAGCGTGCCAAGCTCGAAGGTCTGGAAGATGCGCGTCTGTGCGCCGGTACGGAGGAGCGTGCCAAGCTCGAAGGTCTGGAAGATGCGCGTCAGTGCGCTGGTACGGAGGAGCGTGCCAAGCTCGAAGGTCTGGAAGATGCGCGTTGCGCGCTGGTACGGAGGAGCGTGCCAAGCTCGAAGGTCTGGAAGATGCGCGTTGCGCGCTGGTCTGGAGAGCGTGCCAAGCTCGAGCGTCCTTGGAAGATGCGCGTTGCGCGCTGTGGACTGGAGAGCGTCTGCGCTGGTCTGGATGTGCGTCAGGACGACAGCTGCGCGGGGGGTCTGAAGTGGATGACTGGGATGCCTCCCGTGGAAGTCTAGGGAGCGCAGACCAGTCCCACTCTCAGGCAACGGCGACAGCAGGCGAAGGCTGGAGCAAACATCTCGACGCCGGAGAATGGAACAGCATAGGCAGACAGAGGATCTCCCGAAAGAGTCTAGATGTTTAGAGAATATGACTCGGCAAGTATACAACACGACCCCACGCCAAAACGAGGGGAAGCGCCCTGGTATTTAAAGCCCACAGGGGGACTAATTAGCCTGCCACCACAGGTGCGAGAGATAATAGAATATCAAACAGGTGTGGCCACTAAGGGTAAGGAACGAGAGGGTGGGGGCTAGAGAGAGTGAGTAGGGAATTCCTAACAGTAGGCTTAAAGAAGACAGAGAATAGGGAATTAGACAGAGAATAGGGAATTCCTAACAGTAGGCTTAAAGAAGACAGAGAAAAGGTAGTGAGCAGCGGGCAAAACCTCACAAGAACAGCAGTAGAATAGCAGTAGAATGGCAGTAGAATGGCAGTAGAATAGCAGTAGAATAGCAGTAGAATAGCAGTAGAATGGCAGTAGAATGGCAGTAGAATAGCAGTAGAATAGCAGTAGAATAGCAGTAGAATGGCAGTAGAATAGCAGTAGAATAGCAGTAGAATAGCAGTAGAATGGCAGTAGAATGGCAGTAGAATGGCAGTAGAATGGCAGTAGAATAGCAGTAGAATAGCAGTAGAATGGCAGTAGAATAGCAGTAGAATAGCAGTAGTGTTGTGAAGGATCAGATTAAACCGAATATATATATTTATTTATATATATATATTTAATAATATTTGTATATCGTTTGATATCCCCTGTATATTCCTTGTACAATATGCACTGAATATCCCTTTAGTCTACTAAACAGCCCATAATAGTTTCATTCTACCATTGGACGAGAACCTGGCGCCAGCAGCCATACCCCTAGGTTCAAGTTCAATCGTGCCGACCAACATGTCGTGGCAAGCCCGGTTCCGCGTAGGAATACGTCTGGCGAAATACGAATGGTACTATTTGTTCATAGCGCATATATATATGGCGCAAGTAAAGTAGAACTTTCTTTTAGTCCATTAGTTCTTTTCCCTCCAACCGAGTAACAGACGCGAAGCCTCACCCACGACGCACGTGTGGTGCAGTAAGGCCTACTTGGCCTCAGAATAGGCATTGAGATATCGTGTGGATTAATAGTTGAATTGTCATAGTTTGGCACTATACCGTCGAGTTGGACGTATTTCTATTAAGCTAATAATAGTCTATTATGTATGGTGCATCGTTCGGTTAGAGTTATAAAGTTATCAGTACCCCCATCGTTCCTGACGTTATCTGGAGTCTTAACCAGGCTGGGCAGACCACTAGTGGTGCTTGCATCCGAGGAGCTCCGGGCCAGGACGAGGAGACCTGTACATTGGATTACTTTACCCGGACGACGGCGAGCCTTCCACGGCTTGGATTATGCTTTGGGTGCTTTGATTATTCCATGGATAACGGCCAACACTGCTGAGTGTTGGAACTACCCCCCGGAGAGGACTCCAGGTGAGACGGCGCTCTACACCAGTGAGGTCGCCTCACGTCTCTCCGTTGTGGACCGGCAGCTACCGTCCACCAGAGGGTCCAGCTGTATTCATCTGCGGACCGAGGTTCTGTGGGCACCGTGTTCAAGACTTTGAATTCTCCCAAGAAATCGTCGGCCAGATGGGATACCGCCAGCGGCTCTTCTAACCCCCCCCCCCCTCCTACTGTCTTACAACCAGCGGGACCCCCCCCCCCCCTTAGTGTATCCAGCTATAATCATTTAAGTACCATCGCTATAGTTCCCTAACGAACCAGGTTGTATACTTACTCCCTGCGTAACCAGAGATTGGACATTCAATGTTGATTTACCTACGAATACTCATTTGCCATACAAGTGCATTTCAAATCATAAGTGTAAACAAGTGAACGTTGTATATACCTTTTGCTATATTAAATATTCGATTTGTACATTTGTGTGGACTTCGTTTCATCAGGTGGGAAAGTGTTCATCATATCTATATCATGTACTGGATGGCCAGAAGTTAAAGTACAATAGGTAGTGGTTTAATAATACCATACTTATCAATACAGTCAGGGAATTGTACCCCTCAGTTACAATTGGTCCTTCGAGCCGGAGGGTAACTAGTGTAATATTAATATAGTGTTATTAATATTAAAATGGCCTATGATGAACACTCCACGAAACGGTCCTCCTAACGTAGAACGCCCGCGGCGCAGACGACAGCCACCTCAGTACTTAGAGGATTACGCTGTCAGTCAACTACCTAGCCTTCGACAAACGGTAAACGCGGTAAAAGTAGAAAGTAAAATTATGTCTGACCTTAACGACCAGGTTTCCCCGACCACAGAGGCCCTAGTAGGTTCTAATGTAACTGACCAAGCTCACGGTGGGGACCAGGAGGGAGCTGACATGCCTTTACCCCCCGCCACTACCGAAGAAGTAGTCCCCGACCAGCCCCGGGAGGAAGACAACCCTACAGAGAGAGAACTCTGCACGGAAGAAGAGGAGGAGAGCGCCGAGGAAATAGAGCTCCAGGACTCCCCAACGAGTACACCCAGGAGCGGCTCACCCAGGAGCGGCTCACCTCCACAACCGCCTTCCCCCAGCGAAGCGGAGAGGATGCTACAACAGGCGTTCCTCGTCAGCCTGACAGCCTCTACCGAACGCGATCGACTTCAGGGTGAACGCGATCGACTTCAGGGTGAACGCGATCGACTCCAAGCACAGATGCTTATCGAGCGCGAACACCTCCAAGCGCAGCAACAGAGCGAAGAAGAGCGCATACGCCTGGAGATGAGACGCCTTCAAACGGAAGAGAATATGGCAAGAGACCGGGCCGACGCCCAGCGCGCCGCTGCCGGTGCCCAAAGAGAAGCAGATCTCACCAAGCGCGAAGCCGAGCGCGACAAGTTACAAGCGCAGCTAATGGAGCAGCTGATCCTCAAGGCAACACCCTCTCCCTCCGCCAGGGGTTCAAGGAACTCGTCGAGACAACAGTCAAGGGCAGCGTCTCCTAACCGAGCAAGCGACCCTGAACTTGACCAACAGACCAAGCCTATACCCCCCGCAGACCCCCTTCCCAGACCGGTCCAAGCGAGACCCAGCTACAAGGAAGGAGCGGCATATACTGCGGAGAAGCTAAATAAACGACTACAGGATCTGGAAGACCTGATAGAGGAAGAAGAGGGAGAGGAGGAGAACCAAGCCCGACGACAGCACAGTACTCCACCGGACCAGGAGGTCCAGTACAGCCCAGGCTATACCCCCGCGGCGCTGCGCTACAGACCCCCGACTCTATTCACGGGTGAGCACGACGCACGACCAGCCCCGAGGAATAGCACCTGGACCAGCGGGCCATGGTACCCTGCCGGTACCAGCCCACAGAGAGGCGCAAGAGGAGACTCGCCTAGGAGGCCTCTCCCCCAACGCTCGCCGATGTATCAGCCATCCACGGCGTCATACATTGCCACACCGCCCACCAGACGGAGTGTGTACAGAACACTCGCCAGACAATATGACCCGTTGGGATGTATTCTACCTTACACCACCAGGGCAAAGATGATTGTACGAGCACTATGGGACAAGGACCAGGGCTGGGACGACCCAATACCCGCACACCTTGCCTCCACATGGAGAGAGTGGGAGACGGAACTCCGCTCACTCCCAGGCGTCAATATACGCCGCAGCTACTTCCCATCCACAGTGAGGCCAGAGACATGCAAGATTGATCTACACGTCTTCAGCGACGCCTCCGAAGTAGCCTATGGATCGGTGGCCTACTTGCGTGCCCAAGAGAAGGGAGGAAAGATACACACTGCTTTCATCCTGGCTCGCTCAAGAATAGCCCCACGAAAGCAACAATCTATCCCGCGTCTAGAGCTCTGCGCAGCCCTAGCAGGAGCGCATCTAGCCACGTTAATCCAACGTGAACTCACCATTCCGGTGCACAGAACAATCTTGTGGTCAGATTCCACGACAGTACTCACATGGATCAAGTCTGATTCATGCAGATACAAAGTCTTCGTGGGAGTCAGAGTCACCGAGATTCAAGAGTTAACAGAAGCAGCAAGCTGGCGGTATGTGGACACCAAACACAACCCAGCTGACGTCATCACCCGGGGAATGTCTCTGGATGACCTCACCCGTCGCAACATCTACAGTGACGGACCAGAATTCCTCAAGCTCCCCGAAGAAGAGTGGCCTACGCCCACCCCACGGGAAGCAAGTAACGAGGAGGCTGAGAACAAGAAACCTATGTTCTGTGGACTGAGCACAGTCGCCTCCACAGACCCCAACATAGATGACTGCATTACCCTAGAGAGTGCGCAGCAAAAGACATTCCTGTGGCACCACCCAGAGATTCAGTCCACCACTGACATTTCAGCAGCTGACTACGAAGAAGCAGAACTTCTTCTACTACAACGAGCCCAGAGAGACTCGTTCCCCGATGAGCTAGACTGTCTACAGGGAGGAAAGCCCGTCCCATCAGACAGCAGACTGCTCCACCTGGCACCCGAGAGTGACGCCCATAATCTCATCAGAGTGGGTGGTCGCCTGCGGAGAGCCCCCGATCTACCGGATGACATTAAGTACCCGATAGTCTTGAACAGCCGACACAAGGTCACAGAGCTGATCATAAAGAAATACGACGAGGATGTACACCACGCAGGAGCAGAGAGAGTCTTCGCGGAGATCAGACGTCGCTATTGGATACTTCAAGGAAGAGAAGCGGTGCGACGCTTCCAGCGAACCTGTCTAGACTGCCGAAAGTGGCGCGCGCAGCCCAGCATACCACGGATGGCTGACCTACCCCCCTGTCGCCTCCGACTCGGCGACAAGCCATTCCACTCCACAGGCATGGACTGTTTTGGCCCGTTGTATATAAAGAGAGGAAGAGGAACCGAGAAGCGGTGGGGTATTGTATTCAAATGCATGACCACCAGAGCGATACATATCGAGCTCCTTCCGACCATGAGCACAGACTCATTCCTTATGGCCTTCCGAAGATTCACATCACGGAAAGGAAAACCGTCTACATTGTTGTCTGATCACGGGACAAACTTCAAAGGCGGAGAAAGAGAGCTGAGAGAGAGCTTCCAAGCTATGGGCCCAGAACTTAAGACCCACCTCGCTCCATCCCAGATTGACTTCCAGTTTAATCCCCCGAACGCACCCCACTTCGGTGGAACCTGGGAACGAGAAGTACGTTCTTTAAAGACAGCCCTGTACGCCGTGCTTGGGGCCCAGACTGTGGCAGAGGAAGTCCTAATGACAGTCCTCACGGAGATCGAGGGAGTATTGAACTCAAAGCCCCTCGGTTACGTCTCCAGTGATGTAGCAGATGTCGACCCAGTCACCCCCAACACACTCTTAATGGTGCGGCTGGACCCTGCGCTACCCCAGACAATGTACAGGCCTGAAGAAGCGAACGGCCGAAGAATGTGGAGGTACAGTCAAGTGCTAGCTGACAAGTTTTGGAGCAGCTTCCTACTCCACTACCTACCGTCTCTACAGACCCGCCAGAAGTGGGTAAAAGAGAGAGACAATTTGACAGAAGGAACAGTCGTCATGATTATCGACCAGTCACTACCCAGAGCTATGTGGCCGGCTGGCCGCGTAAGCAAAGTGATCACCGGTGCCGATGGCAAGGTCCGAGCAGCTGAAGTACTCGTCCAAGGGCGAATTTACACACGACCCGTGGCGAGGCTAATAGAACTGCCCCGACTCCCAGATACTATCGATGATGACCATGACCCCATGACTTTGTGAGTTGACTGACCCTTACAGCGGACCTTGAGTGGTAGACAGTGCGGTTAATCTGTCTCTGCTTAGCTAATTAGGTGGGACTAATTAGGGAGCGGCTGTTGTGAAGGATCAGATTAAACCGAATATATATATTTATTTATATA
>NC_140170.1:2832148-3024648 GCF_963971535.1 Notolepis coatsorum | reverse complement strand
GTTCTACCAGTCTGTAGTGGCCAGCGTCCTCGTTCTACCAGTCTGTAGTGGCCAGCGTCCTCGTTCTACCAGTCTGTAGTGGCCAGCGTCCTCGTTCTACCAGTCTGTAGTGGCCAGCGTCCTCGTTCTACCAGTCTGTAGTGGCCAGCGTCCTCGATCTACCAGTCTGTAGTGGCCAGCGTCCTCGATCTACCAGTCTGTAGTGGCCAGCGTCCTCGTTCTACCAGTCTGTAGTGGCCAGCGTCCTCGTTCTACAGGTCTACAAGCCCAATAGCGTGACGAGCTGTGTCTTTGCCCATTTCCGCGTCGAACAGCCTGCAAACTACCTGGTGTTCTATCGCCCTGCTCTAAGACAAACTCTAACCTTAACCAACTTCGAAAGAGTGCCTAAGCTTAACCGACGAAAGAACTTGCCGTCACACGATTGGTGCACATGTCACATCACATGACCAGTAACGTCAGTGGCCAATTAGATTAGCAAATCGCACAAATGCGTTGGTATTAGCATATAGGCCTCCAGACCTCTCTTGGCAGAGCGACAGAGGCTCAGGAGGTAGAGCGGTCGTCTCGTAATTGGAAGGTTCCTGGTCTGATTCCCAGTCCTCCCAGGCAGCGTGTCGAAGTGTCCTTGAGCGAGACACTTAACCCCTAACTGCTCCCGATGAGCAGGTCGGCACCTTGCATGGTGGCCTCCGTCGTCGGTGTGTGAACGGGTGAATGTGAGGCCTGAGTTGTAAAGCACTTTGGATAAAAGCTCTATATAAATGCAGTCCATTTACCATCAGGTCAAAACTAAATGTAAACAAATTGCAATCTCTCTCAAAGGCGGCTACGTGGCGTAGTGGGCAAGGCGCTCGCCACGAATGACGGAGACGCTGGGCTTGCCTGTTCGAGCCCAGCGCTCCACATTGCTTTCAGTTTAGCTGGTCGTTCGTACTAATACACATTGGCCGTATTAGGGGGTGGGAAACTGATGGGTGGGGATCGGGCGTTGTGGACAGCGACTCCTACAGGTCGGTTGGTGCGCCTGCGCAGTAGAATCAGGAAGTGTCGGGGGCAGCGTGAGCCTCCCACGCGTTACTCCTCGCCACTGAGAGATCGAGCTGCGCAGGTGAAAAGATGCGACTGCTGTTACCTCAAGTACCGGAGGGGACTTGTGCTATGTATGACTTAGTCCACATTGCAGCCGGCTTGTGGGAGGCAAGAAACAGCGTTCGTGACAGGGGAGGGTTGAATTGGATGATACGAAATTGGGATGGGAGAAAATATAGAAAATGGGAGAAAAAGTGGATAAAAAATAAAAATAAAAAATTGCAATCTCAAGAGGGGCCCTTTTGCCTAGAGGTCACTGTTTGACGGTATTACATATTGTACTGATTCCCCTTTGGCTGAGGGGTAGATGTTCGGTTTTCCCAATGCAAAAGGGGCTCAAATTATGCAAATCATTCATGTAAACCGCGAAGAAGAACTATCCCTCATATTGTACCATCTGGGCTTAATGACGATTGTGAAACGTGAAGTTGATGTAATGACATTGTAAACATCATTAAACATCATTACGCAGCACAGGATAATTGTGCAAAGCCTCTACGCCTACGGGACCCAGTTTAGATGAATCCGTCTGTAGCTGTACAGAGGAGAGCCCCTCGGTGCAGAATGTCATCCTGTGAACGCGTTTCGAGGATCCTCTGCATGCGGTAGTCCATCCTCCTGGCCTCTGCATGCGGTGTCATGGTTTTGTCTCCTGTGAGGGACAGCTGTCAATCACTGGTCTCTGTGGTTAATTGCCTCATGGGTCGGCAGGTGTGTGGGCTTGATTGCACCTGATTCAGTGCAGCTGTGCCTATGGCAAAGCTGAGTCTATTTAAGTTTGAATCTCGCAGTGTTAGCTGCTTTTTCATTTCCTAGTGTTGGCTATCCTTCTGGTCTCGCTTGTCATATTGAAGTGTGGTGCTGATCTCTGCCCTACTCAGAATTTTGCCTTTATTTGAAGCCATTTCTTGTTTTGGGCTACTGGCTTTATTCTACGCTTTGTTTCATAGAGGCTGAGCCTTTTATGGTTGTGTTTCTTTTGGAACTTTCTTTGTCCACTACGGCACATAAACTCCCTTTAGTGGAGGTTTATTGTTTCACGTTTTCAATATAAACTCTGTTATTAGGAGGTGCCTTTGTGGCTTATTAATTTTCTACTATACCTCTTTATTGAGTGTTGTCCTGTTTTTTGGACTTGATTTATTTTCTTAAATACTCACTTTGAGGCTTCCACCTGTAAAGGTTGTTTTTTGTTGTTTATTTTCCCCCTTCTCCTTGATGTCTGCGTAAGCAGTTTTTGTGGTTATTCGTTACACAGATACCATAAAGAGTCCCTATTATCTGCTCATGACGCACACACACACACACACGTCCGTCCTCCTGGCTTCTGCAGGGCAGATGGATAACGACGCTGGGTTCGGAAATCCAACACTTCCCTGAAGACCTATGGAGAAGTTGCTTTTTCACCCATCTGCAAGAAAACAGCCCGGGGCCAGTATTTCATCCATATATGGGTATCATAATCTCTGTGACTATAATTGAATGGGAGCGACGGTGCTTTGATGAGGAAATGTCTCAGATGGTATATGCTGCCTTTGAGGTTTCATTCCGGGTCTGTTTATTACACCATTCTTCTGCATCCGCAGTAAAAAAGAAAACCCAAAGCAGCTATACCTATTTGTACTTGATTATTCCACCAGTGAAAATCAGTGTTGTCATTATAATGTCCTTTGACGGTCGAGTGGTAACCAACACATTCTTCTCATCTGAAAGAGTACAACGGGTACATAAGTACTATATACATACTCCTGTATGTCATGTATGTCCCTATGTCATAAATGTCATGATGTCATGTATGTTGTGTATGTAAATGGCTGCTTTTTTATGTCATAAATGTCATTATGAATTGAAAATGATGGACCCTGATGTAAACAAAACAAACGTCTTTCTCTGGTCTGCATCCCCTTAACAATTGTGTGTATTGAGCCGTACTGTATTGTACCCATTCTGCAATCTGTTAAATAAAGTTTTCATTCATTCATTCATTCATTCATTCATTCATTCATTCATTCATTCATTCATTCATTCATTCATTCATTCGTTCATTCATTCATTCATTCATTCATTCATTCATTCATTCATGCATTCAATCATTCATTCATTCATAATGACCATGTCAATGTATTTCCGTAGCGATACGTGTATATTTTGTACGTATTCTAACGACCGTGGATGCCTAGACTCACTAGCCCTAACGGGTCAGAACCTTTAGTTGACAGTGCTGTCGCCTGCCTGGGGTCCATTCCCGCCTGCTCCCTAATCTGCTACAGTATCAATCAGTACCACTGATACCTACAGTATAAATCAGTACCACAGACACCTACAGTTTCTTGATGCTCCAATCACAACTGTTGTTTCCTCAAGTTTGTTGGAGAAAAGCAATGGTTGTGATTGGAGCATCAAGAAAGCAGGGCGGGTAAACCGTCTGTAGTGTGATAGTGAAACGTTAACCTTCTGTAGTGTGGTAGTGAAAGGGTTAACCTTATGTAGTGTGGTAGTGAAAGGGTTAACTTTCTGTAGTGTGGTAGTGAAAGATTAACCGTCTGTAGTGTGGTAATGAAAGGTTATATATCGCATAGCTCTGCTCAGCGTCATAGTGGCAATACTCTTCATATCCAGTATTGAACTGAAATAAATTCTCACATGTACCTTTACATACCATCATCTGTCTGGCCACACCCCCATCCGCTACCTACATAAGCAGGGGTGTGGCCATACCATCAGCTCCTTCTTCAATTTTCACCACGTTGAGTGCCTGCAAGTACCACACTTTAAGTTTGATGGATTTTTTGAAGAAAGTAGAAGATCAAGGAGCTACGTTGACATTATATCTTTGTTTTCTCTCTCACTATTACCTGCAGTCCTCCAAGCTGCAGCTGGACAGGTATTACCTTCGGTTCTGCAGCTGGACTGTGCAGGAGGCATCAGCTGTTGTGAGAAGCTGGCTACCTCTGGGTGAGTGATGATTTTGCTATGCGAGCGCCAGTTGTGTGGCTATGAGGGGGTTAGCTGCACAATTTATGAAAGCAAGCCCCAGACTAGTATCCTTGTTTCTGCCTCTTAGACGGCAGAGGGAGGGTCCTGGTTTGAAGCCCACGGTAGTCAATCTAGTGGGCCGTGACCAATATCTGTGGTTAAAACCCGGGATCTTTTGGACGAGCGGATTCTTCTCTGTCATGTGAAGGCCCCATCTTTCAAGTTGAAAGTTACCCTCACGAGGAAAAGTGGGTTTGGTGCTTCGTTATCGGAAGCTCCACGCTCAAGTCGGCTGCAGCCTATGAGGGAATTGTGCCGACACCCAGGGTGCGAATCATGGGGGAGCTGGGGCAGCCATGGCTCCCCTAGATCAGACATCAGCTCCCCTGAAAACATGATTTGTGAATTTTTGGGGGGTCTCTAAATTACTGAAAATAAATGCTATTTTTGCCATGCATTTCTCATTTTTCTGTAATTATCTCTATCATCATCGTGTATAATAATAAAATTATGCTATTTTGATGTATCATTAATGATTTGCGCACTAATTCACTGTAATAGACAATAGCATAAATATGCACTGCAGATATACCCTATATCGGCACTGCAGATATACCCTACTCGTAATAGATGGCAACATGCTATTCTTGCGTTTACCATTCGGAGCGTGGCGGCGCTGCAGCCTGCAGGCACAAATCAAACTTCATCAAACAAGCGTAATGTCGAAAGTTAAATGAAATATCAAAGAAGTAAGCCTGTTTTTACAAAGAATGCGAAGCAGCTTGCTGCGGGGACTACTTCTGTCACATGCAGATTTTGAGAATTGGGCAAATCTTCACCATCAGGTCGGTGGCGATAATGTTGCATTTGCCTACTACTATAATAATGTTAGACTCGATGTGTTTGGTCGTGGACTTGTTGTTCGGTATTGGTTCATCCGTGTGTTTATGTGTAAATAGGACTGTTGTGTGTGAATTTTAGTGTTGGATCAGAGGGGTTAATCTGAGCATGTGTATTTTAATATGTGCGTCTCCATCATGCCTGCAGACCTGTGTGGTGTGGACTATGTGTGGTTCTGTAACGTTACTCATACCCAGAGTCATATTCTATGACTCTGCTCATACCTATAGCCTAATAGGGCCCGTGTCGACCGGGGACGTCTTTGAGTTGTCAGCTCCTGTCTGTCATTCATTTCTATGCCACAGACGCTGCCGGCGCGTTCCTTTTCCCAGCGCCACGCCTCGCGTTTTTGCGGCAGTCGCGAGACCCAGGAAAAAGCGATCTGAGCTTTCCCCCCCCCACACACACCCGGGAGCTCCCCCGAAAATCATGGTATGGATCGCACACTGCCGACACCGCTGTATATCTGTCAATCACCATTCTGGAAACTGTGTAGATTTATTTTTCTCTTCTCTCTTAGGATGAGGAGGGAGTCAGACGGCGGCTGTCTGAAGTGTTGGCTTATTGTGTTCTCGTGTGCAGTTTCGGTGATAGCTGCTTAGCTTGCGTGCTAGCTGGGTGAGCTAACTGTTAGCCAGTTAGCTGCGGCGCTGGCTCGTTACGTTCACTAGGCCAGGAGCGTTAGCTTGTTGCTACCAGTCGGCCTGAGTTGGCTGTTAGCTTATGCTACACCATTGAACATTAGCCGTAAGAATAACAGGCCATAACACTCTGACTACGACATCATCTTTGACAGAGGATGTTAGTCGGCCCTACAACGTGTTGCCCCGCCAGCGAGGACTTTCGTCAACATGGAGAGACCAGTGGTTGCAGTCCTCTCAGCCTGCGCTCATGGTGTAGGTAAGAGTCCTTCTGGACACTTAATGCCTCTTCCTTCCTTCCCTTCTAAATGTTTTGTAATAACGATGTTTTTTTCCAAAATGTATGTTGCTTCACTACATTGGGGATACGACATGTGTTGTGTGTGAATTGTCTTGTCGCTGGTATAGTTTCTCTCTACCTAGAAAATCGGCGTTGTTTTTTACGTGAGTAAAAATGAACTGGTTTGGTTGTGATGAGTACTTGTGTGTTCATGTAACGTTAGTTAGCGTGGTTGAGCTCACAACTAGTTGGGTTAATAACCCTGCAAAGCTATGCTTAGTGACATATGATCGAGGGGTGAGTCCTTCTCTCAGCCTGTGATGACAATAAACAGGTAGTGTGTTCACATATTAACAGGGCTGTACCTGTTCAACCTAGTCGTATCAAGGGTAAGGTGGGGAGGGGTGATCCCCCCGGTTTCCCTGGGGCTTCCCCCCCTCCTCTCAAACATGTTTTGTTTACAATATATTGTTTCACTATGTTTGTGGGGATACGGTGTAATCCCTCAGCTTCTGCTGGGGTTGTGCTCCTGCTTGGGAAAACGATTTTTTCCTAGGGAAAAGATTGTTTTGGTCGCTATCATGTGGACTTAGCAAGGCCTGTGGCCAGTACTTAATCGAGGACTTGTGTCTTCTCTCATTATGAAAAATGGCGTTCTTCTTACGGTAGTGAGAGTGTACTTTTGCCTTTTTTGTTGTGATGGAGGGTTGTGTGTGTCGTTAAGATCCACAACTGGGTTAGGTGTTGGCCTACAGAAGTCACATGTGTAAGCTCTGGTACCGGGGCTCTTAAAGGGGCCCTCTCTGGGTCTGTGTTTTTCTTTGTAAAATTCAGATGGCAGGTTTCGCACATGAGTCTATGTGAAGCTGTTAAACGCTTCATGTAGCATGCTATGACTGGTGTCATGGCTCTACTTTGTCATTACATCGTATCAGGGGTGAGGGGTCTTAAAGGGGTGAACTGGTAAAACCTTCCTCCCCTTTTTCTGATTGGTCAGGGGTTAAAACCCCCTGTCCTTCGGGCTTCCTGTCACATTGCTGGATCAGCGCGTTACAGGGTAGGGGGGGGGGGGGGAGGGAGTTTCCTGGTCCCACGCCATATTGGGCGGTGGACCACGGAAATTCGCCCGCCATAGAGTACGTCACTGGGCGCGTTTCTATTGGTAAGACTTCCGTGGGTTATTCAGGCTCCATGTTATGGACCTCTGTTACAGGGAGTTTCAGAGCCTCCTCCTCAGGGAGTTCAGAGCCTCCTCCTCTGGGAGTTTCAGAGCCTCCTGTGAGTTCAGACCCTCCCTCCCAGTGAGGGAGCCTCCTCAGAGTTTCAGAGCCTCCTCCTCAGATTGTCAAGGTGAGTAGAACTTAAAAAGAAGTTCTGCTCTGTTGTATGTGTATTGAGCTTGGTGGGTGATGCAACGCAGTAGAGACGTTTGTTCTTCTGCTCTGCTCCCTACTGGTAGTGTGTGTATTGGGTCAGAGCCTCCTCCTCAGGGTGTTTCAGAGTCTTCTCCTCAGGGAGTTCAGAGCCTCCTCGGTGAGTTCAGAGTCTCCCTCTCAGTGAGGGAGCCTCCTCAGAGTTTCAGAGCCTCCTCCTAGGAGAGTCCTAGTCCAATTGTTACATAGCTCAATGTTGCAATATGTCTTTTCAATCTATTGCTCACGTCCCCTCTTTTATGGAGCATGGTTGACGGGGTGTTGTTTTTCCCTCAGCCGCGTCGTATGGGACCCTTGTCCGTATTTTTTCTGTGAAAAAGCGGCTTCTTGTCGTTCTCCCAGGCGGCTTGGAGGAACAGTATCTGGTGTCTTGTTAGACTATCCATTGATGTGTTTTGGGTCTCGACGTGTACATAGTGCTGGCCCTGGGTGCTTCTTATAGGAACCATGCATGGGCTTGTGCGCCTTGGTTGCTCATCATTGAAAAAGCGTTTTTATGGGGCAACTGTGATGGAGTTTGTCTCTTCCGAGCGCCAGTTTACTAGGTTTGTCTCGACGAATTCTCGTTCATATCTGGGGGATGTTAACGGAATAGATCAAAGCATAGGTAGAGGGGTCTCACGCCCTTGGGGTCGGCCACCGAGCGCGGTACGAAAGGAACCGCCTGGGTGGCGCCCTCTATAATGTTTTGGATCGACACGCATACCTACCCCCCTCCTAGTGTTGGGGATGTCGGCGTGATTAGGGCACGGGACTGATTCTGGTCGCGCCGGTCCAGGTCAGTTAACCCGTTGTCCGCCGGGGACGCAGATCTGCTGTTCTGGTACCCTGAGGGACTTGTGCTTTTTTCGGGGGGAAAAATGCCGGGTCAGTCCGGGTGTTACAGGGTTTGACGTTATGGAGATGTTCGTGGTTGTGTTACTACGTATTACCCCTCACTGTTGCTTGGTCCATATTGTGTTGTACCTTGCGCTGCGCTAAGGGGGCCTGGTCCTTCTCCATTCTTTTCGCCCCTCTCTTCTCCTGCTTAAGCATGGCTGGGAGGGGGCTGTTGAGGTGATTATTTTGGAACTCCTCTGGCATCCCTGTGTACGTCCCGGTCCGCCGGGCCCGGTCCGAAATTGTTTTGTCGACCCGTAGGCCTGATTAACCCCTTTTTGAAAACTGAAACACTTGTACTGCGGTATAGCCAGTGTGTACCCGCAGTTGTGTTTTGGAGTTTTTTCTTGAGGGGTTATAGGAACGACCACCTCATGTTTGAACCAAGGGGGTGGTTGGTTCCCTGGTGTGTTGGAGCGGAGTCAACTCTCGGTTTAGGCCGCCTGAGTGTGCCCCCGCACGTTTCATGACGTCTGCCAATCGTGTCAGCCTTCTCTGCCTCGACCCCTCTAGAGAGTCGTTTTTTTTTTGTGGAGGTTGTGACATGGTGCGCAACAATGCCAGCATACGCACCTTCCGCCGGGGTGCTGTTTCAGCAGACCCCTTTGGCGCCTGTCTAGTCCGCAGTGCTCCAGGCTCAGGTCAAGTGCCTGTTGCCTGGATTGAGGGATCGACCTCATCTGGGGGTCGTCTCCCCGGTGCGCTGCCTGCTCCCGCTGTGGGTGTAGCCTCTTGAGTGCTTTGAGCTTACAGCCATGTCAACCTGAACAAGCCCGATCTCGTTCGATTTCGGAAGCGGTATAGGTTCAGGCCTGGGTTGTGCTTGGATGGGTGACTGCCTGAGTATACCAGGATCAGTGAGCTAGGCGGCGTGCTATAGGGGGGAAGGGCTTGCTCTTGGATGGATGGGCCCTGTCCGAATACGCTGGCGATGTGGGGGGCGGTGTCACTAGTGATCGCCTGGTGAGGTCTCGATGCTGTGGCGTCGTTGGCCTCTCCAGGCCCCCTTTTTCCAGGTCCAGTCCCTTCTGGGTCTGGGTCCTCCTTCGCGCTCCGCTGCTACGGCCTTGCCACGGGGTTGGGCTTTCTCTTGACCCTGTGATATTAGGGGTGGTAACGGGGGTTTGTTCCTTTCCGTTCGTTCCCTAGTGGCATGCGGGTTGTGCGTTTGTGTAGTCGTGGGTACACCCCACGGTCTGCTCACCCTGTGCCTTGAGTTGCTGAAGTCTCCTCTTCGCGCAATCGGACCCGACGCTCCCGTCCTCCGCTAGGGGGGTTCAGGGGGCTCAGGTCCTCCCCGGTTCTGATGGTTGTGGGGGGCCTCAGCGGGTACATTTGTCGAGCTCAGCTCTGCTCAGCTCCTGTGTTGCCACTATGATGCTGAGCAGAGCTATGCGATATATAACGTACGGTTATGTATATAACCATAGTTATATGAGCATAGTGACGCTCAGCGTCAGGACTCAATGAGGACCCCGTGATCTTGCCTTGTGGTGAAAGATTGGGAAGGAGCTGATGGTATGGCCACACCCCTGCTTATGTAGGTAGCGGATGGGGGTGTGGCCAGACAGATGATGGTATGTAAAGGTACATGTGAGAATTTATTTCAGTTCAATACTGGATATGAAGAGTATTGCCACTATGACGCTGAGCGTCACTATGCTCATATAACTATGGTTATATACATAACTGTACGTTAACCCTCTGTAGTGTGGTAGTGAAAGGTTAACCTTCTGTAGTGTGGTAGTGAAAGGGTTAACCTTATGTAGTGTGGTAGTGAAAGGGTTAACCTTCTGTAGTGTGGTAGTGAAAGATTAACCGTCTGTAGTGTGGTAATGAAAGGTTAACCTTCTGTAGTGAAAGGGTTAACCTTATGTAATGTGGTAGTGAAAGGTTAACCTTCTGTAGTGTGGTAGTGAAAGGCTAAACTGTCTGTAATGTGGTAGTGAAAGGTTAACATTATGTAGTGTGGTAGTGAAAGGTTAACCTTCTGTAGTGTGGTAGTGAAAGGTTAACCTTCTGTAGTGTGGTAGTGAAAGGTTAACTGTCTGTAGTGTGGTAGTGAAAGGTTAACCTTCTGTAGTGTGGTAGTGAAAGGTTAAACATATGTAGTGTGGTAGTGAACGGATTAACCCTTTGTAGTGTGGTAGTGAAAGGTTAACTGTCTGTAGTGTGGTAGTGAAATGTTAACCGTCTGTAGTGTGCTAGTGAAAGGTTAACCGTCTGTAGTGTGCTAGTGAAAGGTTAACCGTCTGTAGTGTGGTAGTGAAAGGCTAACCTTCTGTAGTGTGGTAGTGAAAGGTTAACCTTGTGTAGTGTGGTAGTGAAAGGTTAACCTTCTGTAGTGTGGTAGTGAAAGGCTAACCTTCTGTAGTGTGGTAGTGAAAGGAGCTGATGGAATTATTCCTGGCAGACATGAGTTATTTTATCATGATTTATTTTTTGGCTGCTGGAAAATATGTATTATTAATATTGTGAACGAATTGTGGAAAAAACCTTTTTCTTCAATAATTACATTTTGATTAAGAATGTATCACTTGACGTCTTATAGTAAATTCTCCCATTGTTCTGCAAAAGCATGTCGTCTCTTAATATCAGTGTTCTCTACTGATACCAAAAAGATTCTCACTCTACACAAAAGTAGAGGTAAAGAGAAGACAGACCATAATGTCAGATCTGTTCAGCCACACTATGAAACTATTCAAACAATCTTCTTCGTTTTGTTTCAGATGGTTATATGACAGTTTCTCATTTCTTTACACGATGAAGGAAATCCATGTGTGATACGAATTTCAGGATATGAGGACAGTGTGTGTGTGTGTGTGTGTGTGTGTGTGTGTGTGTGTGTGTGTGTGTGTGTGTGTGTGTGTGTGTGTGTGTGTGTGTGTGTGTGTGTGTGTGTGTGTGTGTGTGTGTGTGTGTGTGTGTGTGTGTGTGTGTGTGTGTGTGTGTGTGTGTGTGTATAACTAGGAGGGATATGATACCTGTGTCCTATCAATAAATCAACCAAGACTTTGTTCTGTAATCTCACTTTTATTTACATTCTGTTATAATATGGAACGGACCCCAAGCACAACTCAAGAGATGATGCCAAAAGCTGACCTAATATACCACAGCCGAAAAACACATGACTAACCCAAAAACCTCCAGTGTACAGGTATGGAGGGACCAAAGTTCTTGGAAGTGGGCTGGGGCTAGGACTTGGGCTGGGGTTAAGACTGGGGCCGAGGTCGTTTACAACAAAGTCGAGCCGTCAACCGCAGAGCCAGGGCTGGTGGCGTCAACCATAGAGCCAGGGCTGGTGACATCAACCAACCATAGAGCCAGGGCTGGTGGCGTCAACCAACCATAGAGCCAGGGCTGGTGGCGTCAACCGCAGAGCCAGAGCTGGTGGCGTCAACCAACCATAGAGACAGGGCTGGTGGCGTCAACCATAGAGCCAGGGCTGGTGGCGTCAACCATAGAGCCAGGGCTGGTGGCGTCAACCATAGAGACAGGGCTGGTGGCGTCAACCATAGAGCCAGGGCTGGTGGCGTCAACCATAGAGCCAGGGCTGGTGGCGTCAACCGCAGAGCCAGAGCTGGTGGCGTCAACCAACCATAGAGACAGGGCTGGTGGCGTCAACCATAGAGCCAGGGCTGGTGGCTTCAACCATAGAGACAGGGCTGGTGGCGTCAACCATAGAGCCAGGGCTGGTGGCTTCAACCATAGAGACAGGGCTGGTGGCTTCAACCGCAGAGCCAGGGCTGGTGGCATCAACCATAGAGCCAGGGCTGGTGGCTTCAACCATAGAGACAGGGCTGGTGGCTTCAACCATAGAGACAGGGCTGGTGGCGTCAACCATAGAGCCAGGGCTGGTGGCATCAACCAACCATAGAGCCAGGGCTGGTGGCGTCAACCGCAGAGCCAGGCTGGTGGCATCAACCAACTATAGAATAGGGATGCACCGAATGGGAAATTCTTGGCCGAAACCGATACCGAAAATAGAAAACAGTTGGCCGAAAACCGAAAGCCGAAAGGCCGAAAATGATTCATAGAATAGATTTTTTTTTACCAATGTTGTGGAACATTATGATTATGGAAAAATATATGATTATGGCAAAACTTAACTTAAATAATAAATAATCACTATTATGGGTCCATAAAACAGTTATTCAGCACTTCTGAATGCATATACAGTACATTAATTCCATCTTTTCTCTGGCTGCCACAGCGGACATCTGTGCTCTACTGAGCGCACCTTTCTAGTCCCCAGCTGAATGTGCTCGCTTGACTTTGGCACAGTAGACGCGCGACAGACAGACAGCGTCAATGTGAGAAACACAATCCCCCCCCCCCCCCCCCCTCTCGCTCTGAATAATATGCATATTAGATCACTCAGTGATTAACCGCGACGGGCAAAGTAAATAATATAGTAAATAAGGATATAAAAGCATGTTAAAGACGCATTTATTGGACGCGTTGCGCGCAGAGTTTACATAGAAACAGCGCGACTCCCGACAGCGCGACATCATCACAACAACACGCGAATAATATGCATATTAGATCACTACTACCGCGACAGGCATATAGTAAATAAGGATATAAAAGCATGTTAAAGACGGATTTATTGGACGCGTTGCGCGCAGAGTTTACATAGAAACAGCGCGACTCCCGACAGCGCGACATCATCACAACAACACGCAAGGTTGTTAGGTTGTTTCTGTTTCTGTGATATATTTTCGGTGAAAAAACCCTTTCGGCCGAAAGGCAATTTTTTGCCATTTTCGTTGCCGAAATTTCGGTGCATCCCTACTATAGAGACAGGGCTGGTAGCATCAACCGCAGAGACAGGGCTGGTGGCGTCAACCAACCATAGAGCGAGGGCTGGTGGCATCAACCATAGAGCCAGGGCTGGTGGCGTCAACCAACCATAGAGCCAGGGCTGGTGGCTTCAACCAACCATAGAGCCAGGGCTGGTGGCATCAACCAACCATAGAGCCAGGGCTGGTGGCATCAACCAACCATAGAGCCAGGGCTGGTGGCATCAACCAACCATAGAGCCAGGGCTGGTGGCTTCAACCAACCATAGAGCCAGGGCTGGTGGCCTCAACCATAGAGCCAGGGCTGGTGGCATCAACCATAGAGCCAGGGCTGGTGGCATCAACCATAGAGCCAGGGCTGGTGGCATCAACCACAGAGCCAGGGCTGGTGGCTTCAACCATAGAGCCAGGGCTGGTGGCCTCAACCAACTATAGAGCCAGGGCTGGTGGCCTCAACCAACCACAGAGCCAGGGCTGGTGGCATCAACCAACCATAGAGACAGGGCTGGTGGCATCAACCAACCATAGAGCCAGGGCTGGTGGCATCAACCAACCATAGAGCCAGGGCTGGTGGCCTCAACCAACCATAGAGACAGGGCTGGTGGCGTCAACCGTAGAGCCAGGGCTGGTGGCCTCAACCAACCATAGAGACAGGGCTGGTGGCATCAACCATAGAGCCAGGGCTGGTGGCCTCAACCATAGAGCCAGGGCTGGTGGCATCAACCACAGAGCCAGGGCTGGTGGCTTCAACCAACCATAGAGCCAGGGCTGGTGGCATCAACCATAGAGCCAGGGCTGGTGGCATCAACCAACCATAGAGCCAGGGCTGGTGGCATCAACCATAGAGCCAGGGCTGGTGGCATCAACCATAGAGACAGGGCTGGTGGCATCAACCAACTATAGAGCCAGGGCTGGTGGCTTCAACCAACCATAGAGCCAGGGCTGGTGGCATCAACCATAGAGCCAGGGCTGGTGGCATCAACCATAGAGCCAGGGCTGGTGGCCTCAACCAACCATAGAGCCAGGGCTGGTGGCCTCAACCAACCATAGAGCCAGGGCTGGTGGCCTCAACCAACCATAGAGCCAGGGCTGGTGGCTTCAACCAACCATAGAGACAGGGCTGGTGGCCTCAACCAACTATAGAGCCAGGGCTGGTGGCCTCAACCAACCATAGAGCCAGGGCTGGTGGCCTCAACCAACCATAGAGCCAGGGCTGGTGGCTTCAACCAACCATAGAGCCAGGGCTGGTGGCTTCAACCAACCACAGAGCCAGGGCTGGTGGCTTCAACCAACCACAGAGCCAGGGCTGGTGGCTTCAACCAACCACAGAGCCAGGGCTGGTGGCATCAACCAACCATAGAGCCAGGGCTGGTGGCATCAACCAACCACAGAGCCAGGGCTGGTGGCATCAACCAACCACAGAGCCAGGGCTGGTGGCATCAACCATAGAGCCAGGGCTGGTGGCGTCAACCATAGAGCCAGGGCTGGTGGCGTCAACCATAGAGCCAGGGCTGGTGGCGTCAACCAACCATAGAGCCAGGGCTGGTGGCTTCAACCAACCATAGAGCCAGGGCTGGTGGCATCAACCAACCATAGAGCCAGGGCTGGTGGCATCAACCATAGAGCCAGGGCTGGTGGCCTCAACCAACCATAGAGCGAGGGCTGGTGGCATCAACCAACCGTAGAGCCAGGGCTGGTGGCATCAACCATAGAGCCAGGGCTGGTGGCATCAACCAACCGTAGAGCCAGGGCTGGTGGCATCAACCATAGAGCCAGGGCTGGTGGCATCAACCAACCATAGAGACAGGGCTGGTGGCATCAACCAACCATAGAGCCAGGGCTGGTGGCATCAACCAACCATAGAGCCAGGGCTGGTGGCCTCAACCAACCATAGAGACAGGGCTGGTGGCGTCAACCGTAGAGCCAGGGCTGGTGGCCTCAACCAACCATAGAGACAGGGCTGGTGGCATCAACCATAGAGACAGGGCTGGTGGCATCAACCATAGAGCCAGGGCTGGTGGCCTCAACCATAGAGCCAGGGCTGGTGGCATCAACCACAGAGCCAGGGCTGGTGGCTTCAACCAACCATAGAGCCAGGGCTGGTGGCATCAACCATAGAGCCAGGGCTGGTGGCATCAACCAACCATAGAGCCAGGGCTGGTGGCATCAACCATAGAGCCAGGGCTGGTGGCATCAACCATAGAGCCAGGGCTGGTGGCATCAACCATAGAGCCAGGGCTGGTGGCGTCAACCGTAGAGCCAGGGCTGGTGGCATCAACCATAGAGCCAGGGCTGGTGGCCTCAACCAACCATAGAGCCAGGGCTGGTGGCTTCAACCAACCATAGAGCCAGGGCTGGTGGCTTCAACCAACCACAGAGCCAGGGCTGGTGGCTTCAACCAACCACAGAGCCAGGGCTGGTGGCTTCAACCAACCACAGAGCCAGGGCTGGTGGCATCAACCAACCATAGAGCCAGGGCTGGTGGCATCAACCAACCACAGAGCCAGGGCTGGTGGCATCAACCAACCATAGAGCCAGGGCTGGTGGCGTCAACCATAGAGCCAGGGCTGGTGGCGTCAACCAACCATAGAGCCAGGGCTGGTGGCTTCAACCAACCATAGAGCCAGGGCTGGTGGCATCAACCAACCATAGAGACAGGGCTGGTGGCTTCAACCAACCATAGAGCCAGGGCTGGTGGCATCAACCAACCATAGAGCCAGGGCTGGTGGCATCAACCAACCATAGAGCCAGGGCTGGTGGCATCAACCAACCATAGAGTGAGGGCTGGTGGCGTCAACCATAGAGCCAGGGCTGGTGGCGTCAACCAACCATAGAGCGAGGGCTGGTGGCATCAACCAACCGTAGAGCCAGGGCTGGTGGCATCAACCATAGAGCCAGGGCTGGTGGCATCAACCAACCGTAGAGCCAGGGCTGGTGGCATCAACCATAGAGCCAGGGCTGGTGGCATCAACCATAGAGCGAGGGCTGGTGGCATCAACCGCAGAGCCAGGGCTGGTGGCGTCAACCATAGAGCCAGGGCTGGTGGCGTCAACCATAGCTGCCTGTGGATCGTAGAAGCGGGGCTGGTGGAGCCGACTGTAGAGGCGAGGTTTGTGGGGCCAATCGTAGAGGCGGGGCTGTTGGAGACGATCATAGAGCCTGGGGCGTGAGCTGGCTTGAACACGGATGGTCTATCTTTCAAGTTTCAAGTTCAAGTTTCTTTAATAGTTGTCATACAGAAGTACAGAATACTTTTATACAAAATGCTTCTTTCTGTTACGCTCCAGAGATTGTGCTAGATAAAAATAGATAAGTATAAAATAAGTATAGCAGTATAAAATAGAAGTCAAGTACGTAGACAAAAGTGTTCAGTATATGTATATACAATGTACAATGCAGAGTAGAAGTAACTGAGTTACAATACAATATACTATACAGTACAAAGCAGAAATGGGATGAGGTACAATTTACAGTAAGGTGTAATGAGGTATGGGTTGTAGTGCAAATTCTTTACTAATAAATATAAAGTGTGTTTAGGTGTTCTAAAGTGGGTAAAGTGGGTGCTGCAGTGAGTTGTTTGTTTAAAGTGAGTGTGTGCGTGTGGATGTGTGTGCTGTGAGTGCATTTGATGGTTGTTACGTAAGGGATAATGTATAGCTACGAGGTCATTGTGAAGGTAGTAGTGAAGGTCAATTATTTTGCGACAATGACAGAGTATAGCTATACATTATCCCGCTTATTACATGGCTAACTTACTAACAATATACCTAATTCATTTTACACCATCGACAAGACGAGATCAAATGCAGACGCAGTTGTTCTGTGGCTCCGTCCGCTGTCAGCCCAAATAAAGTGATTATTATCGCCGGCAGCCGGCAGGTGTGTGGACTGATTGCACTGATGCAGTGTGTGTCAGTGGGCTTGATTGCTCCAGCTGCGAACAGCGGTCATTATTGCCAATAATCACCGGTGATTATTGCGTGTTGCCCATGGCAGCGGTCAGTTATCGAAAAATTATTCACCGCTGTCAGGGGCTATTGACCAATCACAATCAAGCATTTCGGCGAATGTGAAAAACGCCATGTAATAAATAGTGTTATTGTTCGTTGAGCATCCTGATGGCCTGGGGATAGAAGCTTTCCGTGGCAGCATGTAGTGCAGCAAACTCATGTAGCATGGCAGCCACAGCGTCGGGCTTCATACATTCTGATGGCAGGAGTGTGCCGAAGGTCTCCTCCCATCCATCCATGCTCCAGAGGCTCTTCTTTTCTCCCACGTTCTCTGGCTGTTGTCAGCAGTTTGGGGCTGTAAAGGGTAAAGTAAAGGGTTAACCTTCTGTAGTGTGGCAGTGAAAGGGTTAACCTGCTGTCGTGTGGCAGCGGAAGGGTTAACCTTCTGTGTATTTTTGCAGTGAACGGGTTAATAATAACCCCGCGACGTGCTCTCTGCACCGCCAGACCGCACCCAAGGTCATCTTCACCTGACTGGCTATTTAGAGCGGTGTAGTCACTCTTGTACAGTATAGTACACTGTATGGCTCAAGGGATGAATTTAACATCATATCCTGAGTTGAGAGAGTTCAGGCGCTAAACCAGTTCAGATGAGGACAGGTTCTGCTCAGACAAAGGCCTCCTAGCTGAAAAATTTACATTTTTGAGAAAGTATTGTCTTTGGTGAAATATTTTAAGGATACTCAATACAATACAATACACAATATAATGGCGTGCATATCGCCATATAGTCAATCGCCTTCACATTCCCGTCTCACAAGGTCTGCATCATCAGGGCTGCTGGACGAGGACCCCAGGCCTGTAACAGTGGGAACTATTTTTGGACTATATTACTATAGTATGTGTTAACAATACAATAGGCCTACACTGTTTTTGGACTATATTACTATAGTATGTGTTAGGGCTGACCTCGATTAGTCGAATAGTCAACTAATGGATCGAAAGGAGCCGTAGTCGACTGCCAACCACTTAGTAGAATGCACACAAAAAAGAAAAAAGTATAATATATATTTTTTGTATCATTCTTTCCAAAAGCAAAGAGGCCTAGAAGCGTGGCTAACACTAATGGCGTGCATACCAGCGAGGCTAACTGCCTAAGAAAATGGGCACAGAGGCACTGAAAGAGGATTTCACCCGTCTAATGAACACACTAGACATATCAAGATGAAACAGACTATTTAAACCATTCCCACAATTGGAAGCCTGTTGCGTATATATATGCTAAAGACAGGGAGGGGTCAGGCTGGATAAGCAAATCATATAATTAATATAAAATAACAATGACCTTTACCACGTACATGTAAATAAATCATCTCTATTCATGCACCCTATTAAATATTGCTGTAGATATGATCTGTGTCTCCAGTACCTCCCTTATTAATGATCATATCCTGGGTGTTGGTATGTGTGGCTCAGGCACCCTGGTAGAGGAGTTGTAATGAGACAGGAAACGCCTGGAGGAGGTGTAACAAGACAGGAAGTCCCTGGTGGAGGTGTAACGAGACAGGAAACGCCTGGAGGAGGTGTAACAAGACAGGAAGTCCCTGGTGGAGGTGTAACAAGACAGGAAGTCCCTGGTGGAGGTGTAACAAGACAGGAAGTCCCTGGTGGAGGTGTAACAAGACAGGAAGTCCCTGGTGGAGGTGTAACGAGACAGGAAGTGCCTGGTGAAGGCGTAACTATCGCATCAATCAATCAATCAATCAATCAGATTGATTTATATAGCACATTTAACATGACACGTGTCAACCAAAGTACTGTACAGAGGGTAGATACACATAGATACATATTGATACATATCTGTGTTTCATTACACATAATGCATGCTTACAAACTGTCCGCCTGTTTTATTGCAACACTACTATCACCGACATCTAAGAAGGGAGATCCCCCTGCGTGTTGCTTATTAACAGCGGAACAGTGCAAAAATGCTTCAGCTTTCGTCACCGCACGCCACTACGGTAATGCGCCTTTCTTTTCACCCCGCTTAGACAAATGCATATGGCATTTCCGCGTACATTGCAACGAATCACTTGGAACCTCGGCTGTCTTTAACTATGAGTGAACACAACGCAACATTGTAACGTTAACGTGTACTTTACTATGGAATATAGTATATTATCGCGACGCGTCGTCAGACTAAACAGTGTTGTGAACACAACACATTGTAACGTTAACGTGTACTTCGCGACGCGTCGTCAGACGAAACAGTGTTGTGAACACAACACATTGTAACGTTAACGTGTACTTTACTATGGAATATCAGAAGAAACTACTCAACCTCGGCTGTCTTTAACTATGAATGAACACAACACTCTAACTCACCATGTTTAGATAATAAAGTACTCAACCTCTACTGTCTTTAACTATGAATGAACACAACACTCTAACTCACCATGTTTAGATAATAAAGTACTCAACCTCTACTGTCTTTAACTATGAGTGAACACAACACTCTAACTTACCATCTTTAGATAATGAAGTACTCAACCTCTACTGTATTTAACTATGAGTGAACACAACACTCTTAACTTACCATCTTTAGATATTAAAGTACTCAACCTCTACAGTCTTTAACTATGAGTGAACACAACACTCTAACTCACCATCTTTAGATAATGAAGTACTAACCTCTACTGTATTTAACTATGAGTGAACACAACACTCTTAACTTACCATCTTTAGATATTAAAGTACTCAACCTCTACTGTCTTTAACTATGAGTGAACACAACACTCTAACTCACCATCTTTAGATAATAAAGTACTCAACCTCTACAGTCTTTAACTATGAGTGAACACAACACTCTAACTCACCATCTTTAGATATTAAAGTACTCAACCTCTACAGTCTTTCATGTTAGCTCAGTAGTGCTCAATCAATCAATCAATCAATCAATCAATCAATCAATCAATCAATCAATCAATCAATCATGTACCTCGGCGCAGCTGAATAACAGTAGGAGTGATCGCCTGCTGCGTCCATCACGTGTACATGGTGATTAACCAAATTGAACCAAAGCGTGTTAATATGTGTCGAACCAAGCGGGGATCTCATGCGCATGCGCGCGCGAGCGCGGCACAAGCATCTCACCTCGCGAGCACGCCGGTGCACGCACCTGGGCGAGCACGCCGGTGCACGCACCTGGGCGAAGGAAAAGGAAAGGCGCATTACCGTAGTGGCGTGCGGTGACGAATGCGGAAGCATTTTTGCACTGTTCCGCTGTTAATAAGCAACACGCATCCCCCCTTGAACGGCCCTTCTAAGGTTTCTCCCCTCCACATTGCCTGTGGTGCATTTTTTCCTATTGCTAGGTTTTAGTGCGTTTTTCCTTACCTTCGTGTGGGGTATGTCTGGGAGTGTTGCATTTATTAAAAAAAAATTGGACTTTATGGTGTTTTTGTTTTGTTCTTGATTTATTGTGTTCTTCTTGATTAAAGAAGACGTGGCTGGCCGGCCCATGGGGACATTAACGTGTGTTGTCAGGCCTTACAAATAAATTAGATTTGATTATTGTAATTATTATTATTGTCTGGTGTTGTTCTCTTTATTATTATTATTTTTGTATTATGTGTTGTCATGTTTTGTTTTATCCATGTAAAAAAGAGAGAGGAAAAATATTTTATTATTTTTTTTTGAATTTTTTATAAAGACAGGAAGGTGTAACAAGACAGGAAGCCAATGCAGACAACACTTCCATCTGTAGGCTCTGTCTTATTGGACTTCCCCCCCCATGTCCTTCATTCGAGGGACACACTTGGACAGAGAGATTGTGACGATTAGTGTCAAACAAAGCAATAGACTAGGCAGAATTTCAGAAAATGTGCTTGTATAAAGTGCTGAAGGCATTTCGTGTTTATTTTTGGTACACAACATTTCTAGGGGTATTAAGGGGTGCTGAATCCAAATCTGCTGTATACCAAGCTCAAAAATGTCAAATAAGGCCTCAAAATTGAGAAATCCAACATGGCCACCAGCACCAGGCCCTCTCTCCACAAAAACAGGTGCTAAACCCACAGTTTTTATTCTACTGACATGAAACTTTGCACAGAACATCTGAACCTATGGAGGAAGAGAGTAGGAATATAGCTGGGGTGCAACCATGAGTAACAGGGTGTCTTTGACTGTCGAACTGTAATCTTTGTATAGGCGAGGATTTAAAAAATGACATTTCTTCAGTGTTTGCAGGAATACTACAGCAATTTGGTAATAACTGTACAGTGTTGGACACCAACATTAGAATCCCCCAAGTCTTAGCTTTATTCAGGTACCAAGTTTATGCAAGTAGCTCTTATAAATCTGGATATATAAGCCTTTTAATGTAAGCATGCTGTTTTAGGCGAATTTTCAAAAAATAAATGGTGGGGCTTAATGAGTTAAGTGTGATGTGACGTACCTGGGTACGTGGGTTGGTCATTACCATTATTACTGTATTTATGACACCTTCTGAACATCAGGTTAGTATATTTAATGTGTTTTGTATGTGATGTGTGTGTGTGTGTGTGAACATGAGAGCTAATGCTGTCTCTTTTCTCTCCCTGTCAGGTGCTGCCCATCCCTACTGAAGAGTGCTGATTGCCTAATGAATGACAGCTGATGGCAATCACCTCGAGAGGGATGGGTAGCCAATACCTGACAGCACACACACGTCTGGGCGCCTCATTCTGTCAATTGCCAGTGACCAGAGAAGAGTGAGGTTGCCATTGTTTGCCACTGTGGTGGAATTAATACTGTGCTTGTCTACTGCTTCGGGTGGACTAAAGTACTGGTATATGTATATAGAGATTGTTGGCCTCTGCGCCACTCCTCCATTGGAGTAAGTATCCTCTTGTTGGCTCTAGGCCTAATCCCACTGAGTGTGGAATTGTACCTTTGGTACCTTTGCTGGGGTTTTTCCCAGTACCAACCTCTGGCTGGTTGGTGAGAGTCTGTGGGCGTTTATCTAGTTTACTTTATTATTATACTTACCTTGTTTGTTCTCCCCTTACCCTTCTCCCTGTGTGTTAATTGTTTGTGGGTTGTTTTTTCCCTTTGTTGCCTAATTAAACATCAGTGGAGGTTTAAATCCCTACCCGGCATAATAAATATAATTTACTATTTTTGGAACAACGTCTTGTGTCTATTATTGCCTACCTGCCCGGGACTGTTTTGAAAGCATTTACTGAGAGAGGCTGCTTTTGCTCATGTGTAGCCAGCTCCAGTTATTATTCTGTGTGGTTCTTAAACCTTCGTACATGACATGTGACTACACAAGGTACAAACCTGAATTAAATGTGCTTTTGTAAGTATTCTTACATACATCAACAAGGACGTAGTCACACCGGAGATTCAAGAATCCCTACTTGGCTCAGAACACCTTGGACAGGCACAACTGAACATGTTTGTGGACAAACGTTTGTGTGAACCTCCAGATAGTGACCAGCACCTGAACCTGAAATCACCCATTCGAATGAACAAAGCCAAGACATTTGCCTCTTTGTATGAAGTTGTGCAACTTTCCAAGAACAAGCAAAACACCATCAAAGTGGACAGGCAGATTCTACAAAGGCTCATCACAGCTTACAGAGCAGGTCGTAAGGTAGACCTTGACAATATCCTCCAGCATGAGCTCATGCCCATCCCGCCATCTCTGGCCACAACTAACGGGAGTCTACATTCCACCAACAAGTCTGTGTTAGCAAATATACTGACGAAACAAGTTAAAACCCCTGCAGATCTTACCCTTCAGGGACCCAGCTGCCTGGTCATTGATGGCCAAGCTCTGGTAATGGCACTCGGAAAGCCACCGGACACTACAACATTTGGTGACTATGCCAACAAGTTCACTGACACCGTGTTGAAGATGGGAGCAAAATACCAGAGGGTAGATGTCGTTCTTTGACAGATACCATGACCAATACATCAAAACAGGCACAATCTGAGAAAAGTGCTGCCAAACTTCTACCAGCATGTGACTTGTTCTACCAGAGGCGGGAATATTTTAGACCATTGCTACTCGCAATTTAAGAGCGGGTACAAATCACATGCTGCCAGTCCTTTCGGCAAGTCAGATCACGACGCCATCTTTCTTGTACCGCAGTATAAACAAAGTCTCAAGCGCATTCCTGTAGTATCGCGAGAGGTGAAGTGCTGGACGGTGGCGTCGGAGGAGACGCTCCAAGCTGCACTAGAATGTACAGACTGGGGGGTGTTCCGCGATAACACAGATAATATTAATGACTACACGGAAACAGTGCTGGACTTTGTTTGTACTTTGGTAGAAGAAACAATCCCCTCTACCACAATTAGAGTTTTCCCAAACCAAAAGCCCTGGGTAGACAAATCCATCCGCGAAGCTCTGAAGGCGCGCACCTCAGCATACAATGCCAGGCTTGTGACAGGCAACATGAATGACCACAAGGTGGCGAGATACAATGTTAGGAGGACAGTAATAGAAGCAAAAATGCGCTACAGGGATCAAATTGAACTTCAATATGAACAGGCTGACTCTAGAGCTATGTGGCAGGGCCTCAGAACGATGACAGATTACAAAGGCACCTCCCTCAAACTGAACAGTGACATCCAACTGGCAAATTATCTCAATACCTTCTATGCGAGGTTTGAGGCTGGGAATAACAGCACCAGCCTACAAACCACTGCAATGGAGGGGGGGGGCACTGCTGATGGAGACTCAGTGTTCAGGATAACAGAACATGAGGTGAGGAGGACGTTTAAGAAAGTGAATATCAGGAAGGCAGCAGGACCAGACGGTATCCCCGACCGTGTCCTAAAAGTCTGTGCCGACCAACTGGCCCCGGTATTCACTGACATATTTAACCTGTCCTTAGAACAGGCTGTCATCCCCACCTGTCTGAAGAAGTCCACCATTATCCCTGTACCCAAAAAATCCAAGCCTGCTTGCCTCAATGACTACCGCCCTGTAGCTCTCACCTCCATAGCCATGAAGTGCTTTGAGAAGCTAGTGAAGGGCTACATCTGTTCCTCCCTCCCCATCAACCTGGACCCCCTGCAATTTGCATACCGCCCCAACAGGTCCACGGAGGACGCCATAGCCCATGAGCTGCACACAGCAGCATCACACCTGGACAAGAGGCAGGGGAACTATGTGAGAATGCTATTCATCGACTACAGCTCAGCATTCAATACCATAGTCCCCTCCAAACTGGGGACCTGGGCTTGAACTATGACCTCTGCCAGTGGGTCTTGGACTTCCTGACGGGCAGACCCCAGGTGGTGAGGGCAGGCAACTGCACCTCCTCATCCATCACTCTCAACATAGCGGCCCCCCAGGGCTGTGTCCTGAGTCCCCTCCTCCACTCCCTGTACACACATGACTGTGTGGCACAGCGGAACAACAACACAATCATAAAATTTGCTGACGACACAGTAGTGGTGGGCCTGATCTCTGCAAACGACGAGAGGGCCTACCTGGAAGAGGTTAAGGTTCTAGCGGGATGGTGTCAAGAGAACAGCCTCTCCCTGAACGTCAGCAAAACAAAGGAGATGATTGTGGACTTTAGGAGGTCGGGGTCAGGGACTACAGCCCCCTCAGCATCAACGGGGCACCGGTTGAGAGAGTGAACAGTTTTAAGTACCCCGGAGTCCACATATCCGAGGACTTGACATGGACCACACACATTGACAGTGTTATCAAGAAGGCACGACAATGCCTCTACTTCCTTAGGCGCTTAAGGAAGTTCAACGTGAGTCAGAAGATCCTCAAGAACTTCTACTCATGCACAATAGAGAGCATCCTGACTGGCAATATCACCTCCTGGTTTGGGAATAGCACTGCACAAGACCGCAGCAGACTACAGAGAGTGGCCCGTTCAGCCGAACGCACAATTGAAGGTGGGCTTCCCACTCTCCAAGACATTTACAACAAGCGGTGCATGGGCAAGGCTAAGAGAATAATCAAAGACTCCAGCCACTTAAACAACTGCCTCTTTGAACTGCTGCGGTCAGGCAAGCGATACCGGAGTCTCATGGCAAGCACAGAGAGACTCAGAAGGAGCTTCTATCCCCAGGCCATCAGGATGCTCAATGAATGAACAATGAACAATAAGCAAACCATCAACACACCCACAGCGCACATACACTCACTTAAATAAACAACACTGTAGTACCCACTTTACCACTTTAGACACACTTTACACTTTATATTTATATTATTGGTAAGGAAATTGCACATCATTCTCATTCCTTATTGCACCTCACCACTACAAGGTGGCACCACAAGCTAAGCTATACTTCACCATTTTTGTACCAGCTGTACATACTGTATATATAGATACACTGAACAATTTTGTTGTTTACACTTGTTTACGTACTTGACTTCTTGACGTTCTATTTTATAATTATTATACTTATTTTTTACTATCTTGTTATTATCTAGCACACTCTCAGGAGCAACACAGAAAGAAACATTTCATGCAAAGTATTCTGTATGCTGTATGACAACTAATAAAGAAACTTGAACATTCACTTATATTTATATGGTAAAATAATATTTTTATTTTATTATATTATAATCTATTCTATTCTATTCAGGAAAAGTGGCATTGGATGAATCATGCAACTGCAAGACACCTGCGACACCTGCCTGAATACGATTGATGACTGACAATAAATGACTGTACCTAAGATACTGTACGCATATTAAGGACTATCTAATTTGCATAAATGGCATGTTGATAAAAAATGCAAGAGAAAAGAGTTTGATGAATAAATCCATGGCCTGGGATCATCCTGCTTTTCTTTCTTATTTGGTTGATGAGTTATGCATCAATAACGACCACAGTTTCTGCTATAAATATGAGTTTCAAGCAACATTTTCACAACTGATCTAAAATCAGGATATGATTTTAAATTCATCATGTATGCAAACATATAAAAACACATTTCATTCATGTTTCTACGTTGTTTAGTCAGAAAGATATGCACTTAAATAGATTTCAGCCTGGCACTGGCGGCCATGTTGGATTTCTCAATTTTGAGGCCTTATTTGACATTTTTGAGCTTGGTATACAGCAGATTTGGATTCAGCACCCCTTAATACCCCTAGAAATGTTGTGTACCAAAAATAAACACGAAATGCCTTCAGGGTTATGATTTTCTGAAAATTGACCCTGTCTACAATGCAGTCTGTCAAAATACTATATAGGAGTCGGAGAGTCAATCGCCTTCACATTCCAGTCTCACAAGGTCTGCATCATCAGGGCTGCTGGACGAGGACCCCAGGCCTGTTCAGGGGATTGACTTTATAACGCCGTGCTTTGACACTTCATTTCAGCAACCTCTCCTCTCATCCGTCCAGGTGTTCATTTCAACAACCTCTCCTCTCCTCCTCCTCCTCTCCTCCGTCCAAGTGTTAATTTTTCCTAGTTTTCAGTTGAAGTTGTCTCTCTATCTCTGTTTCCTATTACACACCTGCATATAACCCATATAACTCTGTATGATAGCATGTACAATAGTGCTGTATATACCGTATATATATCTATCCACATCTGTCTGTACATACCTGCATATAAAATCCTTTTTACATATCTGTAGATAGATACTATGTATATCTGTACATATCCCTTACCTACTCTTATAGTTACACTGTTGGCCAATACGACTTACTACCATAGTGTCTTTATACCTGTATCACTGTACATAGTAATACTACAACTCTGTACATACTGTACATCTGAATAACGCTATTACTCAGTAGTACTAATATATATACTTTATACCCAGTTTAATCACTGTTACAGTTGCACTCTGGTTGGATGGCAAACTTATTTCTGTTGTACTTTTGAATTTAATCTAATCTATTACCATAATTTATGATACTGACTGTTTGAAGAGTCTCTTGTTATTATAGAGTACAGTCACACTTGAATCCAGTGCCTAGGGAAGCTTTTTAATTTATCTATCATCAGATCGCTTTGTTAAAACAATTTAAAACTAAACTTTTAATCATTTTGATAAACTACTGTGCAAGTCGCATTGGACTCATTTGAATGAATGAATGAGGGCGGCTGGGTGGCGCAGCGGTCTAAGCGCTCGTCACCAACGCGTGAGGCACCGGTATCAAATCCGGCTGTCAGCGTTGCCTCCGGCTTGGGCCGGCCGTCATACTGACTCAATTGGCAGAGTCAGCGGGAGGGAAGTCGGTGGGTGGTAATCTGTCAGAATGCAGGTAGGTGAACTCCAATGGTTGAAGGCAATCACAGAGACAGAGAGTGTTTACTCTTGAACAGGTTCGACTTTAATAGTAAGAACACAGAGTAAATTCTAAGAGAGAGCAAGTGCTAAAAGCACAAGTGTAAGATAAGGTAAATGGGAGCTTATTGGAGGTCCACAGTAGAACCGTCCGCGTTATCCCCAAACGCAATTAGTGAAGACCTGACAATGGACAAGCAGAAGAGAGGTATGTTAAATAGAGACCAAATACCAACATTCCACACACACCCCCGTGACAGCCAATCAGGAACCACCCCTAAGTGACAGCACTAATTGACAGGGAAATGACAGGTGACAAGCCCAGTGACAAATGCCAGGAATGTGGGTGGTCACCGACCGAGGTCGGTGTCCAGAACGTAACAGTACCCTCCCCCGACGAACGGCACCAGACGTTCACCTAGGAGCCTCGGGATTCAGCCGCCGGAAATCAACGATCAGGCTGGGATCTAAAATATCCCTCTGAGGCACCCAAGAACGCTCTTCTATCCCGTACCCCTCCCAATCCACCAAGAACTGAAACCCCCTACCCCTCCGCCTACAACCCAGTATCCTCCGCACCGTGTAAATGGGTTGACCGCCAATAAACCGGGGCGGAGGAACCACAGGCAGTGGCGGGGCCAAGGGCGATGAGAGGAATGGCTTCAACAGGGACACATGAAACGTCGGATGAACCCTCATAGAGCTCGGAAGTCGTAACTTGTAAGCCACTGGATTAACCCGATGAATCACTTTAAATGGTCCTATAAAGCGAGGAGCCAGCTTCTTGGATTCCACCCGGAGAGGGAGATCCCGGGTGGAAAGCCAAACCCGCTGCCCTGGACGGTAAACTGGAGCCGGACGACACTTACGGTTAGCCTGCCGTTGGGTACTAACCGAAACCTTCTGTAGCGCCTTCCGAACCTGTTTCCACGTCCTGCGACAGCGAGCCACATGTGCCTGGGCCAAGGGCACCTCCGCCTCCTGCTCCTGCTCGGGAAACAGAGGAGGTTGAAAACCATACTGGCACTGAAAGGGAGACATACCGGTAGAAGAGGAGAGAAGGGTATTATGCGCGTACTCAGCCCAAGCCAACCTCCTACTCCACGTTGCCGGACTACCGGCAACGTAACACCTCAAGACCCCCTCCAAATCCTGGTTGACCCTCTCCGTCTGTCCGTTCGACTGTGGATGGAACCCAGACGACAGACTGACAGAGGCGCCGAGGCCGGCGGCAAACGCCTTCCAGAACCTGGAGGCGAACTGAGGACCCCGGTCCGACACGATATCTACTGGCAGCCCGTGGACCCGAAAGACATGCTGTATAATTAAATCAGCAGTCTCCCGGGCCGAAGGAAGCTTGGGGAGAGGGACAAAGTGAGCCGCCTTAGAGAACCGATCCACCACCACCAAAATGGTGGTGAACCCGTCCGAAAGGGGAAGACCAGAAATAAAGTCCAGAGATATGTGTGACCAGGGTCGTTTAGGAATAGGAAGTGGCCGGAGGAGACCCGCCGGTGCCCGTCGAGAGGTCTTACTACGTGCGCACACCGGACAGGCCGCCACAAAGGAACGCGTATCCCCCTCCACTGTCGGCCACCAGAACCTCCTACGGATAAATTCCAGGGTCCTGGTTGCCCCTGGGTGGCTGGTGAGGGATGACGCATGTGCCCACTGTAGCAAGCGTGAGCGCGCCACCTTGGGAACATACGACCGTCCCGGAGGACCCCCACCAGGATCGGGCTCCCGCGTTAGCGCCGACCTTACCACCTTCTCTATGCCCCAAGACACGGGTGCCAAAATCAAGGCCGGTGGAATAATGGGATGGGGCTGCTCCTCCCGCCCAGGAAGATCAAACTGGCGCGACAACGCGTCAGGTTTGATATTCTTGGAGCCGGGTCTATAGGATATGGTATATCGAAATCGTGTGAAGAACAACGTCCACCTGGCCTGGCGAGCGTTAAGGCGTTTAGCCCCTTGGATGTAAGCCAAGTTCTTATGGTCGGTCCAAATAATGAAAGGATGTGCCGCCCCCTCCAACCAATGTCTCCACTCCTCCAGTGCCAATTTGATCGCCAATAACTCCCGATTACCCACGTCGTAATTACGCTCGGCTGGTGACAGACGGCGAGAAAAAAAAGCACACGGGTGCACTTTCCCATCCTTTAAGCATCTCTGAGAGAGCACCCCCCCCACCGCGACGTCAGAGGCATCCACCTCCACAATGAACGGAACCTCCGCGTCATGGCGGATCAATACAGGAGCGGATGTAAAACGACGTTTAAGATCGCAGAAGGCCGACTCAGCCCTAGGCGACCATTCAAAGCCAGGGAGAGAGGCCTTAGTGAGAGCTGTTAAGGGATTGGCTAAGGCGCTAAAATTGTGAATAAAGCGCCTGTAAAAATTTGCAAAGCCCAAAAACCGTTGTAACCCCTTGAGCGACGAAGGCCGTGGCCAGTCCAAAACTGCACTCACCTTGGCTGGATCCATGCGCAGATCGCCCTTCGTCAACACAAAGCCCAGGAAGGACACGGTGTCCGTGTGAAACACACACTTCTCAGCCTTAACGAATAGTTGATGCTTGAGGAGACGGTCTAGCACCTCCCGAACGTGCATTTGGTGTTGCACCATATCGCGAGAAAAAAATCAGGATATCATCTAAGTAGACAAACACCGACACCCCAATCAAGTCTCGCAGCACGTCGTTAACCAGGGCTTGGAAGACTGCCGGAGCATTAGCCAAACCAAAGGGCATGACCAAATACTCATAGTGCCCATTGGGTGTGTTAAATGCAGTCTTCCACTCGTCTCCCTCTCTAATCCTGACCAGGTTGTATGCATTACGTAAGTCAAGTTTAGAAAAGACCTGTGCCCCCTGTAAGCACTCAAAGGCCGTGTCCATGAGGGGTAAAGGATATCGGTTCTTGATGGAAACGTCATTCAATCCCCTATAATCAATGCATGGGCGCTGATCCCCATCCTTTTTATCAACAAAAAAGAAGCCAGCGCCGGCAGGGGAAGTGGAAGGGCGTATGTGCCCCGCAAGCAATGCCTCCTCTATGTAGGTGTTCATGGCCAAGGTTTTGGGGCGTGAGAGAGAGAACATTCGCCCGCGAGGCGGGGAGGTACCGGGTAGAAGATTAATGGGACAGTCGTAAGATCTATGAGGCGGAAGTGCTTTAGCACGCGTCTTGCTAAAAACGTCCGCCAGGTCCCAATAGATCTCAGGCACCCCTATTAAATCGGGATTAGAGGGTAGATCAGAATCTGCCACGCTCCCCACCATCCTGGAGAAAGAGGGAGGAGACAAAAGAGAAGAGGGGGGGGGAGACAAGGGTTTGGGCAAACTCCCGCTGACGATCGACTTGACGTCGGCCGCCGTTGAGAGTTCGCCCGTGCTCCAATTAATGACACGAACACATGACGACAACCAGGGATGACCCAACACCAAGACAGAATAGGGGGAAAAGATGACAAAAAAAGTAACCCATTCCCACTCCCCACCCTCCACCCGGATGTGTAAGGGAACAGTGCGCTGGGTGACGCTCCCACTGCCCAGGGGCCGACCGTCCAGGGCATAGACTGGTAAGGGAACCCCTAAGTCCTCCACCGGGGTTCCCCACTCCTTCACCAATCCCACGTGAATAAAATTGCCCGCCGCCCCTGAGTCAATGAGAGCCTTAGTTCCCCTAATGTCACCCCCACAGTTGATCGCCACCTCAAAAAATGTGCGAGAGTCCGTGGTCTTGGCAGGAATGAGCCCACCTGCTGGCGCCCTCTCGAGGCCCGACGGCGCACCTTCCATCCCCGATTGGCGCCGAGCCGATACAGCCTGGACCCGACAGCTGCCGAAGCGGTGACCGGTGCGGCCGCACCGGAAGCAGCGTCGCTCTTTGATGAAGCGCTGCCTCTCGTCGTCCGAGAGCGACAGCGCTCCAAGCTGCATGGATTCATCACCCAGTGGCCCACTCGTGTAATGCATGGAATTATCAACACCAGGAGAAGAAGGAAAACATACCTGGGGCTGGGTGTTGTTGACATGCTCCTTCTCCCTCTCCCGGTGCCGATTATCCATCTTGATGGTGGTGTTGATCAGCACTTCCAGCTGCTCGGGGATCTCACGCGCGGAGAGAGCATCTCGCATCCGCGCTGAGAGTCCCCTGACGAACAGAACCACGCAGACGTTCTCCGCCCAAGCTGTCTCCCGAGCCAAGATCCTAAATTTGATAGCATAAGCTGCGACAGTGCGGAGGCCCTGCCGGCAGTCGAGAAGGCGACCACCAGCCTCGAAGATCGAGAGTACCCGGGAAGTATCGAATACTCTTCTCAATTCCCGGGTAAAGGCGTCCAGACTGTCGCAGATTATCGTCCCTGCCTCTAATTCCGCCGTAGCCCAGGAGAGAGCTTCGCCGGTGAGCAGTGTGATAATATACGCTACCTGCGCTGTCTCCGATGGAAATGATCGCGGTTGCAGCCGGAAAACGAGTAGACACTGGGTGATGAATTCCCGACAACCATCCGGTGATCCGTCATAGCGAGCGGGCGCCTGCAGATGTGGTTCGCGGGACCGCTCCTGGACCCCGAACCCCCCCCGACTTTCCTCTGCTTGGAGCGCTGCTTCCCCCGCCGCCGACTGCACACCAGCCACTCCTTCTTGGGCTTGTCGAGCTGTGGCCAACGCCGACTGCGCCACCGCTTGGGATGATCCGACGACCCCATTGAGTCGGATTAACTCGGCGCTGACCAGCTGCTGATGTTCCTCCATCCGTGTCTGGGCTGCTCCCTGCGTCCGGAGCATCTCCATGATGGCCTCCATGGAATTCTGATGGTGAGGTCTTCTGTCAGAATGCAGGTAGGTGAACTCCAATGGTTGAAGGCAATCACAGAGACAGAGAGTGTTTACTCTTGAACAGGTTCGACTTTAATAGTAAGAACACAGAGTAAATTCTAAGAGAGAGCAAGTGCTAAAAGCACAAGTGTAAGATAAGGTAAATGGGAGCTTATTGGAGGTCCACAGTAGAACCGTCCGCGTTATCCCCGAACGCAATTAGTGAAGACCTGACAATGGACAAGCAGAAGAGAGGTATGTTAAATAGAGACCAAATACCAACATTCCACACACACCCCCGTGACAGCCAATCAGGAACCACCCCTAAGTGACAGCACTAATTGACAGGGAAATGACAGGTGACAAGCCCAGTGACAAATGCCAGGAATGTGGGTGGTCACCGACCGAGGTCGGTGTCCAGAACGTAACAGTAATCTGGTCGTTGTAAACAGCGACTCCTACAGGTTGGTCAGGGCGCCTGCACAGCAAGGACAGGAGATGTCGAGGGTAGTGTGAGCCTCCCACACGTTACACCTCGCCAATGAGAGTCCGCACTGGCAGGTGAAAAGAAGTGGCTGGCTGACTCCGCATGTATCGGAGGGGACATGCGATAGATTCTTCAACCCTCCCTACGACCGACCAGTGGGGGGCACATGCGAGCAACGATCAAGACAGGGGAGGGGGGAATTGGCACGACTAAATTGGGATGGGAGAAAAACAGAAAAAGAAGGAGAAAAAGTGGATACATTTTTTTTTTAAAGAATGAATTAATGAAAACTTTATTTAACAGATTGCAGAATGGGTACAATACAGTACAGCTCAATACACACAATTGTTAAGGGGATGCAGACCAGAGAAAGACTTTCGTCTTGTTTACATCAGGGTCCCCCATTTTCAATTCATAATGAACTGAATTTACTTACATATCGCAGGTAATCCACAAAGCACTTTTTTTTGTGACACAGCATATTTAAAATATATGGAGTGGGGTTTTACTGGAATGGAGTTGGATCCTCGCAAGCTCTGAATCAAAATTATGTAATTGTCAATAAGTACAACGTCATTCTGACTGAGTGAGAACTTCATCATCCTGTGAAGAATGTCTACCTGACGCTGTGGTCTCTCCCAGGACGACGTGTTACACTCCCCTGCATATGCATAGGTTTAGGGGGGGTTGCAGGGGACATGTCCCCCTCAATATGGAGAAGAGGTCAATTTGTCCCCCTAAAAAAATATAGCTGACATGAAAGACGACCCCCCTCCCCCAAATAGGTAAAAAATAAGGGGGTCAAAACATTTATATACCCTTCTTACCTGTAACTATACTGTATAATATACATAATAAATACATCTGTAGATAATATGTATATCTGTACATATCCCTTACCTACCCTTACTAGTTACTAATCTAATCCCCTTTGGGGAAACGCAGGTGTCATAGCAGCAGTATGGGGGTTGGGGGGAGGGGATTTTAGTGTCCAGAATTGCATATATGGTAGGTGAGGAGATAACAGTGGAGACTCTGGAGAGAGTGCCCTGTGTGATCAGAATATCTAATTCTCAAACATTCTCTCTTAAACTATTCTTCCCCATTCTTCAGGGGACCTCCTGGCCGTCTCTCGGGGACCCCTGGGAGGTCCTCAGACCCCACGTGGAGAACCACGAGGGGCTAGAGCAGACCTGGGCATTGTATGGCATTGTATGGATGATTCTGACCGGCCCGCGAAAGATTACATGATAATTTTTTTTTATTATATATATATATATTTTTTTTTTACTTTTTTCTTTTCATGTCAACGTTCACACGCACAATATACGCTTACCTAGGATTTGACTTGATTCAACAACAAAGCAGTCGGGGCAAGCCGAAAACGGTAGAAAGTGTGGTTATTTGAAGTTTGGATTTTTTTTTCACAACTGAGGTAGGTAGATTACATTTTTAGAGACTATAGTACAGAAAAAAGGTACCGTTGGGTACCGGTATCGATTCACAGGTACCGGTAATGAAATGCAGCTGGTTTCCTCTCCCTTTACCTGCAGTGTTGATAGTTGTTCAGCTTGAACTCATTGACCTGCAGTCTGATTCACTACTGAAAGAGCACTTTAAGTCAGCATCACTGCTAGAGTTCTACTCTGCTCTCAAGGAGAAGAACTTTCCAAACATGAGGAGACATGCTCAGAAGATGTTGGTTCTCTTTGGATCCACCTACATATGTGAACAGACATTCTCAGTCATGACGTTTACCAAGTCCAGGTACAGATCCTCTCTCACTGATGAACATCTGGCAGCTTTGCTTCACATCTCCACCTCAGACATGCAACCTGACTTTGATGGACTTGTTAAAGCTCAACAGAGACTGGATTTCTCACACTGAATGAAAAAAAAATAACTGAAGAACACCAAAATGTGGAAATATAACAAGTGAAATGGGACACTTGATATTTTTTTTTTTTTTTTTTGGCACAGTTCTGAAAACATTAAATGTTTAATATAGGCATGTAAAGTAAAAAAGGCTACAAAACTGGGACACTTTTCTTTACACAGTTCAGTGACACGTCTTGTTTATTTTTGCTATAAGATGATGTGATGTCTTTAGAAAGCTAAGAAAATCCTTGTTTCAATAGTATATGAAACTCAAAATGCCCTTTGTTATTAATGTTTCACATTTTGTTTATCATTTTGGAAATAGATTCTATTTGAATAAATGATATTTTTGAAAGCTAACCTCACCTTTTAATTGCCAAATAATAACATACACTCTTACCAGGGGTCAAAACAATGCCATTTACTGCTTTTTATATAGAAATAAAATGTATATTATGCATAATTGAGTTTGGAATTTTGGCCCGGCCCTCCAACATATTTTCAGTTGCTCATTCGGCCCCCTGGGAAAATAATTGCCCACCCCTGGGCTAGAGCATGAAAAACGATGTAACTTGTTTAGTAACTTGTACTGTTGTCTGTTCCTGTGGTTATGAAGTTAATGTACATTTGTAATTGTCTGCTCTGTTAACCTGCAAAGGGACTGCAGATGGAAATGAGCCTCTGGCTATAATCTTATAATCTGACATATTTACATGAACATGTCTGTTAATATCTACTGTCCCTATTAAATATTATAAATGAGATCATCCCTCATGTCTGTGTCGTGGTGGAGCACGATAAGATAAGATAAGGTAAGATATTCCTTTATTGATCCCTTTGGGGGAAATGCATGCATCATAGCAGCATGGAGGAGGGGGGTGGGGGGTACAGGTATGGGCAGGGTAATAGTAGACTATCAACAATCCATCAGGATAAGTGGAAGGTGGAGATATGGAAAAAACCTAAACTTAGAAAATATGTTGAAATAAAAGATAATTTTTTTTACTGAACCTTATGTAATGTTCAATTTAAAGAGATGACGGAGGTCTCTGTGTGCCCAGTTAAGGTCTGGGATCCTGCCATTGGCGGTGGAAGTGGGTAGATTCCAAGGTAAACCTGAGGAGGAGCAGTTGTGTGTTCTCTGTGATCTGGGAGTGGTGGAGGATGAATATCATTTAGTTTTTCACTGCCCCTTGTACACCGACTTGAGGAGGGTTTTATTTGAGAAAATTCAATTTGTAAATCCGGATTTGTTTTGGCAGTCTGAGAGTTGTATCTTGAGTTGGTTTTTTGTGGAGGAGATTTTCAGTTTTGCAGTATTTCTGGAGAAAGCATGGCACTTGAGACAAAACACATTATATCCTATATAATTGTATATGAATTCCTCTTGTTTCTTTGAAGTACATTGTTTACAGCTTGTTATGTTATGTTTTATTTAGTTTTCTTTTTTTGTAGCCATCTTGGTCTATATACTTATTGTTAAGTATACTATATACTTATTGTGTATGTGTCTTGTAAGCCCATTATGGGCTGGGCATACATCTGTATGTAAGACACACAAATTAAAAACATCAATCAATCAATCAATCAATCAATCAATCAATCAATCAATCAGTAGAAAAACATATACACAGGCAATACTAATTCTAATGCAGTAGAAAAGTTAAAATAGGCAGTGTAAACAATATAATGAACTCCGAATATACGCATCTGAGCAAGTAGGCAGTGTGATCAAAGGTGCGGATGAGAGTGCAGATATATCATGATACATATGGTTACAATAAACACTAGAATCTAATTATATACTGTGAGTAAGTAAAGTATACAGTATACACAGGTGCAGTATACACAAGGTACCCTAACTAATAATGATATACGTCATGTGGTGTTATCGTCAGTGCAGTTTAGGTGGGAGAGTCAGAGACACACTCAGTGATCAGTCCTAGTAGATATCACTGTTCCACCATGACTTGTGTACACGATCCACTAATAAGACATCTAATTATAAAATTCCTGTTATCCACACGTAGCGACCTGCACACATGCTGTCCCCGTGGCAACCATATCTTCCATCATGGACGAGTCCGACAAATGCATTCTAGACCTCCTGTGAAAGGCTACAACGGGAGGTGCCCGCTTCATAAATCACATTAAGTTCCTATACCAAGCAACAGCACTCACCCTAATTGGCATAAGCGATAATCACATCACATCCTATATGTATTGGTAACTCGGATACATTAGCAGAATAATTTGATAACACTGCGCTGCATCCCAGTGTGCCGTGCTGTGAGGGGAGGGTCCTAATGTGCTTCATCACTGAGGCGGACCACTGCTCCTGCCTGCCTGAGCACTACACACACGGTGCTATTTATAGACACCTGCCTTTACAAGTGCCAACAGGGAGGATTAGAGAGCCGCGCTATTTGACATGAATTGCAAGCTTTGAGCTTAAAAAATATATATATATATATATATAATATTGAAAATTGTTGTTTGAATTTATTGAACGATAGTTACATCATTTTTTAATCAACGGATTGTGACACACAGGTACAATATTATTTTTGAGTAACGTCATGATTAGGCGACTATAGGCAGTGTTAAAACATACAGCATCTATGGGTACCAAACAGGAAGAAAGACTGTCAGATGATTTTAAACTGTGTGGGTATCAAACAGGAAGAAAGATTGTCAGGTTTTAGACTGTGTGGGTATCAAACAGGAGGGAACACTGTCAGGTTTTAAACTGTGTGGGTATCAAACAGGAGGGAAGACTGTAGGGTTTTAAACTGTGTGGGTATCAAACAAGAAAGACTGTCAGGTTTTAAACTGTGTGGGTATCAAACAGAGAAGACTGTCAGGTTTTAAACTGTGTGGGTATCAAACAGGAGGGAACACTGTCAGGTTTTAAACTGTGTGGGTATCAAACAGGGAAGACTGTAGGGTTTTAAACTGTGTGGGTATCAAACAGAGAAGACTGTCAGGTTTTAAACTGTGTGGGTATCAAACAGAGAAGACTGTCAGGTTTTAAACTGTGTGGGTATCAAACAGAGAAGACTGTCAGGTTTTAAACTGTGTGGGTATCAAACAGGGAAGACTGTCAGGTTTTAAACTGTGTGGGTATCAAACAGGGAAGACTGTCAGGTTTTAAACTGTGTGGGTATCAAACAGGGAAGACTGTCAGGTTTTAAACTGTGTAGGTATCAAACAGGGAACACTGTCAGGTTTTAAACTGTGTGGGTATCAAACAGGGAACACTGTCAGGTTTTAAACTGTGTGGGTATCAAACAGGGAAGACTGTCAGGTTTTAAACTGTGTGGGTATCAAACAGGGAACACTGTCAGGTTTTAAACTGTGTGGGTATCAAACAGGGAACACTGTCAGGTTTTAAACTGTGTGGGTATCAAACAGGGAACACTGTCAGGTTTTAAACTGTGTGGGTATCAAACAGGGAAGACTGTCAGGTTTTAAACTGTGTGGGTATCAAACAGGGAACACTGTCAGGTTTTAAACTGTGTGGGTATCAAACAGGGAACACTGTCAGGTTTTAAACTGTGTGGGTATCAAACAGGGAAGACTGTCAGGTTTTAAACTGTGTGGGTATCAAACAGGGAACACTGTCAGGTTTTAAACTGTGTGGGTATCAAACAGGGAAGACTGTCAGGTTTTAAACTGTGTGGGTATCAAACAGGGAAGACTGTCAGGTTTTAAACTGTGTGGGTATCAAACAGGGAACACTGTCAGGTTTTAAACTGGGTATCAAACAAGAAAGCCTGTCAGGTTTTAAACTGTTTAAACAGGCATTCAGCACTGCACTATTGCATTACTCTACTCTGTATATTCTATTTTACTAAGTGTTTTATTACACTGCACTATTTTGCTGCTCTTTTATTATTTTTAAATGGTCTATTTTGTGGTACGATCGAGCCTTAAACAGTGAAGAACTGTGATTTGGTGTTCCATGTCTTATCTTGACTTGAATTTTTTTGTTTTACTGCTGTGAAGCACTTTGAGCTGCAATTCTTGTACGAAAGGTGCTATACAAATAAAGTGTATTATTATTATGTACTGTTGTACGCCGTATTGTATTGTACGCCGCAGTGTACTGCTCACCTGTGGGTCAGCTACAGGAAGAACAGCATGCAAATGTGGCTTATAATGATGCTCTACGACTGTTATTGCGTGTCCATAGATGGCACAGTGCCAGCCAGCTGTTTGTCAGTGGGGGTATATACCTACATTTAAGACACTTGTAAGAAACCTTATGTACAGGTTTATGTGTCGATTAGATGACTGGTTGAACGGTGTTATTGTGGCCTTAATTAATCCTGTCAAAAGTAACACAAGGTTCAACTCTATCTAAATGGTAAATGCTTTTTTATATAGCGCTTTTATCCAAAGCGCTTTACAATTTGTTACTCACATTTTACCCATTCACTCACACACCGACGGCAACCATGCAAGGTGCCAACCTGCTCATCGGGAGCAATTAGGGGTTAAGTGTCTTGGTCAAGGACACATCGACGCGCTGCCCGGGAGGAGCGGGAATCGAACCGGGAACCTCCGGATTGCCAGACGACTGCTCTACCTCTCGCCCCCTCTATCTTGTGGCGACATTGGCGAAAGAGCCTCTATGTATTTTGACTGTGTATTTTTTATACCAAGGATTGTTGCTTTTACAGTTTTATATGTTTTGTATTGTATTGTTTGCGCTATGTTTAAAAAAAATTTATGGACCTTCCTAAGTGTCTGAAATAAAGTTGAATTGAATTGATATCTAGACCTTTCTCAGAGAGCCTGATAGTTGACCGTGTTTATTAATGAGGCTGAAATGTTGTTTTCAAGCCTTTATGCAAAGATGTTCCTCTGATGCCAAAGTGCATCAGTGCAAAGTGCATCAGAAAGTCGTAAAACGACGCCAGTTGTGGACAGAGTGTGTGATTGATTGATTGATTGATTGATTGATTGATTGATTGATTGAAAAGTTTATTAACAGATTGCAGAATGGGTACAGTACAGTACATCTCAATACATACAATTGTTAAGGGGATGCAGACCAGAGAAAGACTTTCGTCTTGTTTCCACCAGGGTCCCCCATTTTCAATTCATCATAACATATATGACATACATGACATACAGATAGACAGTACTGCTACATCTATACATTTATGACATATCAGATTTGCAAATACAGTACTGTTTGTGATACAAAAGTGTCCAGAAAAGGAGTGTATATACATTTGGCGTAGAAACTGTACATTGGAGGAGGTTGGTGGGGTGGGGTTGGGTGGGTTGGGTGAGGGCTGTACATTGGAGGTGGGGGGGGGGGGGGGGGGGGGTTGGGTAGGGGACACACACACATTTTACACTGTACATTGGAATGTTGACAAAGCCTTACTTGGTCATTTACTGTACAACTAGGTTAGGACATTTGTAGGGGCCAGTTTCGAATTGCAGTCTCACGTAGGTGTTTTTTGAGAGTGTTTTTGAAGGTGGGTAGTGATTCACATTCCTTTACAGCTTTAGGCAGGGCGTTCCACATTGATGTGGCATAATTGCGAAACGTGTTTAGTCCCTTGTTTGAGCCGAATCTGGGTTTTACATGATTTGTGGAGCTCCCTCTGGTGTTGTGATCGTGGTATTCACTGACCTTTGGGAAGTATTTTGACATGTACATGGGTACCTTGGTCGCGTAGTGTATCTTGTAGACCAGGCCCATTGCAAGTTGCTGTACTCTGTCGTCTACTCTAAGCCATCCTAGGTTGTCAAAGTGGGCAGGGGTGAGGTGGGTTCTAGGAGTCAGGTCAAGTAGTAGTCTGACTAGCTTGTTTTGAGATGTTTGTAATTTGTTTTTTAGTGCCTTTGAGGTGCTTTGGTACCATGAGGTGCAAGCATAGTCGTAGTACCCTTGAATGAGTGCTCCTGCTAGAGTCTTCAGGGTATTCTTGTTTACCAGAGAGGAGATCCGGTACAAGAATCGCGTTCGTTGGTTGACTTTTTTTATTACATTGGATGCCATTTTGTCACAGGAAAGATTAGCCTCTAGGATGGAACCCAGGTAGGTAATTTCATCTTTCCTTGTGACAATATTGTCACCCACTGTAACCGAGAAGTCGTCAGTCTTGCTGAGTTTGTTATTTGAACCGAAGAGAATGGACTCTGTTTTGCCCATGTGTAATGATAGTTTGTTGTCGGCGAGCCATATGCAGATTTTGCCTAGTTCCGAGCTGAGGGCTTTTTCAACCTGTAACTTGTTCTTGTCAGAGACCAGCAGGGCTGAGTCGTCCGCAAACAGGAACAAGTTGCAGTCACAAGCTGACGACATGTCATTTGCATAAATTAGGAATAGTAGCGGTCCTAGTATGCTTCCTTGTGGAACACCACAGCTCACTGTGAGGGGGGGGGATAGGGTACCGTTTACTTCCACCATCTGTTCCCTCCCCTCCAGGTAGGATTGTATCCAGCTCACTGATAAACTATCAAAACCAATTGCTTTTAGCTTGTCAATCAGAATGGTGTGATTGACAGTGTCGAAGGCCTTTTGTAGGTCCAGCATGACCATGCCGCAGTATTTGCCCGCGTCCACCTCTTGTTTGATGTGGTCGTTCAAGTAGAGAAGGCATGTGTCAGTGGAGTGGGATGTTCTGAAGCCAGATTGGAATTCGTAGATTAGATTTTTTTCCGCGAGGTATTTTTCGATCTGTTCGTATACTATTTTTTCCATGACTTTCGAGATGGATGTAAGGATAGAAACAGGGCGGTAGTTACCCGGGTCTAATTTGCTGCCCTTTTTGTGCAGGGGTGTTACTCTCGCAATTTTGAAGTCCTTGGGGACGTGTCCCTGTTTTATGGAGAGGTTTATTATGTGTGTGATGACTGGGGTGATGGCTGCTGCTGAGTCTCTGAGGAATTTGGAGGGGATGTTGTCATGGCCAGTGGCCTTGTTTGGTTGGAGGGCGCTCAGTTTTTTGAGTACCTCATCTGTAGTTACTATTTCCAGTTTGAAGTCGTCTTTGTGGACGCCTAGGTTCATGTAGTATGCTACTATGTGTTCTACCCCATACTGCCCTGAGTGGGAGGGTAGTTTGTTTACCAGTGTTGTGGCTATGTTTGTGAAGAAAGTGTTTAAGTAATTGGCTACATCCAGCTTGTCTGTGATGAGCGTGTTGTCCGTCTTTATGTTTATGTTTGAGAACCTGGTTTTGAGTTTTTTACTGCAGCCTAGTTGATTGTTGAGTAATTTCCAAAGTTCACGTGGTTTATTTTTGTTTTCCTCGGTTTTGTCATTGATGAAATTTTTTTTTGCAGTTTTGATCATGGAGTTTACGTCATTTCTTAGTCTGTTTCTTTCTAGTTTGAGTTCAGTCACGTGGTCTTGGAGTTCACTGCTCGTGCTTTTGGTAAGCTTTGACTGACTTTTACGAAACTCAGAGCATTTTTTGTCTCTGGCTTTCATAGCGGTCAGTATTTCAGTGTGCATCCATGGCTCAGCGCGATTTTTTACCCTGGTGGTTCTTAGGGGGGCCATTTTGTTTAGTATTGATGAAAATTTGGTTTTGAAGCCAAGCCAAGTTTCTTCAACCAGTGTACCATTGAGTTCATCTGACCAGTCCAGACTCTCCAGTTCAAGGTTAAAGGCCTCGCTAGAGTAGGTTTTGAGGTCTCTAGATGTGACTGTTTTGTGACAGCCAGCCTTTAGTTTTAGCTTTTTGCGGGTACAGAATATCATGTAATGATCACTTAACCCGCATGCTATAACCCCTTTACTGGAGATCTTGGACTTGTCAGAGGTCAGTATGAGGTCAATGGTAGTCTGAGTTGATTCACATATCCTTGTGGGTTGGGTGATTAGTTGGCTGAGGCCGTGCAGATCACAAAACCTATTGAAGGATTTGAAGACGGGTGCATTTTTTTGTTGCATATCCGTGTTCCAATCCCCAATAAGAATTTTTTCCGCATCCTCAGCTCCAGCTAAGCACACATCCAGAGTATCATAAAAACCAGTCTGTTCTGGTGGTCTATAGATTGTGCCTATTAGTACTGATTTTGCCCTTTCAAATAAGATTTCAATCCATACAGTTTCAATCTCGTCATGGTTAAGGTCAGTACGGTTGCTGAATTTGGTATCTTTGTGTATATACACACAGACACCACCTCCATACTGGTTCCTATCCCTCCTGATGATTGAATAGTCCTCGATTTCTATCTCTGGATCCTGAACAGATGAGTCAAGTTTTGTTTCTGTGAAACATAATATATTTGCCTTACCGTTTAGAAACAAATGTCTGATTTCAGCCAATTTCGGTTTCAAACTGTTTATGTTTAAGTGAAATATGTGAAGTCCATTTTTGCTTGTAATAAGTTTGATGTCGTCACAGTTGAGGTAACTCTGTTCCATTGTGTCCTGTCCTGTGGTGGGGGGAGGGGGGGCGTTGTTGCTGTTTGTGCCGTGGGTGGGGAGGGGGGGGTGGGGTGATGCTTTGTCCTTTGCTGGTGTCTGTGTCTGTATTCCTTTGTGTGAAAGCCCGCGATGTGGGGGGGGGGGCTGGTTGATTACAGATATGTCTGATTGTACTCCATTGTGGGGGAGGGGGGGTGCCTTTTGTCCTGGCCTCGGCCCGGGTAGACTTGCTGGCATGGCGGCCTTGGCCTTGGCGGGGCCAGCCAAGCTAACCGTCGGGTCCTTGGTGGTCTCGATGTCCCGCGCCGCTCTTCCTTTAGCCACTCGCCGAGTCCGCTGGGGCTTCTGTGAGGGTATGTCGCCGCTTGCTGGTCGGCTGGTGCAACTGCTGGCTGGAGCGTCAATTGCGTGGATGCTGTTGGTCGCGATGGGAACCTCCATCGCTTCTTGCTGTAGTCTCTGGTTCCGTGTCATTACGGGACCAGGGTTCTGATGTATGTCACCCGACATGAGCAGATATAATAAAATCATTGATCTCTTATTACACTTGCCTGCCGGGGGTAATTTCTTTCGTTCCGGATTTGCAGTAAGTACTGCGTGGATCGCCGAGGCTCCGAATGCTGGATGTTTCCTCTCCGTGCCCGTTAACAAGTAGAAGTCGCAATGGGACTGTTGATTTACGTTTTCGCTACCCTCCACTTCTGTCTGGAGTTGCTGCTTGAGTTGTGAATTCAGGTACAAATCCATAATCCACAGGAGGGAAAGTAGAAAATGCGCAAAGTGTAACGCAGGCGACGGCAGAACAGAGACACAGGAGGGAGGACGTCTGAGACTCTGAGCAGCAATATATCTGACAACATTCGGTGTCTAATTCTAAAGGTTTATCTTATTAAAATATCCCGACTGAATCCCGTTGAGCACGAAAACGCTGAACATCTGCTCGTGGTAAATTATTATGACCAGCAGCAGGTGAGTCGAACCGATCTGGAGTCAGCGGTCACGCAATCCGTATCCGTGGGTACAATTGGTTACCGCTGCTGCAAAATTGTCCGAACATTAACATTAATATTCATATGCATATTAAAGTAAATTTGTCCACAGTGAAGAGTGACCGAGGAAGCCTGCGTTCTGTGCACCGTGAGGAATGTCTCTCTGAGCCGTTGCGTCTTTCGGTCATGTTTACCGGCCATTGCGCGTGCGCAACATGTGAAACGCATTATGGGTCATGTAGTTTTCTCCCTCTTATTATCTTTGTACAGTAAAATATCAACTTTCCCCTTTCAGACTAAATTAAAGGGGGGGGGGGGGGGGGCTGGTTTTTGAAAATGAAAACAAGTGTTTTCACTTTCAAACCCCCCCCCCCCCTTTCACTAAGTCTGAATGTCAGAACACCACAACAGCTGTCCCTAATAATAACAGCTCTTTGAATGTTATTTGTTTTTCCCAGAGCATCACGTTTTGATGATTTTCCGATTTCCAGATGAAAGTAGAGATGCCTGGAAACGATGTCTCAGAAGAAAGATAATGAGGGAACAGGGAGGTAAGTAGAGCCAACGACAGGCCGCTCCAGTGTCGTCTGTTAGTTATTATGTACCAGGAAAGTCACTTTTGACAACGGCGATGCTGCTGCCTGCATACCAACGACCCCTGCTTTCTTCCCCAGCTCTCCTCACAGCACCGAGCTGTACGCCAGCGTCCCGCAGACGTGTCTGCCCATCGTCTACCACCCAGACTACAACATCAGCTTCCTGGGCCTACAGAAGCTGCACCCCTTTGACGCCGGGAAGTGGGGGAAGGTTATTCACTTCTTAAAAGGTAGGACAAACAAACACACGGACACACACACAGACAAATACTACAAACACAGAGGAGAGGAGAGAGGAGAGGAGAGGAGAGGAGAGGAGAGGAGAGGAGAGGAGAGGAGGGGAGGGGAGAGGAGGGGAGAGAGGAGAGGAGAGGAGTAGAGAGGGGGAGAGGGGAGGAGATGAACGGAGAGGAGAGGATGGGAGGAGAGGAGAGGGGGAGAGAGGAGGGGAGATGAACGGAGAGGAGAGGGGAACGGAACGGAGAGGGGAGGGGAGAGAGGAGGGGAGAGGAGGGGAGAGAGGGGAGGGGAGAGGGGAAAGGAGATGAACGGAGAGGAGAGGGGAATAGAACGGCGAGGAGAGGGGGAGAGAGGAGGGGAGGGGAGAGGGGAAAGGAGATGAACGGAGAGGAGAGGGGAATAGAACGGCGAGGAGAGGGGGAGAGAGGAGGGGAGGGGAGAGGGGAAAGGAGATGAATGGAGAGGAGAGGGGGAGAGAGGAGGGGAGGAGAGGAGAGATGGGGAGGGGAGAGAGGAGGGGAGAGAGGAGAGGAGATTAATGGAGAGGAGAGGGGAACGGAACAGAGAGGAGGAGAGAGGAGGGGAGAGGAGAGGAGAGGAACAGAGAGGGCAGAGGAGGGGAGAGAGGAGAGGAGAGGGGAGGGGAATGGAACGGAGAGGAGAGGGGGAGAGAGGAGGGGAGGAGAGGAGAGGAGAGATGGGGAGGGGAGAGAGGAGGGGAGAGGAGAGGAACAGAGAGATGAATGGAGAGGAGATTAATGGAGAGAGGAGAGGGGAACGCAATGGAGAGGAGATGGGGAGAGAGGGGAATGGAGAAGAGAGGAGAAGAGTGGAGGGGAGAGGGGAGAATGGAGGGGAGAAGAATGGAGAAGAGAGGAATGGAGGGGAGGGGAGGGGAGGGGAGGGGAGAGGAGAGGAGAGGAGAGGAGAGGAGAGGAGAGGAGAGGAGAGGAGAGGAGAGGAGAGGAGAGGAGAGGAGAGGAGAGGAGAGACGGAACGAACAGAGTGGTGAGGTGAGGTTTAGTCAGTGGAGGAGGTGGGTGTGGTGAGAGTGGGGGTGCAGGGGGGTGCTTAGCAGAGGTAATTAAATAGACCCCCTTCTGGGAGAGGTTTGCAGGTAAAACAAACCCAACAAACCCGTCTGTCTGTGAGAACCAGAACTCTGGCTGCTCCACGCACAAGCCGCTGACTCCCACGTGCTGTCAGTTTGTTTACACGCTATACCATTTGAATGCATTCACATTTTTAAGAGGTGGAGGATAAAAACTATAAAAAACAATTTTAAATCCACTTTTCAGCATGTTTTTTTTTATGTCTCCCACTCTTATTTATCTACTATGCAGTTTTACATCTAACGCGAATTGGCAGCATCTTCTTGTAGTGAACAAACCTCCCAGATAACAAATGGTTGCCCCTGTGTATGCAGGACTTTAATCAAAACAAAACCCTCTTATCTGCCAAGTGTTGGTATCATGGGATTCAGTCTGAAACTGTTGCAATATTATATAGAAGTAAAGATATTTCCACTGGACTCACTATACTGTATTGTTCCTCTCATACTTTTATTTATAAATTTTTTTTATCCACTTTTTCTCCTTATTTTCTTTTTTTCTCCCATCCCAATTTCGCCTCGCCAATTCTCCCTTCAATTCTTCCCTCCCCTGTCTCGAACCTTGCTAGACTATGCCTCCCACTGGTCGGCTGCAGTGAGGACAGAAGCCTTGCATCACGTGTCCCCTCCGGTACACGAGGAGGCAGCTGTCGCATCTTTTCACCTGAACAGCGCGATCTCTCAGTGGCGAGGAGTAACGCGTGGGAGGCTCACGCTGCCCCCGATACTTCCTGATTCTGCTGTACAGGCGCACCAACCGACCTGTAGGAGTCGCTGTCCACAACGTCCAATCCCCACCCACCGGCTTTCCCACCCTCTAACACTACCAATTGTGTTACTATGACGACTGGCCAAGCCGGTAGCAACGCAGAGAGCTGGGCTCGATACCAGCATCTCCTGCGTTAGTGGGGAGCGCCTTGCCCACTGCGCCACTCAGCCGCCATTTCCTCTCATACTCCCTATACATCGCTGATCTGTGAGGAGGTACAGTCTGGAGGAAACACGTACAAAGCCAACACGAATTCACTAACTAAGATAAGATAAGATAAGATATTCCTTTATTGATCCCCTCAGGGAAGAGAACTGGAAGAATAGTACAATGTATTATATTAATTAATAGATTAACACTAGCACAGCCGACAAGGGGCCAAATGACCCCTAGGCATTTTCAATAAATGTATTCTCGTCACTTGGTCGAGCTCCAGCTCTGTCACTCAATGACTTTTCCTAAAAGTACCCGTTTTATCTGGCACGGTTTCTGAAATTTCAAAATGACTTCAGGGAAATGTAATTAGAACGTTATTCCACATATATATGGAATATATATGTGGAAAGTCACAGCACTTTGCGAGCGTCTAGCGCAGGGGTGGCCAACCCATGGCTCGCGAGCCGCATGTGGCTCTTTGCCCATCAATGTGTGGCTCTTCCATAAAAATTAAAATAAAAAGTATAATATTTCTTTTTATTATTATAATTTTTTTTTAAACTTTTTATTGTCACTCAAACCTTTGGTAAACCTCATATTTTTATATTAAGAGGTAATTATATAGTTTACACTGTTTATTTGTCTCATATTTCTAATAAACTGTGGGGTCATCTGACCCCTTCCGGCGGGAATCAGTGACATTTTCTCCATGGCTGTTCTAGTGTTAATATTATGAGCCAACCAATGCACTATTTATTCATTAGATGCTTTAAAGGTTTGTGATCTAGTTGATCTTAAAGGAGCACAGATAATGTACAAAGCACAACATCAGAATCAGAATCAGAAAGGTCTTTATTGCCAAGTCGTTTTCACATAAAAGGAATTGGCTTTGGTCATTTTCGGTGCGACATTAGCGGACAGACAGATAATACAATAAAGAGGTGGAGTAAGATCAAATGAAATATGAGCTAAGTTAAGCACAATAGAATATACTATAATTATGAAATAAAATATAGGCCAGGGCTGTACAACTGTAAATAAAGAGGGTGAATAAAATCAAATGGGATATAAACTAAATTAAATCTAGCACAATAGAATATAGTACAATTATAAGTAGAATAGGAATAGGCCAGGGCTGTGCAATTGGGCAGTTATGTGCAAAGAGTATGTTTTACTCTTGTTTACATTTTCATGTAACAGTATTCAGAGGTTCTTTGAAATTAGAGCCAGTATGAATTTAGGAGAGAGAGAGAGAGAGAGAGAGAGAGAGAGAGAGAGAGAGAGAGAGAGAGAGAGAGAGAGAGAGAGAGAGAGAGAGAGAGAGAGAGAGAGAGAGAGAGAGAGAGAGAGAGAGAGAGAGAGAGAGAGAGAGAGAGAGAGAGAGAGAGAGAGAGAGAGAGAGAGAGAGAGAGAGAATCCTTCTGTTCCGTCAGTTCCATAGTGTATTTATACCTGTATCACTGTACATATTAATACTACAACTCTGTACATACATCTGATTAGCACTATTACTCAGTAGTAGTACTCATTTATATATTTTATACCCAGTTTAATCTCCTGTACATTGTATATTACTATCACACTTTACTGATACATTTGCACTCTGGTTGGATGCCAAACCTCTTTTTGTTGCACTGTACTTGTGCTGCATGATGACAATACATTTTTAATCTAATCTAATCGAATCTAATCTTCTGTGGTGCGTTCCTTTCAGAGGAGCAGTTCCTGACTGAGGCCAGTATCGTCGAGGCCCGCGAAGCTACAGAGGAGGATCTCCTGGTGGTCCACAGCAAACGCTACCTCAGCAGACTGAAGGTACCTGTCTGTCTGCTAACACTGAAGGTACCTGTCTGTCTGCTAACACTGAAGACTGAAGGTACCTGTCTGTCTGCTAACACTGAAGACTGAAGGTACCTGTCTGTCTGCTAACACTGAAGACTGAAGGTACCTGTCTGTCTGCTAACACTGAACACTGAAGGTACCTGTCTGTCTGCTAACACTGAAGACTGAAGGTACCTGTCTGTCTGCTAACACTGAAGACTGAAGGTACCTGTCTGTCTGCTAACACTGAAGACTGAATGTACCTGTCTGTCTGCTAACACTGAAGACTGAAGGTACCTGTCTGTCTGCTAACACTGAACACTGAAGGTACCTGTCTGTCTGCTAACACTGAAGACTGAAGGTAAATCAAATCAAATCAAATGTATTTGTAAGGCCCGACAACACACGTTAATGTCCCCATGGGCCGGACACGTCTTCTTTAAACAAGTCAAGAAGAAACATCACAATAAGTCAAGAACAAAACAAGAACACCATAAAGTCCAAACATTTTTAAATAAATGCAACACTCCCAGACGTACCACACGCGAAGGTAAGGAAAACCTCACTAAAACCTAGCAATAGGGAAAAAATGCACCACAGGCAATGTGGAGGAGAGAAACCTTAGAAGGGCCGTTCAAGGGGGGATCTCCCTTCTTAGATGTCGGTGATAGTAGTGTTGCAGTAAAACAGGCGAACAGTTGGTAAGCATGCACATATATGTGTAATGAAACACAGATAAGTGCATGCGATAGCAACACAACATTTTGAAAGATTAAAGATAGAGCTGATAGTACCTGTCTGTCTGCTAACACTGAAGACTGAAGGTACCTGTCTGTCTGCTAACTCCCAGTGGCTCGGGAGGTAGAGCGGTCGTCTGGTTATTATCGAAAGGTTCCCGGTTCGAATCCCGCTCCTCCCGGGCAGCGTGTCGAAGTGTCCTCGAGCAAGACACTAACTAACCCCTAACTGCTCCCGATGAGCAGGTGGGCACTTTGCACAGTCGCCTCCGCCGTCGGTGTGTGAATGTGTGAGTGAACGGGTAGAAATGTGAGGAACTAAATTGTAAAGCGCTTTGGATAAAAGCTGTTATATATAAAGATGCACCGTTTACCATTTTAACATTGAAGACTAGGAGTTTAACAAAACACACGTTCCCACAGGGAGTGTCGATGGTTAATAATAATAATAATAATAGGGGGCGGTTAGGTGGTCGAGCGGAGATTGCGTTCGTCACCAGCCCCGGAGCTGAGTTGGATTTGCCTGTTCGAATCCAGCTCACAGCTCCGGGGTTGTCACCAGCTTGGCTGGCCGTCTGCACTGATACGATTGGCTGTATCAGAGGGTGGGAGAAGCTGGCGGGGTGGGTCCGGGTCGTTGTAAACAGCGACTCCTACAGTTCGGTCGGGGCGCCTGCTAAGCGCGGATTGGACGTGAGGGGGATAGTGTGGTCCTCCCACACGCTACGCCCTCTCAGTGAGAATCCGCGCTGCCAGGTGAAAAGAAGCGGTGATTGGCTGGACGTGTGTCGGAGGAAGCACGTGGTAGCCTCCACTCTCCCATATGATCTGACTGTAGGGGGTAAAGCGCAGCGACCAGGAAGGGACTGGGAATTGGCATACGACTAACATTGGGATGGGGAGAAAATTGGAGGAAAATGGAGGGGGAAAAAGACAAAAAAAAAAAAAAAAAAAAAAAAAAAAAAAAAAAATAATAATAATAATAATAATAATAATAATAATAATAATAATAATAATAATAATAATAATAATAATAATGAATTGAATTTGTATTGCACTTTTTGTTCACTAGGATCCCAAAGTGCTACAGGGTTAAAACATAGTTAAAAAATAAAATAATTATTAGTAAAAAAAATTAAATACAAAAAAAAAAAAAAAAAAAAAATAGAACATAGTTAAAAACATAGTATAAACAGAAAATTAAAGACAACAGCACAAGAAAAATAAATAATATCACAATAAAAATAAAAAATAAAAAGCTAACAGTCAACGGCCTTTTGAAACAGGTTTTCAGGCCTGCTTTAAAAGAGGCCAGGCTCTGTGGTGCCCTCAGCTGGATGGGGAGGCTGTTCCACAGGTGTGGTGCAGCCGAGCAGAAGGTTATACTACATTCAGTAGATACTCCTCTGTCCTCTCCCGTCGCCCTTCCCTCCCTCACTCCCTGGTGATGTACAGTACCGCGCGTGAACGCCGTCATACAGTAACACAGAATCCGTATTGTTCCTATGCACAGTGAATTCCACTGTGTCTCGGATCACAACACCAGTGTCTCTCAGTATCCATTGTCACCGATCGCGTCCTAACAACGCAGGAACTCCGGAGGCCCAGACCGTAAATCTCTCCTATATCCTCGTCCTTGGCAGGGAGTAAGTAAAGCTTACATGAAAACAAGCCTGTCGCCGCGTTCAAAGACTACTACTATGTATTTATTCTCTCCCCCCCCCCCCCCCGTCTATTGCGTGCTCAACTCTATCCTTTATCTTGGGGGGGGGGGGCTTGAGAGAAGCGTCTCGGGCGCTGTGATGTGAATGAATGTGTTTCCTGTATACACTGTGCTGTTCTCGTATCAAAGCCCCCCAGACTTAACAGGTAAAGCGGCTGCCTGCTACCATTCCGTCCTGCCGTCACCTTTCACTGCCTCCTATATCCAGGCCTTGATGTGCACATGAGAAGAATCCATTTGGGTTCCTAAGTCCTCTTCATAGAGTCGGCTTTCCCCGTCCACCGTCAGACTCAGTGTGCTGCGCATCAAGGAGGCAGCGAGGAACATAATCCTGGTCGGAACAACGGTGCAGCAGACTATATATATACTACAATATATGTATTATCCAAGCTAGCAATCTTAACGACCAAGCCATGCCAAAGCTAGATCATGTAAAAGGTGAAAGACTCAGGGCTAGATCCACAAAGAATGGATTGCACGGAGCAAGTTGCACCCTTACTTAAAATTCATTATGAATTGAAAATGGGGGACCCTGATGTAAACAAGACGAAAGTCTTTCTCTGGTCTGCATCCCCTTAACAATTGTGTGTATTGAGCCGTACTGTATTGTACCCATTCTGCAATCTGTTAATACAATTTTCATTCAGTCAATCAATCTGCACGGTGATTGATTGAATGAAACTTTTATTAACAGATTGCAAAATGGGTACAATACAGTACGGCTCAATACACACAATTGTTAAGGGGATGCAGACCAGAGAAAGACTTTCGTCTTGTTTACATCAGGGTCCCCCATTTTCAATTCATAATGAATTTTAAGTAAGGGTGCAACTTGCTCCGTGCAATCCATTCTTTGTGGATCTAGCCCTCACACTTCTAGTCAGAAGAGTGTCATGGTGTCTCCATAGAGCTCCATTATACTTTTAGTCAGGGGAGTGTCATGGTTTCTCCATAGAGCTCCATTATACTTTTAGTCAGGGGAGTGTCATGGTTTCTCCATAGAGCTCCATTATACTTTTAGTCAGGGGAGTGTCATGGTTTCTCCATAGAGCTCCATTATACTTTTAGTCAGGGGAGTGTCATGGTTTCTCCATAGAGCTCCCTTATATGTTTAGTCAGGGGAGTGTCATGGTTTCTCCATAGAGCTCCATTATATGTTTAGTCAGGGGAGTGTCATGGTTTCTCCATAGAGCTCCATTATATGTTTAGTCAGGGGAGTGTCATAGTTTCTCCATAGAGCTCCATTATATGTTTAGTCAGGGGAGTGTCATGGTTTCTCCATAGAGCTCCCTTATATATTTAGTCAGGGGAGTGTCATGGTTTCTCCATAGAGCTCCATTATATGTTTAGTCAGGGGAGTGTCATGGTTTCTCCATAGAGCTCCATTATATGTTTAGTCAGGGGAGTGTCATGGTTTCTCCATAGAGCTCCCTTATATGTTTAGTCAGGGGAGTGTCATGGTTTCTCCATAGAGCTCCATTATATTTTTAGTCAGGGGAGTGTCATGGTTTCTCCATAGAGCTCCATTATACTTTTAGTCAGGGGAGTGTCATGGTTTCTCCAGAGAGCTCCATTATACTTTTAGTCAGGGGAGTGTCATGGTTTCTCCATAGAGCTCCATTATACTTTTAGTCAGGGGAGTGTCATGGTTTCTCCTTAGAGCTCCATTATACTTTTAGTCAGGGGAGTGTCATGGTTTCTCCATAGAGCTCCATTATATGTTTAGTCAGGGGAGTGTCATGGTTTCTCCATAGAGCTCCATTATATGTTTAGTCAGGGGAGTGTCATGGTTTCTCCATAGAGCTCCATTATATGTTTAGTCAGGGGAGTGTCATGGTTTCTCCATAGAGCTCCATTATATGTTTAGTCAGGGGAGTGTCATAGTTTCTCCATAGAGCTCCATTATATGTTTAGTCAGGGGAGTGTCATGGTTTCTCCATAGAGCTCCCTTATATATTTAGTCAGGGGAGTGTCATGGTTTCTCCATAGAGCTCCATTATATGTTTAGTCAGGGGAGTGTCATGGTTTCTCCATAGAGCTCCATTATATGTTTAGTCAGGGGAGTGTCATGGTTTCTCCATAGAGCTCCCTTATATGTTTAGTCAGGGGAGTGTCATGGTTTCTCCATAGAGCTCCATTATATTTTTAGTCAGGGGAGTGTCATGGTTTCTCCATAGAGCTCCATTATACTTTTAGTCAGGGGAGTGTCATGGTTTCTCCTTAGAGCTCCATTATACTTTTAGTCAGGGGAGTGTCATGGTTTCTCCATAGAGCTCCATTATATGTTTAGTCAGGGGAGTGTCATGGTTTCTCCATAGAGCTCCATTATATGTTTAGTCAGGGGAGTGTCATGGTTTCTCCATAGAGCTCCATTATATTTTTAGTCAGGGGAGTGTCATGGTTTCTCCATAGAGCTCCATTATATTTTTAGTCAGGGGAGTGTCATGGTTTCTCCATAGAGCTCCATTATATTTTTAGTCAGGGGAGTGTCATAGTTTCTCCATAGAGCTCCCTTATATGTTTAGTCAGGGGAGTGTCATGGTTTCTCCATAGAGCTCCATTATATGTTTAGTCAGGGGAGTGTCATGGTTTCTCCATAGAGCTCCATTCTACTTTTAGTCAGGGGAGTGTCATGGTTTCTCCAGAGAGCTCCATTATACTTTTAGTCAGGGGAGTGTCATGGTTTCTCCATAGAGCTCCATTATACTTTTAGTCAGGGGAGTGTCATGGTTTCTCCATAGAGCTCCATTATACTTTTAGTCAGGCGAGTGTCATGGTTTCTCCATAGAGCTCCATTATACGTTTAGTCAGTGGAGTGTCATGGTTTCTCCATAGAGCTCCATTATACTTTTAGTCAGGGGAGTGTCATGGTTTCTCCATAGAGCTCCATTATATGTTTAGTCAGGGGAGAGTCATGGTTTATCCATAGAGCTCCATTATATGTTTAGTCAGGGGAGTGTCATGGTTTCTCCATAGAGCTCCATTATACTTTTAGTCAGGGGAGTGTCATGGTTTCTCCAGAGAGCTCCATTATACTTTTAGTCAGGGGAGTGTCATGGTTTCTCCTTAGAGCTCCATTATACTTTTAGTCAGGGGAGTGTCATGGTTTCTCCAGAGAGCTCCATTATACTTTTAGTCAGGGGAGTGTCATGGTTTCTCCAGAGAGCTCCATTATACTTTTAGTCAGGGGAGTGTCATGGTTTCTCCATAGAGCTCCATTATATGTTTAGTCAGGGGAGTGTCATGGTTTCTCCATAGAGCTCCATTATATGTTTAGTCAGGGGAGTGTCATGGTTTCTCCATAGAGCTCCATTATATTTTTAGTCAGGGGAGTGTCATGGTTTCTCCATAGAGCTCCATTATATTTTTAGTCAGGGGAGTGTCATGGTTTCTCCATAGAGCTCCATTATATTTTTAGTCAGGGGAGTGTCATAGTTTCTCCATAGAGCTCCATTATACTTTTAGTCAGGGGAGTGTCATAGTTTCTCCATAGAGCTCCCTTATATGTTTAGTCAGGGGAGTGTCATGGTTTCTCCATAGAGCTCCATTATATGTTTAGTCAGGGGAGTGTCATGGTTTCTCCATAGAGCTCCATTATACTTTTAGTCAGGGGAGTGTCATGGTTTCTCCATAGAGCTCCATTATACGTTTAGTCGGGGGAGTGTCATGGTTTCTCCATAGAGCTCCATTATACTTTTAGTCAGGGGAGTGTCATGGTTTCTCCATAGAGCTCCATTATACCTTTAGTCAGGCGAGTGTCATGGTTTCTCCATAGAGCTCCATTATATGTTTAGTCAGGCGAGTGTCATGGTTTCTCCATAGAGCTCCATTATATGTTTAGTCAGGGGAGTGTCATGGTTTCTCCATAGAGCTCCATTATATGTTTAGTCAGGGGAGTGTCATGGTTTATCCATAGAGCCCTGTTGTATATTTTTTGGGCAACTCAGTCACATGACTCAGTGGGTGATGCCGATTGGCTCGAACACGGTATGTTTATAAACAAGAAACCCGTCTATTAAGTTCTAGAATCACAGCGGACAGAAGCTTTTTGTACGTGTGATTGTGTGATTGTGTGATTGTGTGTTTGTGTATATTGACTTAGTTGTAAATTATATTGGGCCAAACTTATATCGGGTAATATTTAGGTAATTACATTATTACAATATTATGAACAAGCAACTTAAAACAAAGGGAGACCTTCATAAACTCTAGTCCTCTCTAATACAGTGTAGAATGATGGTCCCCGTTCACCGTCGCGTGCGTGTGCGTGTGTGTGTGTGTGTGTGTGTGCGTGCGTGTGTGCGTGCGTGTGTGTGTGTGTGTGTGTGTGTGTGTGTGTGTGCGTGTGCGTGTGTTTCAGTGGTCCCTGGTCGTCGCCACCATCACAGAGATCCCTCCACTCATGTTCCTCCCCAACTTCCTGCTGCAGCGGAGCGTTCTGAGGCCCCTGAGGACGCAGACGGGAGGGACCATCATGGTAGGATATTAGAAACCAGGAAGTAGATTTTATCTCCTGTTGTTTTCCTCTTTACTGTTGCCGTTAGAAGATCGTTTTATTGTCAATGCACACAAGGCACACTAATGTTCACATGGACACACATGTGTACATCAGGTTCTGCATCAGGTTCTGCATCAGCTTCTGCATCAGGGGTCTTTAATGTTGAGGTTCTGCATCAGTGGTCTTTAACTCATTCAGAGCCAACAACGCCCTCTGCTGATGGCCCTTCAGGCCAACGCTTTATCCAATGGAGAATAGGACTTATTTGCGAGTGCTTAAAACATATCAAATATAATAGCAATAGATCTAAATAACACAGTGAGCGTCAATGAGTTGCTTCCAGTCAACATGCACGAAACAGATAATTTTTTCATACATACATTTCCGTTTTATACCGTGATGAATATGAATATATTTCTAGGGCGTTCTGTCTCATCTCAATAAACTCCAGCAAATCGAGCTTAAATGTATTTCCTTAGAAATCGTGCCATTTGTTGCTTGATTTATGAATCGTTTTCAAATAAACGCTAGATTATCGATAGTATATGTGTCCTCACGCACGAAGAGAAGAGGGGTCTGAAAAATCGCTTCTCCGTACTTTGGTCGGCGCGAACCTCACACACACACACACACACACACACACACACACACACACACACACACACACACACACACACACACACACACACACACACACACACACACACACGCTCCGATGGCGGTGATAGGAACATCTGATTACCCCAAGATTCGTAACATAAAGGCCTTACCTCACATCTGATGTCATGCAAAAAGATTAATCGAAATTCCTGATCGCCATTCCAAATATTTATCGCGTTTATTGATCCAACGTTATATGTCCAAAACACATAATCCACGCTGCTCTGAGTGTCCTCAGTCCATCTGTTATAACGATACTGCATGCCCGAGAAGTAAAACCTGGACCGGACTTATTTTTTTGATTCACAGTCCCAGCCAATCCAATCCAATGATGTGCAATACCAGCCGGGAGACGATAGGGGGCGGTATTTGCCCTTTGCGAGCTCAGACCCATTCCCAATGATAACGTCAGGCTGGATGGATGAAAAATGAATGGATATCGCTAATAAAAGAAATATGGATTAAAACCCGAGATTTCTTGGGTTTGGCGCCCAGAGCATGGCGAGTTAACCCGGACTATCTCGGGTTTGGCCTCCAGTGAGTTAATGTTGAGGTTCTACATCAGGGTATTTAATGTTGAGGTTCTGCATCAGGGTCTTTAATGTTGATGTTCTACATCAGGGGTCTTTAATGTTGAGGTTCTACATCAGGGGTCTTTAATGTTGAGGTTCTACATCAGGGTCTTTAATGTTGAGGTTCTACATCAGGGGTCTTTAATGTTGATGTTCTACATCAGGGGTCTTTAATGTTGAGGTTCTACACCAGGGGTCTTTAATGTTGAGGTTCTACATCAGGGTCTTTAATGTTGAGGTTCTACATCAGTGTCTTTAATGTTGAGGTTCTACATCAGGGTCTTTAATGTTGAGGTTCTACATCAGTGTCTTTAATGTTGAGGTTCTACATCAGGTTCTTTAATGTTGAGGTTCTGCATCAGGGGTCTTTAATGTTGAGGTTCTACATCAGGGTCTTTAATGTTGAGGTTCTGCATCAGGGGTCTTTAATGTTGAGGTTCTGCATCAAATCAAATCAAATCAAATCAAATTTATTTATAAGGCCCGACAACACACGTTAATGTCCCCATGGGCCGTACAGGTCTTCTTTAAACAAGTCAAGAAGAAAACATAACAATAAGTCAAGAACAGAACAAGAACACCATAAGGTCCAAACATTTTTAGATAAATGCAAAAAAAATAAAAATAAAAAATTAAGGAATGCAAGCACTCCCAGACATACCCCACGCGAAGGTAAGGAAAAACTCACTAAAACCTAACAATAGGGAAAAAAGCTCCACAGGCAGTGTGGAGGAGAGAAACCTTAGAAGGGCCATTCAAGGGGGGATCTCCCTTCTTAGATGTTGGTGATAGTAGTGTTGCAGACAGACAGTTGGTAAGCATGCTCTCATGTGTGTAGTGAAACACAGATGAGTGCATGCAATAGCAACTGAACATTTTGAAAGATTAAAGATAAAGCAAATAGCGATAGCAACTGAACATTTTGAAAGATTAAAGATAGAGCTGATAGCGGATCTATTTGAGGCACAGGGGCGGCGCAAAGAGGGTCACGTCCTCCCCGTCTTAGTCACGGGACATTCAACACTCCGGTCATTGCTCAGGGACAGCCGGAGACAGGGAGATAGGGGGCGGCGCAGAGAGGGTCGCGAACTCCCCGACATCATCGCGGGACGTCCGGCACTCCGGTCACCACTACGAGACCTCCGGAGACAGGGGGGCACACAGAGGGGGTCGCAACCTCCCGGCCTTCATCACGGGATGTCCGACACTCCGGTCAGCACTCCAGGACAGCAAGTCATAGGGGGACAGGGAGACGGGACAGGCGTTAGACAGCTCATGTGATTGTAGTGGGCGGACATAGCAATAGATACAAGTGGTAAGCATATATGTGAATGGAGTAGATATATGAAGTAAGCATATTATGTGAATAGAATAGAAGTACTTAACCCAGCAATGAAACCGCGTTGACTGTTAATCTGTTAACAGTCTGTTAATGCTGTTAATCAGTTGACAGGACCACGGACAGGGGTCTTTAATGTTGAGGTTCTACATCAGGGTCTTTAATGTTGAGGTTCTACATCAGGGTCTTTAATGTTGAGGTTCTACATCAGGGTCTTTAATGTTGAGGTTCTACATCAGGGTCTTTAATGTTGAGGTTCTACACCAGGGTCTTTAATGTTGAGGTTCTACATCAGGGGTCTTTAATGTTGAGGTTCTACATCAGGGGTCTTTAATGTTGAGGTTCTACATCAGGGGTCTTTAATGTTGAGGTTCTACATCAGGGGTCTTTAATGTTGAGGTTCTGCATCAGGGGTCTTTAATGTTGAGGTTCTACATCAGGGGTCTTTAATGGGCGTCGCGGTTCCCAGTCATGAGACCTATACAACATGGAGAACATCTCAACTTTCCATTCAATTAAAAACATAGAAATTACCAAAATTCGTAGGTGCTGGGCGGATGGGTAGCGCAGTGGACTAAGCACTCGCCTACCACCGCAGAGACTCTGGGATCAAATCCAGCCGCCAGCGGTACCTCCGGCTTGGTCAGTCGTCCCTACTAACACAGTTGGCAGTGTTAGCGGGTGGGAAGCCGGCGGGGTATATGTGTCCTGGTCGTTGTAAACTGCGACTCCTACTGGTCGCCTGTTCAGCAGAGAGGGGATCTGGGGGAAATAGCGTGAACCTCTGCACGCGTTACGTTCCCCCAGTGAAACTCCTCGCTGTCAGGTGAAAAGAAGCAGCTGGCGACTCCACATAGTAAGTAAGTAAAACTTTATTTGTATAGCGCCCTTCTCAGCACGAGTGCACAGAGTGCTTCACAGCATTTTTTAAAACATCAGTGGAAAATACAAGAAATAATACATGTGAAAAAAACTAAAAACATACAAAATTGGCTAAAACACTAGAATAGACACCGAAAAACTAAAACAAGAACAAAACAGACATGAACAGAGAGAAAACGGCTATGGGTGTTTAAAAAGCCTGCCTGTAGAAGTGGGTGAGTGTAGAAACTGCCTTTTAAAGGTGAGCTCTGAGGGAGTGGTTTTCAGGGCTGACGGGAGGGCGTTCCAGAGCCTTGGGGCTGCAGTCACCGCAAAGGCTCTGTCCCCTTTTGTCTTCAGCTCCTGTTGGGAAGACCGCAGTGACCGGCTGGAGGAGAGTGGGTGTATATGAGCTCATTAATGTAGGGGGGAAGGGCTTGCCCATGGAGGGCTCTGTAGGTGAACACCAGGACCTTGAAATTTATCTTGGAGTTTACCGGGAGCCAGTGCAGGGAAGCAAGGATGGGGGTGATGTGGCAAGATTTTGTTTACCTCGTGAGTAGCCTGGCAGCAGCCTGGCGGCAGCGTTTTGGACCAACTGAAGTTGATCAATGGATTTTTTTATTTAGGCAGATGAAAAGTGAATTACAATAGTCAAGTCTGGACGAGATAAAGGCGTGTACAGCCATTTCTAGTTTTTTGTGCGATATGATGGACCGGAGTTTTGAAATGTTTCTTAAAGGGAAACTATTTTACTATTTCTTTCACTATTTGGGCACTTTTACACAATTCCTGTGAGTCTATGGAACACCTCTGTAAGTTTTTCTTTCCAAAAAAATTCATTGTTTTGTATTTCTAATCAAGTACTCAAAAACAAAAATGTTCTACCTCAAGATCTTAAGCCGTTTTGAGGCTGGGCTCCAACCACTGTGTGGCCTGGTGTCAACTGCCACATCAACTGCCACATTATTATGCAGCTGAGAAACCTCTGACATCACAGATATGCACATTTTCAGATGACTCAGTTCAGTGAGGGTGAATATTGTGAGAGGAGAATTGTAAGAATGCGCCAATATGAGAATTAGAGACATAGATCCTATTAATATAAGTCCACATAGCTAGGAAACAATGCTAAACACTGAAAAAGTTCCTCTTTAAGTGAAAGAAACAATTGCGAGTGAGATTTTTTACATGTTTGTCCAGATTCATGGCCTGATCAAATATGACCCGGAGGTTTCTTATGTGGGGGCGCACATTGCTTTTAAGGGAACTCATGTGCGAGGCTACTCTTTAGGCAATGGTATCTGGTGCTATGATTAGTACCTCTGTTTTTGCCACATTGAGCTGCAGGAAATTCCTACCCATCCAGTTTTCGATGGCCGATAGCACTCGTGCAGGATGTTTAATTTATCTAAGTTATCAGGCTTGAAGGAGAGATATAATTGGATGTCATCTGCGTAGCAGTGGTAAGAGATGCCCTTAAATGAGATGATGAGAAGGCCTAGGGGGAGCATGTAGAGCGCAAAAAGGATTGGCGCAAGCACAGATCCCTGTGGTACGCCGCACGAGAGCGGTGAAGGGTCAGATAATAATAATAAAAAAAAAAAAGGGCCTACAGCCACAGTGAAACTTCTCTCCTGAAGGTAGGAGGAAAACCAACTTAAGGCGCTCCCGGTGAGGCCCACCCACTCCTGAGATCCAGCAGGACCAGGAGTCCAGGACAGAACATTCGCCGGAGTCAGAGGACAACATAATGTCGATTGAGACTCTGAGGAGGGCAGTTTCAGTGGAGTGTTTTTTGCAGAATCCTGATTGAAATTTGTCTGAGATTTTGTGGGTGGTTAGATAGGTGGTGAGCTGGTTAGCCACCACTTTCTCTAACACCTTTGAGATAAAGGCCAGCTTGGAAATAGGTCTGTAGTTATTTGGAAGCGAGGGGTCTAAATTAGGCTTTTTGAGAAGAGGCTGTAAGACCACCTCCTTAAAATATACTGGGAGAGAGCCTGAGATTAGTGATTTGTTTATAATGGTTACTAGACTGGGGCCAGCAGAACTGAAAACCTCCTTGAGCAAGGATGTGGGAAGAATATCTAGGGGGCTTGTGGAGGATTTCATTGGGCTCACTGTGTCCATTAGGTCTGTCAGGGAGACGGGTGAAAAACTGCTCATGGATGCTTGGGTAACTGGACACAGAGGGAGGAGGGAGGAGGAGGGGGATGGGGTGATGTTTGTCCTAACATTAGCAACTTTGTTTACAAAGAACGAAAGAAAGCTGTCACAGTCGTTATTTGAACAAATTATTTTGTGGTCTTAAATAATACTCTGGGATTTTGTTTACTGGAGGAGATGAGTTTAGAGATGTATCGGAGGAGGCATGTGGTAGTTCTACACCCTCCCCAGGCCGACAGTGGGGCAATGCGCGCAACGACCAGGAAGGGAATTGACATGACGACTAAATTGGGATGGGTGAAAAATACAGAAAAGCCCCCCCAACATTATATATATATAATATCGCTGATGCTACAGGTTTTAGCCCAATTGCAGTGATGGGGTGAATTCAGCTATTCATATTTCTGACATGTCTGTGACCTCTTATCGATCTCTTTTTAACACCACACCATATTTTATCTATTTATTACTAAAAGATGTGCACTACATCTCTACCTAATTTTAGCATTTTGTTGCATCTTGTACTTTTTTGTTTTGTTTTGTATATTGTATATTTTGTAGGGATGCTCGATATTGGCTTTTTTACCGATACCGATATACCGATATTGTCCAACTCTTAATTTCCGATACCGATATCAACCGATACCGATATATGCAGGGTCCCCCCCCCCCCAATTTTTTTTTATAATTTCAGGTAATTAACATTACATATCTCTTGTTGTGGAATTAACACAACATTATGCATACTTTTGACAATAAATAAAATCAGAATTTGTTCTTACTTGCTTGCCTGGGTAAATAAAGGTTATAGAAATCTAAAAAAAATAAATAAAAAAAATTGAAAACCTATACAGATATTTTCCGATATCACATTTTAATGCCGATATCGGCCGATAATATCGGTAGGCCGATAATATCGGACATCCCTAATATTTTGTATAGTGTTTGGTCTTTATTCTTTTTCCTTTTTTTACCGTATGAAGCACAATCTCAGGAGGCTCATACAGAACCAAGCGTTTCACTGTGATGCACATTATATGTGACAAATAAAACTTGAAACTATCACTACAATGGCGACAATGGCTCAGTAGTTAGAGCGGCCGTCTGGTAATCGGAAGGTTCCCGGTTCGATTCTCACTCCTCCCGGGCAGCGTGTTGAAGTGTCCTTGAGCAAGACACTTCACCCCTAACTGCTCCCGATGAGCAGGTTGGTACCTTGCATGGTCGCCTCCGCCGTCAGTGTGTGAATGTGTGAGTGAACGGGTAAAATGTGAGGAACAAAATTGTAAAGTGCTTTGGATAAAAAGTTAAAAACGCTATATAAAATGCACCATTTACCATTTACTATCCGACATACTAGCCAAATAAACATTTCAGTAAATTAGGGGCGTTCATGTTATCAGTCATGCTTATCTTCACTTATGAAATAAATATATAGTAAAATAAATATAAATAAAGTGGGACAAGGTGTCCCACTTTATGTCACCCAGTCCCTGAACTCTCCCTGCTGGTGTGTAGGCAGTGGTGGAAGAAGTACACAGTTCCTTTACTTGAGTACAAGTAGAAATTCCCAGATAAATTAGTACTCTGATAAAAGTAAAAGTCCTCCATTCAAATTCTACTTAAGTAAAAGTAGAGAAGTATTTGCTATTGAATGTACTTAAGTATCTAAAGTACAAGTATTCATTCTACATGATGTTTGTTTATTCTAGTGCTTGGGACCATTCAATAATTGAACCATTGACCTCTAAAGGTCATGTTAAAGTGGTATGTGGTCCAGTTATGCTGCTCTGATTAAAGGTTGTGTTAAAGTGGTATGTGGTCCAGTTCTGCTGCTCTGATTAAAGGTTGTGTTAAAGTGGTATGTGGTCCAGTTATGCTGCTCTGGTTAAAGGTTGTGTTAAAGTGGTATGTGGTCCAGTTATGCTGCTCTGATTAAAGGTTGTGTTAAAGTGGTATGTGGTCCAGTTATGCTGCTCTGATTGAAGGTTATGTTAAAGTGGTATGTGGTCCAGTTATGCTGCTCTGATTAAAGGTTGTGTTAAAGTGGTATGTGGTCCAGTCATGCTGCTCTGATTAAAGGTTGTGTTAAAGTGGTATGTGGTCCAGTTCTGCTGCTCTGATTAAAGGTTGTGTTAAAGTGGTATGTGGTCCAGTTATGCTGCTCTGATTAAAGGTTGTGTTAAAGTGGTATGTGGTCCAGTTATGCTGCTCTGATTGAAGGTTATGTTAAAGTGGTATGTGGTCCAGTTATGCTGCTCTGATTAAAGGTTGTGTTAAAGTGGTATGTGGTCCAGTCATGCTGCTCTGATTAAAGGTTGTGTTAAAGTGGTATGTGGTCCAGTTCTGCTGCTCTGATTAAAGGTGATGTTAAAGTGGTACGTGGTCCTGTTATGCTGCTCTGATAACGTCCTCTTGAAGTTGACAGGCTTCAAATGTGAAAGTACATAACCTTCATACATTTTTGCCATGTTTTCTATGCAAAACATAGAAAACTTCTTCAAAGTAACTAGTAACTGACGGGCTCAGATAAATGTAGTGGAGTAAAAAGTACAATATTCCCTTTGAAATGTAGTGGAGTAAAAGTATAAAGTTCCATACAATTTAAATACTCAAAGTACAAGTAGCTCGAAATTGTACTTAAGTACAGTACTTGAGTAAAAATACTTAGTTACTTTCAACCACTGTGTCCAGACGCTGCAAGGTGAAAAGGAATATTAGTTACTGCGCCTGCAGAGTGTGTCAGCTCTGTGATCGACTGCCCAGGTCTTTATACCTGCAGAGAGCATGTGAGCTCTGTGATCTACTGCCCAGGTCTTTATACCTGCAGAGAGCATGTGAGCTCTGTGATCTACTGCCCAGGTCTTTACACCTGCAGAGAGCGTGTGAGCTCTGTGATCTACTGCCCAGGTCTTTACACCTGCAGAGAGCGTGTGAGCTCTGTGATCTACTGCCCAGGTCTTTACACCTGCAGAGAGCGTGTGAGCTCTGTGATCTACTGCCCAGGTCTTTACACCTGCAGAGAGCATGTGAGCTCTGTGATCTACTGCCCAGGTCTTTACACCTGCAGAGAGCGTGTGAGATCTGTGATCTACTGTGGGCCCCGTTCCCCGTACCTGGATAACTGAGTTAGCCGGATAACTTTCGGTGAAGTCTGACTTAAGCCGGACTTTCCCGTTCCCCGAAGCTGGATTGTCTAAATCACCATGACAACAGATCAAAAAGTTTGAGCCTGGTCGAGAGCAGGGTTTAAGTTCAAGTTAGCCGGATGAACCATCGCCACGCCCCCGCAAAGAAGTGACAGCGCGTTTCCTGAAATTATTCCCACAGTCTAGGATCTGCATTATACCATTCTGAATTACGTTTTTGTGCTCCATTCTTCCAGAGGGGGCTTTTGAAATGTAAAATAGACCCGAAATGCTGATACTAAATTCACTTTGTCCTAAATAATGCACGTTATATACCGTGGCGCTCGCTCGGTGCGATGTACACATTATGTGGTTATTTTAACAACGCGCAGCATTGCAAATGTGAATCCCGCGGGGATATCCTTAATGATTGAAACCTATCGCTCGTTTGGCTCTGATTCCTTTCATATTCTCCGCTGTGGATGAGGAGCGAGGAAGGAGAGGAGCGCCTGGATTTTGTTTCATTCAAGCATAAAATTGAAGTGTCTATGCGTGGATTGTGGATCTTGTGTGATATTGTAACTGGGATTAAAATGTCTGATGAGATGCGCTGTTTGACGGATTTGAGAAATTGAATGAGCCGTTGACGTCACATTAATGAATGAGAATAAAGAGATAAAACTTCATTCAAAATAAAGAATATTCTAAACACGGGTCTCTCGTTCATTAATGTATAAACAATGAATTTATCCCATCTGGCACAGTGGCGCAGCGGTAGTGCTCAATCCTGGCAACCCGGCGACCGGTGTTCGAAACCCCGTGTTTCCAATATAATTTTTTGGAATATAATATTAACTAGACAATTCCGCGCGGGGGGGAATTGTGAAAGTGTGGGTGACGCCTGTGCACCGCCGGCCAACGGGGGAGAGGGTCTCTCGCGAGTCTCTATGACAAACGGTTCAAAGGATACAAAAAGGGGGCGCGGCCTAATGATCGGGGGAGTGGTCAACATAGACCAATCAAAGAGGATATCCCTACTGAGTGCAATGACACAACCCGCAACACTATTACACTATTACACTATTACACAATATTACACTATTACACACTATTACACACTATTACACACTATTACACTATTACACACTATTACACTATTACACACTATTACACACTATTACACACTATTACACACTATTACACTATTACACACTATTACACACTATTACACACTATTACACTATTACACACTATTACACTATTACACTATTACACACTATTACACTATTACACACTATTACACTATTACACTATTACACAATATTACACACTATTACACTATTACACAATATTACACTATTACACACTATTACACTATTACACTATTACACTATTACACACTATTACACTATTACACTATTACACACTATTACACTATTACACACTATTACACTATTACACTATTACACCATTACACACTATTACACTATTACACTATTACACACTATTACACTATTACACTATTACACACTATTACACTATTACACACTATTACACTATTACACACTATTACACTATTACACACTATTACACACTATTACACTATTACACACTATTACACTATTACACACTATTACACTATTACACTATTACACACTATTACACTATTACACTATTACACTATTACACACTATAACACTATTACACTATTACACACTATTACACTATTACACACTATTGCACTATTACACTATTACACTATTACACACTATTACACTATTACACACTATTACACTATTACACACTATTACACTATTACACTATTACACACTATTACACTATTACACTATTGCACACTATTACACTATTACACACTATTACACTATTACACTATTACACACTATTACACTATTACACACTATTACACTATTACACACTATTACACTATTACACTATTACACACTATTACACTATTACACTATTACACACTATTACACTATTACACACTATTACACACTATTACACTATTACACTATTACACACTATTACACTATTACACACTATTACACTATTACACTATTACACACTATTACACTATTACACACTATTACACTATTACACACTATTACACTATTACACTATTACACACTATTACACACTATTACACTATTACACTATTACACACTATTACACTATTACACTATTACACACTATTACACGATTACACACTATTACACTATTACACTATTACACACTATTACACTATTACACACTATTACACTATTACACTATTACACACTATTACACTATTACACACTATTACACTATTACACTATTACACACTATTACACTATTACACACTATTACACTATTACACTATTACACACTATTACACTATTACACACTATTACACTATTACACACTATTACACACTATTACACTATTACACACTATTACACTATTACACTATTACACACTATTACACTATTACACACTATTACACTATTACACACTATTACACTATTACACTATTACACACTTACACTATTACACTATTACACTATTACACACTATTACACTATTACACACTATTACACACTATTACACTATTACACTATTACACACTATTACACACTATTACACTATTACACTATTACACACTATTACACTATTACACTATTACACACTATTACACTATTACACTATTACACACTATTACACTATTAGACACTATTACACTATTACACACTATTACACTATTACACTATTACACACTATTACACACTATTACACTATTACACACTATTACACTATTACACTATTACACACTATTACACTATTACACACTATTACACTATTACACAATATTACACTATTACACACTATTACACTATTACACTATTACACACTATTACACTATTACACACTATTACACTATTACACACTATTACACTATTACACTATTACACACTATTACACTATAATGAAAGAGGATATCCCTACTGAGTACAATGACACAACCCACAAGACAGAGGGCGCTGTCCAGCAATTCAGTAGTGCAACACAGTGATGGCCAATGATGGGTTAAGTGGATGATGTCATTGGCAGGTCAGCTCAGCCATGAGCCCTGAGCCTCACAGCTGTTAAGCCTGAACCAATCAGCCATGAGCACAATTACTTGCATATTCTGAAATTTCTTTACATGACTGCATTGTCACGTTGATTAAAAGAAAACTATAAGAGATGAAGCGTTGTGACTCGCACAAGAGCACTACAACGAGTAGGCGAAGGGTTGTGCGCGAGATTGTGGCATTCGTGCGATATTGTGGCACTCCTTCGGCGATCGGAACAGAAGGCTAAAAAAAAATGGATTTCTAGAGGGCGATTGCATGGCGGTCAATGGGGAGGAGAACCTTCAAACAAATGGTCGTCAGTTGAGATAGAAATGTCCAATTCCATTTATTTTTCTTTTGTGAGCGGGATGACAGCCGTGTCATCGTTTTGATGTGTTTGTTTTATTTCTACGTCCAAAATTGAGATCACACTCGCAATTCACCCAAGGTAGGGGGAAAAAGATTATTTCAGCTGCTACACTCTAAAATTCAATGCATTCCCAATGGGACAGAAATTTTACCGTTTAAAGTCGATTCGTAGCCAGACGGTGCGGTGAAACTTTTACGAGTTCGAAGACCGCAGTTGCCATAGGCAAGCCGCTCGTTTTGATACCTTTCACGTGTATGGTGCGCGAACGCTTACGTGTTGCAAAGTGTTTGAAACTCTAAATTGCACTGTATTTCCGAAATTTTACCGTTTAAAGTCGATTCGTAGCCAGACGGTGCGGTGAAACTTTACGAGTTCGAATAGCATATCGAGTTGGAGCAAGCCGGTCGTTTTGATACCTTTCACGTGTATGGGGCGCGAACGCTCTGGCACGAGTGTGTTGTCAAAATCGGTGGAATAAAGAATAAAGAAATAACTAGACAATTCCGCGCGGGGGAAATTGTGAAAGTGTGGGTGACGCCTGTGCACCGCCGGCCAACGGGGGAGAGGGTCTCTCGCGAGTCTCTATGACAAACGGTTCAAAGGATACAAAAAGGGGGCGCGGCCTAAGGATCGGGGGAGTGGTCAACATAGACCAATCAAAGAGGATATCCCTACTGAGTGCAATGACACAACCCGCAACACTATTACACTATTACACAATATTACACTATTACACACTATTACACACTATTACACTATTACACTATTACACACTATTACACTATTACACACTATTACACAATTACACACTATTACACTATTACACACTATTACACTATTACACACTATTACACTATTACACTATTACACACTATTACACTATTACACACTATTACACTATTACACACTATTACACTATTACACACTATTACACACTATTACACACTATTACACTATTACACACTATTACACTATTACACACTATTACACTATTACACTATTACACACTATTACACTATTACACACTATTACACTATTACACTATTACACACTATTACACTATTACACACTATTACACTATTACACACTATTACACTATTACACTATTACACACTATTACACACTATTACACTATTACACACTATTACACACTATTACACACTATTACACTATTACACTATTACACACTATTACACTATTACACACTATTACACTATTACACACTATTACACTATTACACACTATTACACTATTACACTATTACACACTATTACACTATTACACTATTACACACTATTACACTATTACACACTATTACACTATTACACTATTACACACTATTACACTATTACACACTATTACACTATTACACACTATTACACTATTACACTATTACACACTATTACACACTATTACACTATTACACTATTACACACTATTACACACTATTACACTATTACACTATTACACACTAGTACACTATTACACACTATTACACTATTACACTATTACACACTATTACACTATCACACTATTACACTATTACACACTATTACACTATTACACACTATTACACTATTACACACTATTACACTATTACACTATTACACACTATTACACTATTACACTATTACACACTATTACACTATTACACTATTACACACTATTACACTATTACACTATTACACACTATTACACTATTACACTATTACACTATTACACACTATTACACTATTACACACTATTACACTATTACACACTATTACACTATTACACTATTACACACTATTACACTATTACACACTATTACACTATTACACACTATTACACTATTACACTATTACACACTATTACACTATTACACTATTACACACTATTACACTATTAGACACTATTACACTATTACACACTATTACACTATTACACTATTACACACTATTACACACTATTACAATATTACACACTATTACACTATTACACACTATTACACTATTACACACTATTACACTATTACACTATTACACAATATCACACTATTACACACTATTACACTACTACACACTATTACACTATTACACTATTACACACTATTACACACTATTACACTATTACACTATTACACACTATTACACTATTACACACTATTACACTATTACACCGAGTACAATGGCACAATCCGCAAGTCTCTACGACAAACGGTTCAAGAGATACACTGAGGGGGTGTGGCCTAAGGGGGCGTGGTCTAAGGATCGGGGGAGTGGTCAACATTGACCAATGAAAGGTGGTCAACATCGACCAATGGCACAATCCCCAAGTCTCTACGACAAACGGTTCAAGAGTTACACTGAGGGGGTGTGGCCTAAGGGGGCGTGGTCTAAGGATCGGGGGAGTGGTCAACATCGACCAATGAAAGGTGGTCAACAGGGGGAGTGGTCAACATCGACCAATGAAAGGTGGTCAACATCGACCAATGGCACAATCCGCAAGTCTCTACGACAAACGGTTCAAGAGATACACTGAGGGGGTGTGGCCTAAGGGGGCGTGGTCTACGGATCGGGGGAGTGGTCAACATCGACCAATGATAGGTGGTCAACATGGACCAATGAAAAATGAAAGAGGATATCCCTACTGAGTACAATGACACAACCCACAAGACAGAGGGCGCTGTCCAGCAATTCAGTAGTGCAACACAGTGATGGCCAATGATGGGTTAAGTGGATGATGTCATTGGCAGGTCAGCTCAGCCATGAGCCCTGAGCCTCACAGCTGTTAAGCCTGAACCAATCAGCCATGAGCACAATGACTTGCATATTCTGAAATTTCTTTACATGACTGCATTGTCACGTTGATTAAAAGAAAACTATAAGAGATGAAGCGTTGAGACTCGCACAAGAGCACTACAACGAGTAGGCGAAGGGTTGTGCGCGAGATTGTGGCATTCGTGCGATATTGTGGCACTCCTTCGGCGATCGGAACAGAAGGCTAAAAAAAAATGGATTTCTAGAGGGCGATTGCATGGCGGTCAATGGGGAGGAGAACCTTCAAACAAATGGTCGTCAGTTGAGATAGAAATGTCCAATTCCATTTATTTTTCTTTTGTGAGCGGGTTGACAGCCGTGTCATCGTTTTGATGTGTTTGTTTTATTTCTACGTCCAAAATTGAGATCACACTCGCAATTCACCCAAGGTAGGGGGAAAAAGATTATTTCAGCTGCTACACTCTAAAATGCAATGCATTCCCAATGGGACCGAAATTTTACCGTTTAAAGTCGATTCGTAGCCAGACGGTGCGGTGAAACTTTTACGAGTTCGGAGACCGCAGTTGCCATAGGCAAGCCGCTCGTTTTGATACCTTTCACGTGTATGGTGCGCGAACGCTTACGTGTTGCAAAGTGTTTGAAACTCTAAATTGCACTGTATTTCCGAAATTTTACCGTTTAAAGTCGATTCGTAGCCAGACGGTGCGGTGAAACTTTACGAGTTCGAATAGCACATCGAGTTGGAGCAAGCCGGTCGTTTTGATACCTTTCACGTGTATGGGGCGCGAACGCTCTGGCACGAGTGTGTTGTCAAAATCGGTGGAATAAAGAAAGAAAGAAAAAGAGTATGGATATGTATAGTGTGGGTTGCAACCTGGCTTCGCCAGGTCACCCACACTAAAAAGAGTATGGATATGTATAGTGTGGGATTCGTAGCCAGACGGTGCGGTGAAACTTTTACGAGTTCGAAGACCGCAGTTGCCATAGGCAAGCCGCTCGTTTTGATACCTTTCACGTGTATGGTGCGCGAACGCTTACGTGTTGCAAAGTGTTTGAAACTCTAAATTGCACTGTATTTCCGAAATTTTACCGTTTAAAGTCGATTCGTAGCCAGACGGTGCGGTGAAACTTTACGAGTTCGAATAGCATATCGAGTTGGAGCAAGCCGGTCGTTTTGATACCTTTCACGTGTATGGGGCGCGAACGCTCTGGCACGAGTGTGTTGTCAAAATCGGTGGAATAAAGAATAAAGAAATAAAAAGAGTATGGATATGTATAGTGTGGGTTGCAACCTGGCTTCGCCAGGTCACCCACACTAATGATTATAGGCAAAGGTAGCCTAGTTTTAAGTTAAAATATTATAAATCTACATGCATTGAGGATGTCATTCTTTATATAGCTCTCAACGTGCACCAAATTGAATTATTCCTACATTGCAAAACGAAGGAAAAGACTAGGTTTCGAACCCCGGTCGTCTGCGTGAAAGTCAAAAGAAGAACCCGTTACACCACAGTGGAGATAAGTAAAAGATCGACCATACATCAATCAATGGGTAAGAGAGCCGTATCGTTATTCTGTATAACAGTTTAACTAATTATTTTCGCTAGCAAGATCTCATTTGATTATTCAATCCAGCAGGCAAGTTTAAAGAAATATAATCTGATTGATTGAGGTAATGAGGGACTTAAAATTAGCCTATAGATAACGCATTTAACTTGTCGGCGAGGCGATTGAGCCGTACTGCAATATGTTAATAAAGTTTTAAATCAATTAATCAATCAATGCCGCTAGAGAATCAGGATCTCTGCTATCGATACGTGCTGGCTTTTCAACTGAGGCGGCCGCGCGCACTTATCCTGGGTCTCAAGTCTGGTTTGAGTTAACGAGACTGAATCCACCTTCGAGGAACAGGAAAATCCCGGCTTCAAACATCGGGTTAACTGAATCTGGATAATGTGACTCTTGATCGACTTAGTTGAACCAGGTACGGGGAATAGGGCCCTGGTCTTTACACCTCTAGTGCTGCTTTATCTCAGTAGTTGAAACCATAGATATATATAGAACACTAGATAGCTTAAGGCGGAGTCACCAGCGTCACTGAACCGCCGCCATCTTGCCCAGGTCAGCCTTGAGTGAGAGTGAGTGAGCTGCACAGACAAAAATACTCATAACTCGCTGAAATATTGACGGATTTACAAACGGGTTGGTTTGCTATAAACATCAAAGATGTAGCTATGATACTGCATACCTATAAAAAAAAATTTAAAGATGTTTTTTTTTACAAACCGCTTGAATCATAGCCACGTTAATAATGCTTGTAATAAACCAAACCGTTTGTAAATCCGTCAATATTTCAGCGAGTTATGAGTATTTTTGTCTGTGCAGCTCACTCACTCTCACTCAAGGCTGACCTGGGCAAGATGGCGGCGGTTCAGTGACGTCGCTCTCCATTGGCCGGCAGCGCGGGTAAGCTATCTAGTGTTCTATATATATCTATGGTTGAAACCTCCTGAGTGGGAGGGGTTATCCTTCCTCCTGAGTGGGAGGAGTTATCCTTCCTCCTGAGTGGGAGGAGTTATCCCTCCTAGTTCCTCCTGAGTGGGAGGAGTTATCCTTCCTCCTGAGTGGGAGGAGTTATCCTTGCTCCTGAGTGGGAGGAGTTATCCTTGCGCCCGTTCACATCAGAAGGTGATGACCAAGCTATTCACGGAACAACTAGTCACTTAAAAAAAATATCTGTTTGCTCTGAACTATGAAAAACTGCTTTTTCATTTGATGCTTCCAACACCTGGAATCTCCCCCGACTGACTCTACAAGATACAAGATACTTTTAATGCCACACAACGATGGTTGGTGGTAATTGTTTGTGGTACAGTTTGTTAAGCACTGGGACATCAACATGAAACATCAGACATCAAACGCCGCCCCCCCCCCCCCCCCCCCCCCCACTTCCCAATCCCCACAATAAATACATATATACATAAATACATACAGGACATTCAGTGTTCGGACTGCTGTGGGGAAAAAACTGTTTGTGAAGTGTGTGTTGTTAAAATGGACCTGTAGCGACTCTGTGGGCAGACTCTGAAGGTTCTTCCTTATTTTGCTGCATTTAAAAGTTAGTTTGTTTTTGTTTTAAATCCTCATTCTATTTTTATTAGCAGCAGCTGTTCTTCTTGGATCCAATAACTTACATGGTGACGCAAAAATATACATTCATACTCATCACAATATATTGACAAAACAGGTAAAAGAATAATAATTCAATAACACACCTAAACAAAACAAACAGTGCGATTAGACAAAGCAAATAGACAGGCTCTGACTGAATCCATCATGATCTAATTAATAGATCAATATAATTGAACATGGATAGCCCGTGTAACCTGACTCCCCAGTGATGACGTCATTGAGCATTTGAAAACCTCAACAGAACATTCAAATGCGAGAAACTGAAAACGTTATATTTGGTATAATGCCCTATACATACAGCCCTATTTACCAAAATGTATTCAAAAAGAATAGTCTTTAATCCTTGTCTTAAAACCATATACTGTATATCTAACATAGAATCCTATATAATCTATAGACATATCATATATAATTTATATACCTACTTATAGACTTGCATATTCTTCTTCTATATACCTACTTATACACCTGCATATTTCATTTCATTTTTATTTATTCGTACATGGAATTGTTACAGTCCAACAGTGTCTTCAGTACATATAGTTCACTTCACTTAATATGATATAATTATTATTATTATGTTGCGTAATATGATTTATAATCTTGAATTCCATTTGACCAATGCTCATTCTGGCAAAGTGAAACAGCCTCCAGCAGCCTAGTAGAATAACCATGTGTATCATAACTAAAACATATTTCTATGAAAAATAAATGGCTCCGTTGTTATGAAAATCCTCATGAGAAATCAAGACCCCTACGCTCTGCATCTTCTGGCCGCCTCAGACCTACTCCTATCCGAGCTCCGGGAGGGTCATCAAAGAGAAGTTGCCTTTTCTCAGTCCTTGCCCGCACAATGGTGGAACAAACTTCCCACCACAGTTAGGACTGCCGAAACCCGCCCAATCTCTCGCCGTCGACTAAAGACACTTCTTCAATCATTATCTGAAATGAAAAAAATTATAATAATTAACCTTACTGTCATGCACTTGTCCTAATATACTAACCTACACTGTAACTGAGGGGTACAATTCCCTGACTGTATTACTAGATATGATACTTACTACCACTACCTTTGTACTTAATATTCGGCCACCCAGTACTCGGCATAAATATATTATGATGAACACTGTCACGTAGATGAAACGGATCCAACACAAATGTACGAATTAGAAATAGGTCTTTATTTCTACACAGCGATGGTGTGTAGAGCAAGCACTTAATCAAATCAATCACATTTATGAATGGGAATTAGTATGCACTTTTATGGCAAGAGTATTCGTCGGTATATCAATAGAGAATGTCCAATCTCTGAAGGCGCAGGTGGTACATATACGACCTGGAATAGTTTAAGGAATAACAGCAATGATACTTTAATGATTATAGGCTGGATACACTAGGGGGGGTTAATCCGGTCGCTTGTAAGCCGACAGGAGTAGGAAGGGGGGGGGGGTAGAATCCGGCTGCCTCATCCGGCCAAGGGTATCCCAGGTGAACCCACTGTAGTGCCGTTCAATGCGCCGGCGATCCTTGGACCACAGATGAAAGCAGATGGACTCTTTGTGGGCCGGCGTCCTCCGGTCCACGGAGGAGAGACGTGAAGCGACCTCGTCTTGCAGAGCGTCTCCTCACCTTGCGTCCTCTCCAGGGGGGGGGGTTCCAACACACGGCAGTGTCGGGGGTCTTTATCCATGGAATAATCAACGTATACAAAGCATAATCCGTGCCGGGGAAGGCGGGCTGTCGTCGGTAGAATAATCCGGTATACAGGTCCACTCGCTCGTCAGCTCTGGGGCTCCTCGGGTGCAGCTTCACGTGGGGTCAACCACCCTGGATAAGCAGCCAGTTCTCTGCCCGAAACGATGGGGTACTGACTACGGTAGTATTCTCACCGCACCAAGCACTATATATTAACAGACTATTATTAGCTTAATAGACTACGTCCAACTCGACGATATAGTGCCAAATATGACTATTCAAATATTAATATACACGATGTCTCAATACCGATGGTAGGCGAACTTGGCCTTACTCCCACATGTGGCGTCGCGGGGAGGCTTTACGTCTGTGACTCTATTGGAGGGTAAGAAACTGGACTGAAAAAGGAAGTCCTACTTTAGTAGCGCAGTATATATACGCACTATGAACAAATAGTCCCATTAGTGGTGCGGTAGCCAGATTCCTACGCGGAACTAGGACTTGTTCGTACATGTTGAGCGGTACGTTTGAACTGGGTCTGGGGGGTATGGCAGCCTGGCACCAAGGTCTCGACCAATAGTAGAATGGAGACTATTATGGGATGTTCAGTAGGCTAGAATGGATATTCAATGCATATTGTACAAGGAATATACAAGGGATATCAGGGAATATTAGAGAATATACAAATACAATTAAATATATATATATAAATAAATATATATATTCGGTTTAATCTGGCCCTTCACAACAGCCACCCCCTGATTGGTCCCAGACCTAATCAGTTAAACAGAGACAGATTAATCGCGTTGTCTATTTACACATAAGGGTTTGCTGTAGGGGTCAGTCAACTTCACAAAGTCATAGGGTTATAGGGTCATGGTCATCATCGATTGTGTCTGGGAGTCGGGGCAGTTCTATGAGCCTCGCCACGGGACGGGTGTAAGTGCGACCCTGGACGAGCACTTCAGCTGCTCGGACCTTGCCGTCGGCACCGGTGATCACTTTGCTTACGCGGCCGGCCGGCCACATAGCTCTGGGCAGTGATTGATCAATAATCATGACGACTGTTCCTTCTGTCAAATTGTCTCTCTCCTTTACCCACTTCTGGCGGGTCTGTAGAGACGGTAGGTAGTGCAGTAGGAAACTGCTCCAAAACTTGTCGGCTAATACTTGACTGTACCTCCACATTCGTCGGCCGTTCGCTTCTTCAGGCCGGTACATTGTCTGGGGTAATGCAGGATCTAGCCGCCCCATCAGGAGTGTGTTGGGGTCTGCGGAGATAACAGTGCTCAATCCACAGAACACAGGCTTCTTATTTTCCACCTCCTCTGGACTTGCTTCCCTCGGGATAGGCCTGGGCCACTGTCCTTCCGGGAGTCTTAGGAATGCGGGGCCGTCACTGTAGACATTGCGACGGGTGAGGTCATCCAGGGGCATCCCCCGGGTGATGACGTCAGCTGGGTTCTGTTTTGTATCAACGTAGCGCCACTCTGTTTCTCCGGTTAACTCTTCGGTTAAGTCTTGAATCTCGGTGACTCTGACTCCCACGAAGACTTTGTACTTGCATGAGTCCGATTTGATCCAGGCGAGTACTGTCGTGGAATCTGACCACAGGATTGTTCTAGACACCGGTATGGTGAGCTCACGTTGGATGAGCGTGGCTAGGTGTGCTCCGGCTAGGGCTGCGCAGAGCTCTAGGCGTGGGATAGATTGTTGCTTGCGTGGGGCTATTCTCGAGCGGGCGAGGACAAATGCTGTGTAGATCTCTCCCCCCCTTTCTTGGGCCCGCAAGTAGGCTACTGATCCGTATGCGACCTCTGAGGCGTCACTGAAGACGTGTAAGTCCATTTTACATGTCTCTGGCCTCACCGTGGGTGGGAAGTAGCTTCGGCGCATATTAACGCCTGGGAGTGAGTGGAGCTCCATCTCCCACTCTCTCCAGGTGGATGCAAGGTGTGCGCTGCTGGCTGCCTTGTCCTCGGAGGAGAGGCTGCGCAGTACTTGCGGATCGCTGCTGGCCCACTGCCTGAGATCAAAGCCGCCTTTGATCAATGAGGCGCGGAGTTTAATCAGGAGAGCCTCGGCTTCTTCCTGGGTTGAAAGGCTTTGTAGACAGTTGTCTACGTAGAAGCTGTTATTTACGCTGTGTCGGACCTCTTCGTCCGCTGCTGGGTCCTCTGCTACATGTTTCTGTAGTGCAAATGTAGCACAGCAGGGGCTGCACGTCGTTCCGAAGGGGAGGACTTCCCATTGGTAGATGGCTGGGTGCTCATCTCCTGGCTTCTCTCTCCATAGGAACCGTAACAGGGGCTTGTCCTCCTCTACTAATCTCACCTGCAGGAACATTCCTTTAATGTCCCCGCTGATGGCCACCTTTTCCTGGCGGAAGCGGAGTAGAACGCCGAGTAGGGAGGGGCCGAGTGTGGGACCGGGCAGTAACTCTTTATTCAGATTTTGGGATCCGATCTGGTAGCTGCAGTTAAATACTATGCGGTCTTTACCGTTGTGATGGACCTTGTGGTGAGGCACGTACCACGATTCAGTGGTCTGGTCAGCCTCTTTAATGTCCATCTTTGTGACGTGTCCCGCTGTGATGAGCTTCTCAATCTCAGCGCGGTATACACTCTCTTGGGCGGGGTTCTTGGCTAAGCGCCGCTCCGTGTTCAGCAGGTACCGTTCTGTGGCGTCTGTCTTGGCGTGGAAAGTAGGCATTCCTTCTCGCCGCAGGAGTGGCGTGGCGTATCTCAACACGCCGTTGACCGGGACTCTCTTGGTCCCTGTCTCGAGGAGGTGAATGGCGTAAATGTCATCTTTAGAGCGAATGTCTTTCTTTCCGTTCTTAAAGGGCATTTGTTCCAAGGTCCATAGCCGCTCTACGTGTTGCAGGAGTGCGGTTTCTCCCTCTGTGACTCGGGAGTGGAGACATCTAGTGGCTGTACTTCGGTTGAGAGATTTGGCGAGCGGGCCTTGGAGAGTCCATCCCAAACGGGTCTCGACTGCTGCAGGACAGCCTCGGGGTCCGGTATGAACCCGGTCTATCGGGACAATGAGGTCTGCATGGTCGGAGCCTATCAACAGGGTCGGCATAGCATTGTCTATGAGCGGGATCGGTAGCTTGCGCAGATGTACATATTTCTCCATCAGCTTGGCGACGGGGTATGTGTACCGCGACAGTCCTATTTCTTGGCTGGTGAAAGCGTCTGTAATCTGGTACCGTCGCTCAGGCTGGCCGCTTGCTGCGATAGAGAATGAGACATTCTCGCCCTTTTTCTTCTTCAAATCTCGTCTTATTGTCCGAATTGTCATTTGGGTTTCGCTTCCCCGCAGCCCTAGCTGGGCCGCAGCGGAGGCGAGCAGAAGGGTCTTCTCTGACCCGTCATCGAGGACGGCGTAAGTGTCCAGGACTTTATTCTGGTAGCTTAGTGTCACACGCACTACTTTTAGGAGTACTCGGGCTCCACTGCTGCTGGCGGGATCGATGTACATGACGCTCGCTTTGCTGCTGGATGGTGCGGGTGAAGGGCGCCGTCTGTTACTGTCGTGAAGTATGTCCAGATGGGCTCCATCGCACTTGGTGCACCTTTTCTTTAAGCGGCATTCGGCTGCCATGTGTGAGCGCGCACAGTGAAAACAGCGCTTGTTGGACTTTATCCATTGACTTGCTTCCTCCGCGTTCAGCTTGGGGAAGGAGTCACATTGCGCTAGCCAGTGTTCTTTCTCACAGTAGGGGCACACTATCTTCCACTTCTCTGTTCTGGAGGGGGTACTGTGGCTCCTGCTGCTCGGTACTGACTCCGATTGGTGCATCACAGTCACCGATCTTCTTCCATCATTTAGTCGTCTGGTTCCTTCTCTGGAGCCAGGGGTGCTCCGTCCGAATGTATCTAGCCGTAGGCTGCTGACTTCTCTCGCCAGGAAGTCTGCTAGATCGAGGAGGTTCGGTTCGGGGCCATTCGGGTCTCGGTGGTCTCTCTGCCGCCTAAAACGCTCCTGTCGAGCGGGCGGCAGCTTCTCCAAGATCCTTTCCACATTTGAGTTGGCGTAAAGTTCATGCCTCCCCTTCTCTCTCTGCGCTCCCAACATCCCTACCAGGGACTGCACTCTGATGGACAGGTCGTCCAGTGCTCGATTGTCTATTGCTGGGGGTAAGCGGTCGATGTGTCGGATCTCCTGGATCACGTAATCCCATATGCGCCCATACCTCTGGTCCAATGCTACCAGCGCTGCTGTGTATGGGGTGGTGGAAGTCGCGTAGGCGAGCGCTATATTATGTGCGCGGGGTACCTTTAAGTGCTTCAGTAGGATGGCGTATTTATGGCGTTCATCCAATACATCCACCAACATGGTCTCCAGACACATGCGGAGTTCTGTATACTGGGCCCGGTTCTCTTGGGTGAAGTCGGGTACCATAGGCGTGCCAATGTATGACGCTGACTGTGGATACATCGGCGAGCGTTGGGGGAGAGGCCTCCTAGGCGAGTCTCCTCCCGCTCCTTGGTATGGGCTGGTACCGGCAGTGTACCATGGCCCGCTTGTCCAGGTGCTGTTCCTCGGTGCGGGTCGTGCGTCGTGCTCACCCGTGTATAGAGTCGGGGGTCTGTAGCGCAGCTCCGCGGGAGTATAGCCTGGGCTGTACCGGACCTCCTGGTCCGGTAGAGTACTGTGCTGTCGTCGGGCGTGGTTCTCCTCCTCTTCCTCTTCGTCTTCAGTTAGGTCATCCAGTGCTTGTAGTCTCTGGTTTAGCCTCTCCACAGGATATGCTGCTCCTTCCCGGTTGCTAGGTCTCGCTTGGACCGGTGGGGGGAGGTGGTCTGTGGGGGGTATAGACCTCGTCTGTTGGTCAAGTTCAGGGTTGTTTACTCGGCTAGGGGATGCCGCCCTGGAGGTGTGTCTAGACGAGTTCCTGGAGCCTCTGGCGGAGGGAGAGGGTGTTGTCCGTCTGATCAGCTGTTCTATTAGTTGCGCTTGCTGTCTGTCGCGCTCTGCGTCCCGTAGAGCACCAGCAGCTGCTCGCTGGCTGTCTGCTCGGTCTCGGGCCACATTCTCTTCCCTCTGAATGCGTCTTATTTCTAGACGTATATGCTCTTCTTCGCTCCGCTGCTGGATCTGCAGTCGGTCGCGTTCAGCAGCGGCGTTCAGGCTGATGATGAAGGCCTGCTGTAGGGTCCTCTCTGCCTCGCTGGGGGAAGGCGGTTGTATAGGGGAGCCTTCCCTCGGGGTACTCCTTGCGGAGCCTTGGAGCTCTATCTCCACGGTGCTCTCCCCGTCTTCTTCCGTGCCGAGTTCTCTCTCGGTAGCGTTGTATTCCTCCCGGGACTCATCGGGGACTACTTCTTCAGTACTGGCGGGGTGTGAAGTCATGTCTGGTTCCCACTGGTCCCCACCGTGAACTTGGTCAGTTACATTAGAACCCGTAGGGGCCTCTATGGTCGGGGTAGTCTGGGCGTTGGGGTTAGACATACTTTTACTTTCTAGTTTTACCGCGTTTACTGTTAGTAGAAGACTAGGTTGTTGACTGACAGCGTAAGCCTCTAAGTACTGAGGGAGCCGTCGTTCGCGCTGCGGGTGTTGGTTAGGAGGATCGTTTCGTGGAGTGTTCATCATAGGCCATTTCAATATTAATAACACTATATTAATATTACACTAATTACCCTCCGGCTCGAAGGACCAATTGTAACTGAGGGGTACAATTCCCTGACTGTATTACTAGATATGATACTTACTACCACTACCTTTGTACTTAATATTCGGCCACCCAGTACTCGGCATAAATATATTATGATGAACACTGTCACGTAGATGAAACGGATCCAACACAAATGTACGAATTAGAAATAGGTCTTTATTTCTACACAGCGATGGTGTGTAGAGCAAGCACTTAATCAAATCAATCACATTTATGAATGGGAATTAGTATGCACTTTTATGGCAAGAGTATTCGTCTGTATATCAATAGAGAATGTCCAATCTCTGAAGGCGCAGGTGGTACATATACGACCTGGAATAGTTTAAGGAATAACAGCAATGATACTTTAATGATTATAGGCTGGATACACTAGGGGGGGTTAATCCGGTCGCTTGTAAGCCGACAGGAGTAGGAAGGGGGGGGGGGGTAGAATCCGGCTGCCTCATCCGGCCAAGGGTATCCCAGGTGAACCCACTGTAGTGCCGTTCAATGCGCCGGCGATCCTTGGACCACAGATGAAAGCAGATGGACTCTTTGTGGGCCGGCGTCCTCCGGTCCACGGAGGAGAGACGTGAAGCGACCTCGTCTTGCAGAGCGTCTCCTCACCTTGCGTCCTCTCCAGGGGGGGGGGTTCCAACACACGGCAGTGTCGGGGGTCTTTATCCATGGAATAATCAACGTATACAAAGCATAATCCGTGCCGGGGAAGGCGGGCTGTCGTCGGTAGAATAATCCGGTATACAGGTCCACTCGCTCGTCGGCTCTGGGGCTCCTCGGGTGCAGCTTCACGTGGGGTCAACCACCCTGGATAAGCAGCCAGTTCTCTGCCCGAAACGATGGGGTACTGACTACGGTAGTATTCTCACCGCACGAAGCACTATATATTAACAGACTATTATTAGCTTAATAGACTACGTCCAACTCGACGATATAGTGCCAAATATGACTATTCAAATATTAATATACACGATGTCTCAATACCGATGGTAGGCGAACTTGGCCTTACTCCCACACGTGGCGTCGCGGGGAGGCTTTACGTCTGTGACTCTATTGGAGGGTAAGAAACTGGACTGAAAAAGGAAGTCCTACTTTAGTAACGCAGTATATATACGCACTATGAACAAATAGTCCCATTAGTGGTGCGGTAGCCAGATTCCTACGCGGAACTAGGACTTGTTCGTACATGTTGAGCGGTACGTTTGAACTGGGTCTGGGGGGTATGGCAGCCTGGCACCAAGGTCTTGACCAATAGTAGAATGGAGACTATTATGGGATGTTCAGTAGGCTAGAATGGATATTCAATGCATATTGTACAAGGAATATACAAGGGATATCAGGGAATATTAGAGAATATACAAATACAATTAAATATATATATATAAATAAATATATATATTCGGTTTAATCTGGCCCTTCACAACATACACTGTAGCACTCAACACTTTGATGAACATTGTTACTCAGCTGATAGAGTTGTGCCCTTCCTGCTGTCTTGTTGTACAAAACTTGTAAGTCGCTTGATTTATTGATTGATTGAAAATGTTATTAACAGATTGCAGAATGGGTACAATACAGTACAGCTCAATACACACAATTGTTAAGGGGATGCAGAGCAGAGAAAGACTTTCGTCTTGTTTACATCAGGGTCCCCCATTTTCAATTCATCATAACAATTGACATGCATGACATACAGGTAGACAGTACTGTTACATTTAGACATTTATGACATACCAGAGTACAAAAAGAGTCTAAAAAAAGAGTATATACATTTGAGGGGGAAGAAACTACATTGGAGGAGGGGGGGGGGGGGGGGGGCTGTAGGAGGTGGTTGGGTGGGTAGGGTGGAGGTTGGGTAGGGGTGGACTGTACATTGGAGGGGGTTGGGTTTGGACATTTACAGGGGCCAGTTTCGAATTGCAGTCTCCCGTAGGTGCTCTTTGAGAGTGGTTTTGAAAGTGGGTAGTGATTCGCATTCCTTTACAGCTGTGGGTAGGGCGTTCCACATTGATGTGGCATAATTGCAAAACGTGTTTAGTCCCTTGTTTGAGGCGAATCTGGGTTTGACATGATTTGTGGAGCTCCCTCTTGTGTTGTGATCGTGGTATTCACTGACCTTTGGGAAGTATTTTGACATTTACATGGATACCTGGGTGGTGTAGTGTATCTTTTAGACCAGGCCCATTGCAAGTTGCTGTACTCTGTCGTCTACTCTAAGCCATCCTAGGTTGTCAAAGTGGGCAGGGGTGAGGTGGGTTCTAGGAGTAAGGTCAAGTCAAGCAGTAGTCTGACCAGTTTGTTTTGTGATGTTTGTAATTTAGTTTTTAGCGCCTTTGAGGTGCTTTGGTACCATGAGGTGCAAGCATAGTCATAGTACCCTTGAATGAGTGCTCCTGCCAGAGTCTTCAGGGTATTCTTGGTAAACAAGAATACCTGGAGATCCGGTACAAGAATCTAGTTCGTTGGTTGACTTTCTTTTATTACATTGGATGCCATTTTGTCACAGGAAAGATTTGCCTCTAGGATGGAACCATAGGTATGTAATTTAATCTTTCCTTGTGACAATATTGACCCACTGTAACTGAGAAGCTGTCGGTCTTGCTGAGTTTGATTTTTGAACCGAAGAGAATGGACTCTGTTTTCCCCAGGTGTAATGATAGTTTGTTATCAGCGAGCCAGGTGCAGATTCTGCCGAGTTCCGAGCTGAGGGTTTTTTCAACCTGTAACTTGTTCTTGCCAGAGACCAGCAGGGCTGAGTCGTCTGCGAACAGGAACAAGTTGCAGTCACAAGCTGACGACATGGCATTTGCATAAATTAGGAACAGTAACGGTGGGGGGCGCTAGTGAGCGGTGAATAGAGTAGTCGCATTTTTCTGAGCTCCCTCCTCAACTTCTAATTTTGTATTAAAAACACACGTTTATCTAACAGTTTGCTTGAAAAAGTATCAACAGACTAAATATAACACTACCGCCGTGGAAAGTTGAGATTATATGGGATTTACCGATGGGAAGGGGCCAAACAAACCAAAAAAAAGGCAACCGCAGCTGGCAAACGACAAACAATGGCCACTACGAGAAAAGCAGCAGCAGCCCAAACATCTGACGACACTGCCAGCGCTGCTATTCTGGCTGCAATTGAAAGCCAGGGTAAGAGTCTGAAGAAAGCGATGGACGAGACCCGAGTCTCTATCACATCCCGTTTGGACAAGTTTGAAGCCACTTTGGCATCCCTGCAGTCCGAGCAGAACAGCGTGAAGCAGCTAGTGACGGGGATAGAGGTGACGGTGAACGACCACGACGCGTGTCTGAAACTCCTGGAAGAATCCCAAAAATCCTTACGGAAGGAAAACACAGAACTCCGGGCTAAGCTCAACGACTTAGAGGGCCGGTCCCGCCGGCTGAACCTCAAATTCGTGGGAATCAAAGAGGGCGAGGAGAAGGGAAGGCCTACTGACTTTGTGACCGAGTTGGTCTCGCAACTACTTGGCAGTGAAAACTTCACCAAGCCAATTAAAGTGGACAGAGCCCATCGTATCCTGTTAGCCAAGCCCGCTGAGGGGGAGAAACCACGCACCATTATCGCCAAGATGCACCACGACAAAGACAAGGACCGGGTCCTGCGTCTCAGCCGCGAGCACGGTCCTCTTTACTACAAAGGATCCAGAGTGTATATTTTTCCTGATTATACAGCGGACGTGATGACCCAGCGCAGAGCCTTCAGTGATGTGATGAAGACCCTCCGAGAGGCAAATGTGAAATACAGCCTACGCTTCCCAGCCAAGTTGCGTGTCGAGCACAACTCTACTGTCACAATGTTTGGCACCCCGGAGGAGGCTGTGCGCTTTTCCAAGACTCTCTCAACTGATGGACCTGGTCCCATGCTGGAGGTCTGAAGCAAACTGTATATAAGCTGATTTGTTGACTATTCAACATAAAACACGTGTGAACACTTTATTATTTTTCATCCACTGAGTTGTGGAGGGACAGCTGTCTAGGTATTGGTAACTATAACGTTAACCGGTGCAATGCGATGCCTATTCTTTTGCCCAGCTGTCTTCGTGAGTATATGGGGATTTTGCCGTTCAGTTTTGGTAAGCGGCGGTGGGGGGGTGGGGGGGTTTATTGTGTTGCCAGTCCTTATTGTTATATTTTTGTATCTGAAGTCTCTTTCAAGAAGGTGGATGATCAATGGATTAAAATGTACTTTATATACCATGCTGTTTGTATTAAGATTGTTATCACTTGGTCGTGATGACGCAAGGGGTTAATATATCGGGGGGTGAGAAGCCTATTACGATGGTGTCATGGAACACTAAAGGATTGGGTAGTGCAGTTAAAAGGGGAAAAGTATTTGCTCATTTGAAAACATTGTCTGCAGATATTATATTTTTACAAGAGACCCATATAGCTCCAACGGAACAGAGGCGCCTGAGGAAGCACTGGGTGTCACAAGTGTACCAATCTGCTTTTTCTTCCAAAGCAAGAGGGGTTGCTATTTTATTTAGTAAATCTGTCCCATTTCAAATGACCACGGTAGTCTCCGACCCCGGAGGCAGATATGTCATGGTGTCTGGTAGCATTAATTCACTACCAATAACATGCCTGAATATTTATGGTCCTAACATTGACGACCCAAGCTTTTTTCGTAAAATATTTGACATAATCCCTGATCTGAATACCACCAACTTGATTTTAGGTGGAGATTTTAATTGCTATCTAGATCCCTATCTTGATCGTACGTCCACTCGTCCGCCTCCGACCATTAATTCCGTTGGAGTACTAAACAATTTAATGCGTTCTATGAACATAGTTGACATATGGAGATTGCAGCACCCTACAGGCAGGGATTATTCTTTCTTTTCCCACGTCCACAAATCGTATACAAGAATAGATTATTTTCTTGTCGATGCTAAATTTATATCTAGTGTGCTGCAAACTAAATATCATAGCATCCTTATTTCAGATCATGCGCCAATCACTATGTTGGTAAAGCTGGCACTGCCACAGACGCGATACAGTTGGCGCTTCAACCCCTCTTTGCTCTCGGAGAAAGCATTTCGCGATCAAATGAGATCTCGACTCATTGAGTTTATGGAGACTAATGATACCGGTGATGTCTCCGACGCTACACTATGGGAGTCTCTTAAGGTGGTATTGAGAGGGCACATTATATCTTATGAAGCCTTTGGAAAGAGAGAAAGACGTAAGCGCCTGGCTGAGATTGAGGCACGGCTCCCCTCGCTGGAGCAGGTTTACAGACTATCACAATCCCAAATGGACTTAAATAACATTTTAAAATTGAAGTATGAATACAATTCTATTCTGGGCAAGCAGGTTAGTACCCTCCTCCTTAAACTCAGACAGAAGCACTTTGAACTAAGTGATAAACCAGACAGACTGTTGGCTAGGCAGCTGAGGGGTGTACAGGCCAGCCAGGCAATTCATAGTATCAAATCTATATCGGGCAGCTTGCTGACTAACCCTAAAGACATAAATGACCGTTTTAAAGAATTTTATACTGGCCTTTATACCTCTAGATGCCATGCCCCAGACTCTGAGGTTGAGAGCTTCCTGGACAATATTGATATGCCAGTGCTTAGTGATAAGGCAAGGGATGAGCTAGATACTGATTTCAGCCTGCAGGAAATAACAAGTGCAATAAAGTCTTTCCCTAGCGGGAAGGCCGCTGGCCCGGATGGGTATGGGGCGGAGTTTTATAAAACTTACAGTGACATTTTGGCCCCTCTACTTCTTAGAATGATTCAACATTCTATCACTAATAATGTCTTCCCTGACTCCCTTTACGAAGCAAATGTGTGCCTTTTACTCAAGAAAGGCAGGGATGGGACTGATCCAGCAGGGTTCCGGCCTATAAGTTTGTTAAATTTTGACCAAAAGACAGTTGCCAAGGTGTTGGCCACTAGGTTGGCTCAGCATGTCGGATCTCTCGTCCACTCCGACCAAACGGGATTCATTCCTGGCAGGCTTGCTTTTTCTAATATTCGGAAATTACTAAACATATTGTACTCTAACCAAAGAAAGGACACTAAGCCGGCGATCATATCACTTGACGCTGAAAAGGCATTCGACCAGATCGAATGGAAATATATGTTCAGTGTCCTCCAGCGCTTTGGTTTCGGTGACAGGTTTCGTTCTCTTATTGGAATGTTGTATGCTCATCCCAGAGCTTCCATTCTTACCAATTCTGATAGATCTGACTCCTTCCCACTCCATTGCGGCACCCGACAAGGATGTTGTATTAGTCCCTTACTGTTCAATTTAGCCCTCGAACCCCTGGCTATCAGTATCAGGAGTCATCCCAACATCACAGGAATAAAGTTGGGAAAGTATGAGAGCCGTATTTCGCTATATGCGGATGATGTGGTCCTGTATCTTGCTGATCCTGCCTCCTCCGTCCCATGTCTCCTAGATTTAATCAGGCAGTTTGGTACGTTCTCTGGTTACTCCATTAACTGGGAGAAAAGTGTGTTCATGCCCATCTCAGGGAGCCTAGACTCTTCCTTTACTGACAGCTTACCCTTTAAAATAGAATATGACCACTTCACCTATCTGGGAGTAGTTATACCAAAGGATCCCAAACTCCTATTTAAACTGAACTTTGGTGAAATGGTCTCAAAATTGAAGAAAAATATGGAGAGGTGGAGAATTTTGCCAGTGTCTTTGGTGGGGCGTGTGAATGTCATAAAAATGGTGGTTCTCCCCAGGTTCCTTTATCTTTTTCAGAGCGTGCCTATTTTTTTGACTGCCTCTTTCTTTAAACAGATAGACACTATACTTCTGCCATTTGTCTGGGGCTATAAAGCACATCGTATTTCAAAAGCACACTTGCAGAAGCCAAAGCATATGGGGGGGCTGGCCCTGCCGGTATTCCAGCACTACTACTGGGCTGCTAATGCAAGGGCCATGACCTTCTGGCAAGATTACTTCATAGGTGATGCTACAGTAGCCATGGACGCCCCCAGGTGGCTAGACATGGAGGCGCATGTGAACCTAAAAAGCTCTCTTCCTGCAATGTTATTTTCTAAGTGTGATACGATTAATAAAATGGCTCTCAACAATTTTATCCTTCGGAACTCACTGAGAATATTGAGTCAAATCAAAAAGGTTTTCAAAGTACCTTCAACCTCGGCATATGCTCCAATATGTGATAACCATAATTTTCCCCCTGGTCAATCTGATATTGTTTTTTCATTATGGAAGGGAAAGGGACTGGCCACTATTAAAGATCTATATGTTGATCGTCACTTTGCCTCATTTAACGAACTTAAGTCTAAGTTTAATCTTACAAGCTCACACTTCTTTCGTTACCTGCAGGTTAGAAATTATGTCCGCAGTAATATCCCAGACTTTGAGACATGTCCTGCTGACTACCAGTTTTATAATCTCATGAGCCGATCACCAGTTTCAAAACACCTGATATCTGATTTTGTTTCATATTTCTCTGTCCAATCTATGGCTTCCTCCGACCACATTAAAGATGTATGGTCCACAGAGCTTAGTATGGAAATCTCTGATGAGATGTGGGAGGAGGGACTTAGCAGGATACATAAATGTTCTATTAATGCCAGAGTCCAACTTATACAGTTTAAGGTCATTCACAGACTACATTACTCTAAAACCAAACTGCATAGAATCTATCCCTCTGTATCGCCTATCTGTGATTGTTGCATGTCCGCAGAGGGTAATCTTTCACATATGTTTTGGTTTTGTCCCAAGCTATTTAAGTACTGGGTAGACATTTTTGACTGGTATACCAAGGCGTACAAAAGAGAGATTGCCCCAGACTGCCTTCTAGCTTTACTCGGCTGTTCAGCTAACACTGCAGAATTACCTTACAATGAGCAGGAGGCCCTGATGTTTGGTATGGCTGTGGCCAAAAGAATTATCCTGAAGGAATGGAAAGACACGTCGTCTCCAAATTTTAAAAGGTGGCTCACTGAGATGGTCTCCTCTCTGCAGCTGGAAAGCATTCGTCACAGTAGGTCTGAGACCTTGAACAAATTTGAAATGATATGGGGTCCCTTTTTGGAATGCTTAGCTAGAACATAAGTGCTTCTCAATGTCCTCCTGTGTATTTTCTGTACTATGTATTGACAACACTACTATGTATGTGTGTATATATATATATGTATATATATATGTATGTGTATATATGTCAGAGAATCAGCCCCTTGCGTCCTTAGTGTATAGCATTTGACATGGTGTATGTTTGTTCATTGATGTGACAGTGTCTGGCAACATACTGTTTGTGTTCTTTTTATTTATTTTTTATTTTCTTTGTGTTTGTGATTTGTCTTGATGTATGTTTGTGAAACTATAAAAGCTGAAAATAAAATATTATAGGTGTTTACATTCCACCACATCCCTGAAAAAAAAGAAAAAAAAAAAAGGAACAGTAACGGTCCTAGTATGCTTCCTTGTGGAACACCACAGCTCACTGGGAGGGGGGGGGGGGTAGAGTACCGTTTACCTCCACCATCTGTTCTCTCCCCTCCAGGTAGGATTGCATCCAGCTCACTGATAGACTATCAAAACCAATTGCTTTTAGCTTGTGAATCAGAATGGAGTGATTGACAGTGTCGAAGGCCATTTGTAGGTCCAGCATGACCATGCCACAGTATTTGCCCGCGTCCACCTCTTGTTGGATGTGGTCGTTCAAATAGAGAAGGCATGTGTCAGTGGAGTGGGATGTTCTGAAGCCAGATTGGAATTCGTAGATTAGATTTTTTTCCGCAAGGTACTTTTCGACATGTTCGTATAAAATTTTGTCCATGACTTTCGAGATGGAGGTAAGAATAGAAACAGGGCCTGGGTCCAATTTGCTGACCTTTTTGTGCAGGGGTGTCACTCTCGCAATTTTGAAGTCCTTGGGGACGTGTCCCTGTTTTATGGAGAGGTTTATTATGTGTGTGATGACTGGGGCGATGGCGGCTGCTGAGTCTGAGGGGATATTGTCATGGCCAGTGGCCTTGTTAGGTTGGAGGACGCTCAGTTTTTTGAGTACCTCATCTGTTGTTACCATTTCTAGTTTGAAGTTGTCTTTGCGGACCCCTAGGTTATTGTAGTAGGCTATGATGTGTTCTACCCCAAAATGCCCTGAGTGGGAGGGTAGCTTATTTACCAGTGTTGTGGCTATGTTTGTGACACTTTGGATAAAAGCGTCAGCTAAATGACTAAATGTATTCTTGACTTGACTTGACTTGAAATGTAAATGTATTAATGTTAGCATTTATTCTGGACTAGTTGCAATATGTAGTGAAGTATTGGATCTTCGATCTTCATTTAATTTCAAACCTTTCTTTAAACTCGAAAGGCAACTGAGGTTTCCCTCATTTACAGTCACGTCGAGTGTACGTACAGAGTTAAGCAAAACATACAGAGTTAAGCAAAAAAAGGCATATAAAATCATAACAACAAGACGAGTAAGGATAACAATCAATTAAAACACGTACAACTTGATTGACAAAGGTTGGAAATCAATGTTTTAAACTCTGCAACAGAGGGGAGCATCTCAAGCTTTAAGGACTCTGTGTCGACTTGTAACTGTCTTAGCTGATTTTTTATTTAAAGTTTATTTATTTATGCCTATACAGTATGTATGAAATCGTTGATAGACTGTCAAGTTTTGTAAGCTCGTTGTCGCGGAAAATGAGGGTAACCTCAGTGTCTCATCAATGGTAAATGGCTGCATTTATATAACGGCTTTTATCCAAAGCGCCTTACAGCTTGTTCCTCACATTCACCCGTTCACTCACACGTTCACACACCGACGGCGGAGGCGACCATGCAAGGTGCCAACCTGCTCATCGGGAGCAATTAGGGGTTAAAATAAGATAAGATGATCCTTATAATAATCCCCTTGGGGAAATTCGGGTGTCAAAGCAGCATGGGGGGGGGATACATTGGGGGGGGGGGGGGGATGATACAGAGCTTCACAGTCCAGTATCTATATATATACACTATAGATACAATATAAAATATAAATACAAATACAATATAATATAAAAAAGTACAAAATACAAGATTGTCCAGTGATATGAGTCTCTAGTTCTCAAGTCCCGAGTTCTGACAGTGATAGTTCTGGCAGCAGAGCCGGCCGTCCGAGCCCTTTGTTGTAGAGCCCGATGGCTGCCGGTATAAAGGACCGGCCCAGGCGGTTTGTGGTGTGTCGGGGGGGGATGAGTCTTTGGCTGAACGTGCTCTTCATTCTGGCTAGCTCCTCATAGAGGGGGTGAGAGGGGTCCTCCAGGATGGCTTCTAGCTTTTTCCTCATCCTCCTCTCAGCCACCGTTAAGTGTCTTGCTCAAGGACACTTCGACATGCTGCCCGGGAGGAGTGGGAATCGAACCGGGAACCTCCGGATTACCAGACGACTGCTCTACCTCCACTAGCCACTGTCCAGTTCGAAATAGAGGTTTGAAATGAAAGGAAATTAAATAAAATTTGACGTCGCCGCTGGAAAATGTTTGTTGGCCGGATAACATTAGTTCCACACTATTTAAGATTTCATTCAGATAACACAGCGTTATTGGGAGAACAGGCCGTTTTTCAGCCTCACCGCTCGAAGGGAAACCTGGGGAGGAATAACTATCTTTCAAGGCTTTGAGACGTAATGGAGGAGCTGTCGGACCCCTACAGGATAGGGCGCCACCTAGGGCGGGAATGGAGTAGTAGTCAGTTATTTCGGTCCTTATTAACAATTTTCGAAAACAAATGGACATGGAAGCAAATGAATAACAATAAGGCACTCAATCAAAAGGAGAAGTAAACGTCTTGAAGGAAAAGGCTGAAGCTTCAGCTCGTTGAACCTTTTTCATCTTTTTAATATTCTCCCTTTTTACCAACATGTCCTAAAAGGCAACCCTCTCGCTACTCTGTAGTTATAAAAAATATACGGTAGTTAAATTGATTAGAAATAGGGAAATTATTCTGAAAGAAATAATCATTTTAATAATAGAATTTTATCATTTCCCTTTTTACATAGAATATTCTAATAGGCAACCCTCTCACTCTATACAGTAGGTCACTCTGTCAGTTGGTTGGCCGGTTGGTTGGTTGGTTGGTTGTAATAATACATACTGCTCAGGGTTTAGTGGTTAATAATAATAACTTTATTTCATTCTTTATTTTCATTCTTTCATAGTGAAATTGCAGCTCAAAGTGCTTCACAACAGAAAAAAGACAGGCATAAAATTAGCACATAAAGTGCAGACATATAAAATCACAGTTTTTCACATTAGGATACCATCCCAATAGGCCACCTTGTTTATGGTTTAATTCAGTTTTAAAAATAGACAATAACAAAAAGAGTAAAATAGAACAATAGTGCAGTGCAATAAAATTGTAGAATATAATAGAATAGACAGTAAAATGATGCGACAGTGCAGTGCAATAAAATAGTTCTGGATTACTGTTTAACAGTTTAAAGTTGTCTTTACCTTCCCTGTTGGGTATCCACAGTTTAAAACCTGACAGTCTTCCCTCCTGTTTGATACCCACTTTGACCCTTCAAACCTCCCTCTCAGGGCAAACCTCCCTCTCGGGGCACAGTTCTAGTCCTGGATCCCCCACGCAGTTTTAAAAACCTGACCATCTTTCTTCCAGCTTGATACCCACACAGTTAGATACATAAACAGTTTAGAACCTGTAATAAAAGTAATAAAAGAGTAAAATAGAATGGACAGAGTAAAATAGTGCAATCTACAGTACAATCAGCAGCGGAGTGTATTAAAAGGCCATGGTGAAGAGGTACGTTTTTAGCTTATTTTTGAAGATATTTAGAGATCTAGCTTCCCTAATGTCCATAGGTAGTGTGTTCCATACCTTTGGTGCATAGTTTGCAAAGGCTGCATCCCTGATTCTCTTTAGGCTGTGGTTTGGAACCTTAAATAGACCAGTAGTCGATGATCGCAATATTCTAGAAGGCACATAGTTGACTAGAGAATTTGCAATGTAGCTTGGTCCTGTTCCATTCAGTGCTTTGTATATAAGGAGGAGGACCTTGAAATCGATTCTAAATGTTACCGGAAGCCAGTGCAGGGTAGCTAATACTGGACTGATGTGGTCTCTCTCCTCTTGGTTCTAGTTAGTAGCCTACAGTAGCTGCCGGGTTTTGAATGAGTTGGAGTCGTTCTGTGTTTTTTTTGGGGGGCCGGTGAGGAGTGCATTACAGTAGTCAAGTCGGCTTGAGATAAAGGCATGGATCAGTTTTCCATTTTTGTGGGGGGAAACCCTGCATATATCGGTATCGGTTGATATCGGTATCGGAAATTAAGAGTTGGACAATATCGGTATATCGGTATAGGTAAAAAAGCCAATATCGAGCATCCCTTCTCTTTTTGTTATAGGACCGACTAGTAGGATTCCAGCTTTGTCCTCATTTAATTTTAAGAAATTGTGTGTCATCTGCGTAACTATGGAAACATACATTGTGTTTTCTAATGATGTCTCCAAGTGGCAGCATGTATAGTGAGAATAATAATGACCCAGGATAGCGGCCAGCGTACTTCGCATCCTCCTCTCTGCCACCACCCCTAGTTTGACCAGTTCAGTTGGTTTGTGAGTTGCTGCCACCCCCCCCCCCCCCCCCAGCATACAACGATGAAAAAGAGGATGCTGGCTACTACAGACTGGTAGAAACGACTGAAGCAGCCCTATTGCACACATTTGATCCGTATCATCCTGCTCGTACCTCTCCTCTCCTCTCCTCTCCTCCCATCTCCTCTCCTCTCCTCTCCTCTCCTCTCCTCTCCTCTCCTCTCCTCTCCTCTCCTCTCCTCTCCTCTCCTCTCCTCTCCTCTCCTCTCCTCTCCTCTCCTCTCCTCTCCTCTCCTCTCTCCCTGCTGTTGCCATAGCTTCCCCACAGGGATGAATAAAGATCCGTCTTATCTCATCTTTTTCCGAGGGAGGAGGAACTGGAAACCGGTCCAGATGTTCCACACGCACCGGGCTCGCAGATTAAATCACCAGGAGATGCTGCTCTCTGTCACGCTGAGCGCGGCTGCTACTTCAGCCGCGATTGACAGGTTGAAACGCGGGCAATGTGTGTGTGTTTATACAGTACATATGTTAACGTGTGTCATTACCCCCCCCCCCCCATCCGATCACAGAGCAATATCAGCTCCTGAACACCCCCCCCTCAGTTATCTGCTCCCGACAGGCTCCCTGCAGAGCCCTGCCTCTCACAGGGGGGCGGGTCTTAATCTTTCTTTGAAATAAGCTGCCATTGTGTCTCGTCACAGTATTCTTCTCGGATAGGGAACATAGGGAGGCTCTCGGCTTCCCTTGATTATAACCTACATTCCGGCTGTGCGTGAGATCGGCCGTTTGTGTCTCAATCCCCCCCCCCCCCCCCCCCCCGGAAACACAGAAGCTGCCGTTTTCAGTGTTTCTTTAGGTTTAGGGTTTTTTAGGGTGTGTCGTCCTACGCAGAGATCGCTTCGCAGCGTGTGTCTGTCGCACCGTCGGTGCCACGTAACGTAAACTCCTTCTGTATTCATAGCTACGCAGCATGAACGAGAGGATTTGGTCTGAATGATGTTCTAAATGCAGCAGGTGAAGATGCCCACTTAGGAAGGTAGCAGGGCCCACGTGCTGTTTGTGTACCGTCTCCATCACGAGGAAATTGGAATAAATATTGGAACCATTTAAACTGGCACTATGGAACGTATTCCATGCAGAAAATATTGTGTCTTTAGGGGCGGTCGGGTGGCGTAGCGGAGATTGCGCTCGTCACCAATGCAAGAGGCAAGAGGTCTCGACTCCCGGAGTCAGCATTGCCTGCGGCTTGGGCCGGTCGTCATACTAACTCGTTTGGCTGAGTTAGCGGGAGGGAAGTCGTGGGTGGTAATCTGGCGTTTTGGAAAGCGACGCCTACAGGTCAGATCTGGGCGCCTGCTCAGCGAAAGGCAGGAAGTGGTGAAGGCAGCGTGACCTCCCACGCGTTACGCTTCACCAATGAGAGTCCTCGCTGCCAGGTGAAAAGAGAGCCGCTGTCGCTGTGTCGGAGGAAGCATGTGGTAGACTTCAGGGTTCCCTTGTACCGACCAGTAGGGGGAACATGCGCACAACGACCATAACGACTAAATTGGGATGGGGAGAAAAGCATAGAAAATCAGGCGGAGAAAAAGAGAAAAAAAAATATATATACAAAATATTGTGTCTTTAACCTCTTAACACATTCTGTGCCAAAAACTTTTTTGGATCGTTTGATCTTTTTACTTTGATCCCCGCTCTACAGACCTGCCGGGAGCGATCTGCATCATTTAGGCACGTCCCCACACATCAGAACTGCATTCTGTTCGACTATCCAATGGCTGCAATGGCTTGGGGGTTGATAGTCAGCTTCACTTTCATTTTCCCCTCGGTTAGTGGCCCCTCCTTCTGCTGGGACAGAAATCCACAGTGCTCGCCTCGGAATTCCGTTGCATAAGTGTATTTGACCATCGAAACGTGTATAGACATATACACTGGTAATCGCGATGGCGATGCGATCACTTGGAATTATTCTTATTGGAATACCCTCCGGCTAAGGTTTTTTTTTTTTTTTTTTTTTTTTTTTAAACACACATATAAACAAACATGACAACACACGATAAGATACACAAGCATTAATATACAGTGTATATCCAACGAAATTACCATTTATACCAATGTCTTATACAGGATATACCCCTAATACCTGTTATCTAAAAACCTACACACATATGCTCCAGCTCGAACCCCCCCCTCCCGGACCCCTCTTTGGATAGTAAGGTAAGGTACATTCTATGTCTATGTTACCGAATCTGAAACGTGTTTTTTCTTTTATTTTAAATCTTTTTCCCCCTTCTTTTTCCGTTTTTCTCCCATCCCAATGTTAGTCGTTATGCCAATTCCCACTCCCCTTCCTGGTCGTTGCGCACTCTACTCCCTACCGTCGGTCTGGGAGGGCGGAGACTATCACATGCTTCCTCCGACACATGTGTAGCCAGCCCACCGCTTCTTTTCACCTGGCAGCTCGGACTCACTGGGAGAGTGTAACGTGTGGAAGGTCACACTACCTCTCCTAGATCCTCCCCTTGCTGAGCAGGCGCCCTGACCAAACTGTAGGAGTCGCTGTTTACAACGACCAGGACCCACCCTCGCCGGCTTCCCACCCGCTAACACTGCCAATTGTGTTAGTATGGGCGGTCGGCCAAGCCGGAGGCACCACAGCCGGATTCGATCCCACTGGCTCTGTGGTGGTAGACAGACGCTTAGTCCGCTGCGCTACCCGGCCACCCTTGAAACATGTTTTTCTAATGATCACAGTCCTGTGTTTCACCGGACGAAAAACATGGTCGGCAAACACGATCAGAGTTTTGAGTAAAAAATCGCTTGGAGTTTCATGGGATCAGCCGGAACGGTTTGGGCTTATTGCACATAACGCGTTTTTATCTTGCGATCTATGAAAAAAGACTGGATTATCTTGGAAATGCGCAATGTTTAGCGTGTAATAAACTACAAACTACAGCGTGTGGAAACAAACTATTACTCCCATCTTGCACTACAAGTAACGTTTGTCAAAATGAGCCACACCATGTCCCCACAGCTGTAATACAGAACACACACAAAGCTTCGCAAACATAGTGAAACGACCGCGGAAACGACTATAAGGCTGGCACCCTCACAACACAACGCGCAAACAGCGTGGCAGTCAAAGTGTTAACAAGCAGACAAAAGTCACGGCACTTTGTGAGCGTCTAGTGGCTCGGGGCTGCAATTTTCGGCAAATATATAATTAAAAGCTATATTTGTTGCCATTTGAACGCCACCTCCATCGACCAAATCCGTGCCTCGGTTCTCAAGTTACATGATGATATGTCAGGCATGCGACTTTTTATACGTGAGCATCAGATGACCACCCCGGACTCCCGAGGCTCCTGAACTGTCAATAATCCGCCGATTGTGATAATTATTGGTCAGTGTTGTAGTCAATGAGTGTAGCTTTCCAATGGGGGGGGGGGGGGTGCGAATACGGGATCTAGGTGAAATTTGACGAGCGAAAACCAGAAGTCAATCAGACTTCTTTGGCACACGTTTTACCCGGATCTCTCTAAAAGACTCATTTCTGAACGGATCTTTATAAAATTTGGACCTGTACTACATAAGCTTTTCCAGCTTATACCTTTTTTATTTTATTTTGTATTGCAACCGCTACATAAAAATGTGAGTACACAAGTTCAAGTTCAACTCAAGTTCAGACCTATGTTACTCTATTTCATTAGCACTAAAAGTGATTTTCCTTTTTTGCATCAGTAACTTCAGAATGTTATCTTTCAAAAGAGACCAGGCTTATGCATGTGCTATAAGCATAACGTATAAAGATAAGCTTAGCAAAAAAAGTATGCAGTCCTCAAGTTCAAGTAAAAAAAAAAAAAAAAAATGCTGCTTTTCTGGGGGCATGATGGTAAATGGGCTGCATTTATATAACAGCTTTTATCCAAAGCGCTTTACAATTATTTTTTTCACATTTGACCCGTTCACTCACACATTCACACACCGGGTTAAGTGTCTTGCTCAAGGACACATCGACACGCTGCCCGTGAGGAGCTTTTCCTCATGTATTTCAGGGCAATCCTCTGGAAATCCCCTCCCATGTGTGATTGTTTCAAGTTTCAAGTGGTGTTTTATTTGTCACATATACTGTAAGGTACAGTACATGTACATTACAGTGAAATGCTTGGTTCTGTATGAGCCCCCTGAGATTGTGCTTCATACAGTAAAAAGTAATAGAATAGAAAGACCCAACACTATACAAAATATACAATATACAAAACAAAAAATCGACAAAATGCTAAAATTAGGTAGAAGAGATAGTGCAAATCCTTTTAGGACTAAATAGATCAAATGTGATGTAGTGTTAAAAAAGTGTTTAAAGTGTTTAAACTTTAAAGTGAATGTCTAAAGTGGGTGTTTAAAGTGAGTGTGTGCATGTGGATGTTGTGTGCAGTGAGTGTAGATGGATGTTGGGATCATGGACACGGTAACAGTGATGGTAAACGATCCCCAAGCTGAAGTGTTTTTACATCTTATTTTAATTGCATCTCTGATGTTCATCTAATGAACACGGCTCTCTCAAACGGCCTACTGGGTCACGCCTCTTACGAACCGCCGAGCTCGACGGATCACGCACGTTCTAACAATAATACCGCGGTTGCCGGGCAACCCATCGTCGGAGTCGGCGGGCTAGCAATTAGCGGCTAACGCCTGCGGTAATGAATGATCCCAAACCCGCCATTTACGTTTTCCTGTGATTGCATATCTGATGTTCAGAAAAATCCAATCGCCTCCTGGAAATTAATTAACTCCCACCTATTATGTTTGTTCCACTTGTGCAGCAGAAACAGAATCATTTGTCCCTGTGTCGTCTCTCAAGGTAGCTCTCATTTATCTAAAGCAGGGGTCACCAACCTTTTTGAAACTGAGAGCCACTTCATGGGTACTGAGTCATATGAAGGGCTACCAGTTTGTTACACTCTTCTCAAATAACAAATTTGCTCTATATTATTATTCTATATTATAGCTATGGGGGCAATACTATGGTCATTTGACAGTGACTTTCTTCCGTCCAAGATGCAAAAAACAGATAATTTTGCCATGCATACGTTCGCCCGTTATCCCGTGTGAATATAAGTATAATTTCAGAGTGGTCTGGGGTAATTCCCGAAAGGCTGAGTTATAGCCTTATACGTGAATTCTACTATAAGCGTTAGCGTTTCTTGCCTGGACACGCTACTATATAATATCAAATGTATATAATAGGTATTATGTTTCATCATGAATGCATGAAAGGGGGGGGGGGTCGTTTCGTTTCTGATTATTTGATTGCCAGTAACGGCATTCGTATTGAACACAAAAATGCTGATCAGCTGGATCGATATAAAAACATTGCACGATCAAGCTAGAATTGACGTCAGATAGTCCTTACCTGTGATCGGGAGTATTCCAAAAATAATATTCCAATTGTTTGATCGCCATCTGGTCCATCTGATGTCCATCTTCTCCATGACGTAACCCACCACAACATATGGATCGGGGGCATTTGACGCGCTTCAATGCAATCGGGAGAACCGCTCGACTCGCCCGACCCAGAAAACTGCGCCCAGAGACATTTTAGTGTAACACAGGGTCTGGAACAGGGTTTACTGCACTCTTGATACTGCTACCTGGGAGGATCTGGCCGGTTCTGCACCCTCGGGGTCGCAGTATGCCTTCTAACAGCAACATACAGGTCCCTGACATTGAATAGAATATTAAAATCGAAAAAAAGGAAAAACAATCAAATAACGAGTATACTCGTTGTTGGCATTTAAAGGATGGTGCCCAATAACGAGTATAATCGTTGTTGGCGGGGAATGAGTTAATAAACACTGTTAGGACTGAATGCTATACAGTAGCAGCCTGGGTTTCTCACTATAATTATCAACAATGACTGAACAAGGTGGGAAACAGATAATATCAATATTCAACACTTTATCTATTTATTTCAGCAATTGTTTAAATTTTCAGATGATCACTTCTACAACATTTCATAGGAAAAATGTCCCATTTTCACAAGCCACTGACCAACCCTTTTAACAAATCATGAACTATGTTGCACGATGTGCAATGTAATGTTTATGTAAAAATCTACTTTCATATTTTTTTTTATAAATCTTCACATTTTGAACTAATTACAACCTGCTGCATTTTAAACAAAATTGTATCTCTTACATTTCATGAACACACTTTTGAATTGAACACACTTTTAAAATATTGTATTCAACTTTGCCATGGCACTGCCATGTTGCCACTGACAACATCTGGTGTCTTTGTTAATGGGAAGACTGGCATTGCATGCTGTTCACCAGTGTATTGTAATCTGGTGTGTAACCTCAAATTAAACTGGTTGAATCGGCGAAAAATGTAGCCCGGTGCCGGCAGACGAGAGCAAAGTGCCACGACGTGCACGACGTGGAAACATTTGGGTGATTTTGCGCGAGCTCCCACATCTGCGCGCCTGTGCGCGGATCGACGCGAGATTTCTCCCGGTGGTAGATCTCGGCGGGGGCCACGACTTCCCAATGCACTTCCATCAGCGAAAAGGTCGGGAAAAGGTCGGGGTGCGACGTGGAAAAATCTCGCCTATTTTGCGTGAGCTCCCACAGGGGTAGATCTCGTCGAGGGACACAAGTTCCCAATGCATTGTCCCGTGGGATTATGCACCCCCCGCGGCGATATTAATTGAGGGGCGGATTTGCGGTGATGGAGAAATGAAAGAGGCTACATTTGATTAGAAACGCAAAGCTTGCCGCGAGCGACTCATGTGGTCCTTGGGGGCTACCTGGTGCCCGCGGGCACCGTGTTGGTGACCTCTGATCTAAAGGCTATTTACTAGGGATGTCTGATATTATCGGCCGATATTGGCATTCAAATGTAATATCGGAAATGATCGGTATCGGTTTTCAAAAAAATATCGGTATCGGAAATTAAGAGTTGGACAATATCGGTATATCGATAAAAAAGCCAATATCGAACATCCCTATTATTTACCCCATTTGCTTGGAGATTATTGTCGTGCAGGTAAATTACTATTTACATGTTAGTGTTCACGGTTGACCTTGGGTGTTGGGAGCAGCAGTAGGAGATTCTGCGTTAAGAGACGTATATTAATATGAATATTAATATATACCTCCTTTCCAATTGGAGATTATGCCGCTTTGTTGATTTTTTTTACAATCATTCACGCTTTATTTAGTCTAGAAGATCACAGAGAGTTCAACTCTCATTTCAGATGATGTCGGGGGAAATGTGGCACGTAATAAATACAAAAAAGAAAAGGTCAATCAATAAAACAATTAAAAACAAGTGCAGACTGGGGTGGAATGGTCGGCCGTTAAAGACTTTAACTGTCCTAGGGATCTAAAGTGTTGAGGTTTAAGGTGCGTTGGGAGCCATTCCACGCGTCGGGGCGAAGAAGCCAAGATCAGCGTCAACTCTGGGGGTTTGAAGTGTAAAAGCCAATCGTTGGAGCGAGTATGATAAGGTCCAGAGGTCCAGTCCAATAATGAAGTGATATAAGGGGGAAGATATCCAACAATGGCTTCATGTAGAAACAGATACCAGGGCAAAGCACGTCTCTATCAGAGAGGAGAGGACCACCCAACCTTACAGGATACAGTGGTGAGTGGTATAACTATCACTGGTAATAGATCTGGGGGCTGAGTGATGTATAGAATCCAAGGGCTTAATAATGGAAGCTGTTGCACATCTATAAATTATATCTCCATAATCCAAGAAAGATCAGTGCTTCAATTACCCTATTTCTGCTAATCATCTGGAAGCTTGTTCTGTTTCTGTACAAGAAGCCAATTATAAAGTTTACTGGCAAGATTGTCTATATGGTATTTAAATGTCAATTTCTCATCAAGCCAGATGTCAAGATATTTGTATTCTGTATTCAATTTATTGTCATCGTGAATTTTGTTTTATTTGCATTGCGTGCACGCTTAAGACAAATAAGCTCATCTTTCAGACCATTCAATGAGAGTTGCATGTTTTCATGTTGCATGATGGCTAGTTGTACAGAGTTTGCAATACAATAGACAATAGTGTCATCCGCATAAAGATGAACTTGACAGTCACTCAAAGAAGAGACAATATTATGAATGGTAAATAAGACGGGAACCAGGTTTGATCCCTGTGGGACGCCTTTTGTAATGGGTAAGAACTCTGATAGGCGCGGCTGGGTAGCGCAGTGGAGAATGCACTCGCCTACCACCGCAGAGACTCTGGGATCGAATCCAGCTGTCAGCGGTACCTCTGGCTTGGTCAGTCGTCCCTACTAACACAATTGGCAGTGTTAGCGGGTGGGAAGCCGGCAGGGTATGTGTCCTGGTCATTGTAAACTGCGGTTCCTACTGGTCCGTCGGGGCGCCTGTTCACCAGGGAGGGGAGCGGGGGGAAATAGCGTGAACCTCTGCATGCGTTACATTCCCCCAGTGAGAGTCCTTGCTGTAAGGTGAAAAGAAGCGGCTGGCTGACTCCACATGTATCGGTAGTTCTACACCCTCCCTAGGCCGACAGTGGGTCAATGCGCGCAACAACCAGGAAGGGAATTGGCATAACGACTAAATTGGGATGGGATAGCAAAAATACAGAAAAAGTGAGAACAAAAATAAAGTACTCTGACAGGGCGTTCCCAGTTTTCACACACCAAAGTCTCTCTGAAACCAACTACAAGCATCAAAACCAACACTGTAATCTACGTAAAAGAAGGGAATGGTCAACTATGGAATGCTTTTGACAAAATTACCAAAATTGGAGATGCCTACACAAGGTTTTCACCCTTGTTTATTGATTCTGTATTACACATCTACTGTATATACTGTAATCTATGTTATCCTGTGTTTATTGATTCTATAGTTAATTTCTCTTCTATCTCCGTCTTTTCTGCCACTGTGGTACTCAGTTGAAATACTGTGTTTCTCCTCAGGCTGGAAAGCTGGCCATTGAGCGCGGCTGGGCGATAAATGTAGGTGAGTTGAATTGCATTAGGATCTTTACAGAGATTCCCCTGATCTATAATTACGCCATCAACCGCTGTGTACAAGTGGAACGGCTCTTTTGTGGAAAATGGAACACCAGATAAGACTTCACCTTTGTTAATTGGCTGCACAATGGCATTGAATGTAAAGCAGCTCCTGTCCAGCTTTTTAATATTTGAAATGAACCCCCCCCCCCCCCCCAAAGAAAACGAACCTTCTTACTGTCCTCTACTATCATGCACTCTTCCACTATGTAATCTTCCCTGCCTATATTACTACCTACTATACTAATATGTCTCTACTACTCTGCACTCAACCCTGCAGCACCCATGTTTCAACACTGTTTGATGATCATTGTTAATCAGCTGAAAGAGTTGTTTCTTTCCTGCTGACTTGTCCTACAGAACCTGTAAGTCACAAGATAAAAGCGTAATTTAAATGACTAAATGTAAATGACTCAATGAAGTCTGGTGAAAACCACATCTTGACACCACAGACCTACCACTTAATTTAACGATTAACCACTTATAAAGGGAAAATCCACCCTACAACAGAATTGACACTGTCAATGTATTTTAAACAACTGTCTCCCTTAGCTGTGAGTCAGAGCTTCAAGACTTAAGGGCTTACATCTCTTCATGGGGAAAACGTACACTATACCATCACATGGGTGTTGCGATGCTGTGCATCATTCGATCAGGCGATCATGCAAGGTGCCAACCTGCTCATAGGGAGCAGTTAGGGGGTTAAGTGTCTTGCTCAAGGACACTTCGACGCGCTGCCCGGGAGGAGCGGGAATCGAAACGGGGAACCTTCAGATTACCGTGTGACCGCACGCGAGCCACTGTCGCCCCTAATGAAAAGGTTTTGGTTTTCCCTGCCAACAGTGGCTGGGTTTATCCCCCTATTTTGGGTGGAAGGCTTTTGGCTGAAAAGCTCGGCTTGTGTTAGCCCCCCCGCCCCCCCCCAGTCACCCCCCGCCCCCCCGAATCATAGCGAGAGGAGGAGCAGGATCAGACTGGTACTCTGCGTCTGCTGCTGCTGCTCACTCTGCCCCTGTGCACGTGTTCTGTTGATGAATCAGGACGAGATGGTTCCGCATCGATAAACACGATTCTAATAGAGATATGAAGGATATTCAAATGAATCTCGAGGCCTGCATAATTACGTGTCGTCTCTGAGCCCTCTATGAGGCGACAATGTCAAATTAATCTGAAATCTGCAGATCACAGGTCTCTCTGCTGTCTGAGGGGACGCTGTGAGAGAATACATGTATACAGTGCCGTGTCTGGGAGAAATGCGAGGCCCTGTGCGAGATTTAAACGCGAGGCCCTTTTTTAAAGGTTAAAAAAATACAGTCAACGTATTCTTAAATAATAGCGCTGCCCGAGGCTGGGCATACAGTCAACATATTCTTAAATAATAGCGCTGCCCGAGGCTGGGCATATACATACTTCTATAAGTGGGAGGAAAGTGTTACTCCTTAAGTTGCAGATGTGCGGAACACACCCACGTCTGACAGAGAAAGTAACGTCAGCTAGCAGTAACTGGCAGTCTCCATCCCCCCTGGCTGAGCTAAACACCGACTGGGATGAGTTGCATTAGCTACTGAATTGCTGAAAACAAGCAACCCTTTTCCCCGGTGCACGGTTGTGCTGAGAAGCCCGAAACTGCCACGTGAGAAGGTTTAAGCCATTCCGTCGTATCTTCGTTTTAGTCCAATCTTTGCTGTATCACTCCTCCCAAGAACTACTAGCTCTCCTGTGTGTCAGTCCACCGGCTGTGATACTTAGAAGGGGGCTGGTCTGGCGGTCAACAGGTAGTCGGTAGCTATCTCCTGGCTAACGGCGGCTAGCTGCACTGTGTGTGTGTGTGGCTAGCTCCTGGCTAACGGTTGCTAGCTGCGCTGTGTGTGTGTGTGTGTGTGGCTAGCTCCTGGCTAACGGCAGCTAGCTGCGCTGGTGGATGTCCAGTAGAATCTCTCCCCGACTGAACGTTCTAACACGCAACACTTTCTTCAGTCCATCTTCAGTCCATCTGCCGAACGTCCTCTTCGTCTTGGCGTAAACTAATCACTATACTTGGTATTGATAAGCTTACGGCACGCAGCGTTATTTCTTCTGCTCCGGTGCAATATTGGTATTTCACATTTCAAAAGTAGGATGCTCTTTTCTTGGCCAAGACGTCCACTCGCTGAAGAGACCCCATACCTGTGGCTCCTCGTGGTGGGTGATTACAGTTCCTCTTCACATATCCGACTACCAGACAGACGCCAACCAGCTCCCCCTAGTGTTAGTCCTCCCACGATGCTTTGCCGGCACAAAAGTAAACGGTCCATTGAAACCAATAGCATATCTGCAGAGCCGCAGAGCCCGGAACAAGTCAGACACATTCACGTGTCTACACTATTCTACAAACGTGTCTAATGTGAAATATATAAGCATGTAAGCAAAACTAGATTTTAGGTCTGTGATGGAAAGTGATTGTTAACATTCTATTTATTTTTATTAAAAAAAAATTATAATAAAAAATAATAATACATTTTTTTTTTTTCTCGAGGCCTCCCTTCTCACGAGGCCCAGTGCGACCGCACGCTTTGCACGCCCCTGGCGGAGGCCCTGCATGTAGAATCGCAATACATATAGAATCACAATACTTATAGAATCCCAATACTTAAAGAATCACAATACATATAGAATCACAATACATATAGAATCACAATACATATAGAATCACAATACATGTAGAATCACAATACATATAGAATCACAATACTTAAATAATCACAATACATATAGAATCACAATACATATAGAATCGCAATACATATAATCACAATACATGTAGAATCACAATACATATAGAATCACAATACTTAAAGAATCACAATACATATAGAATCACAATACTTGAATAATCACAATACATATAGAATCGCAATACATATAATCACAATACATATAGAATCACAATACATATAGAATCACAATACTTAAATAATCACAATACATAGAATCACAATACATATAGAATCACAATACAGGGGAGCTCCAGTAGCTCACCACGTACCGCGAGTGCTATTTCAGCGCCGTGGACAACCGCGCTCGCGCGGATCTGGGGCTGAGCGCGTTCGAATCCCGGACGGCAGCCGTGCCTTTCCCAGAGTGTCTTTCCCCCCCATCTGAACCCTTTCAGCCTGCTTCTGTCGGTCGAACTTGACCAAGTATGAGTGCGATGAAAAAAAGCGATAAACGCTAAAAAGAACCAGCTGACTGGTCAAAGTTTAAAAAAAAAAGAATCACAATACATGTAGTATCACAATACATAAAGAATACATATAGAATCACAATACACATAGAATCACAATACATGTAGAATCGCAATACATATAGAATCATAATACATATAGAATCACAATACTTAAAGAATCACAATACATATAGAATCACAATACTTAAAGAATCACAATACATATAGAATCACAATACATATAGAATCACAATACTTAAAGAATCACAATACACATATAATCACAATACATATAGAATCACAATACATATAGAATCACAATACTTAAATAATCACAATACATATAGAATCACAATACTTAAAGAATCACAATACATATAGAATCACAATACATATAGAATCACAATACATGTTGTTGTGAAGGATCAGATTAAACCGAATATATATATTTATTTATGGATATATATTTAATAGTATTTGTATATCGTTTGATATCCCCTGTATATTCCTTGTACAATATGCACTGAATATCCCTTTAGTCTACTAACAGCCCATAATAGTTTCATTCTACCATTGGACGAGAACCTGGCGCCAGCAGCCATGCCCCTTGGTTCAAGTTCAATCGTGCCGACGAACATGTCGTGGCAAGCCCGGTTCCGCGTAGGAATACGTCTGGCGAAATACGAATGGTACTATTTGTTCACAGCGCATATATATATGGCGCAAGTAAAGTAGAACTTTCTTTTAGTCCATTAGTCCTTTACCCTCCAACCTAGTAACAGACGCGAAGCCTCACCCACGACGCACGTGTGGTGCAGTAAGGTCTTCTCGGCAGCAGAGTACTGTGCCCCAGTCTGGAGCAGAAGCCTGCACGTTAAAAAAGTTGATGCGGCTACTAACAACGCCCTCCGGATCATCACTGGATGCCTGAAGGCTACACCCGTCTTCCTGCTGCCAGTCCTTGCAGGAATCGCACCAGCTGGCCTACGACGAGAGGCTGCCACTCTCGCCCTAGCAAGGAAGGCAGTGAAGCATGACTGGCACATCCTACACAACACCACAACAACAACAGCACCTATGAGCAGACTCAAGTCCCGCCACCCCTACAACAAGGTGGCACAAGAGATGCTCCGTTCCACCACTGAGGACCTATCCAGAAATGGATGGCTGGCGGCAGCCTGGAAGAGAGAGTGGGAGAGTGCTGGGCCAACCCGTATCCACCACCACATCTGGGATCCAGGAGATGGCGCCACAGGAGACGATCTTCCACGCCGGCAATGGGTTCTGCTGAACCGTTTAAGATCTGGGGTTGGTCGCTTTAAAGCATCATTAAAGAAGTGGGGCCTGGCAGACAGCGCTGCATGTGAGTGTGGAGACCCTGAGCAGACTGTTGACCACATCCTGACCATCTGCCCCCTATACAAACCACCCTCGGAAGCCAGCCTCTTTGATGTGGGACCAGAGTTAAGGGCATGGCTACAAGATACGGAGTTGGACCTCTGACGTTACACGAAAGAAGAAGAAGTATTTGTATATCGTTTGATATCCCCTGTATATTCCTTGTACAATATGCACTGAATATCCCTTTAGTCTACTAACAGCCCATAATAGTTTCATTCTACCATTGGACGAGAACCTGGCGCCAGCAGCCATGCCCCTTGGTTCAAGTTCAATCGTGCCGACGAACATGTCGTGGCAAGCCCGGTTCCGCGTAGGAATACGTCTGGCGAAATACGAATGGTACTATTTGTTCACAGCGCATATATATATGGCGCAAGTAAAGTAGAACTTTCTTTTAGTCCATTAGTCCTTTACCCTCCAACCTAGTAACAGACGCGAAGCCTCACCCACGACGCACGTGTGGTGCAGTAAGGCCTACTTGGCCTCAGAATAGGCATTGAGACATCGTGTGGATTAATAGTTGAATTGTCATAGTTTGGCACTATACCGTCGAGTGGGACGTATTTCTATTAAGTTAATAATAGTCTATTATGTATGGTGCATCGTTCGGTTAGAGTTATAAAGTGAGCAGTACCCCCATCGTTCCTGACGTTATCTGGAGTCTTAACCAGGCTGGGCAGACCACGTGTGGTGCTTGCATCCGAGGAGCTCCGGGCCAGAACGAGTGGACCTGTACATTGGATTACGTTACCCGGACGACGGCGAGCCTTCCACGGCTTGGATTATCTACATGCTTTGGGTGCTTTGATTATGCCATGGATAACAGCCAACACTGCTGAGTGTTGGAACTACCCCCCGAGAGGAGTCCAGGTGAGACGGCGCTCTACCCCGAGTGAGGTCGCCTCACGTTTCTTCGTTGTGGACCGGCAGCTACCGTCCACCAGAGGGCCCAGCTGTATTCATCTGTGGACCGAGGTTATGTGGGCACCGTGTTCAGCACTCTGAATTCTCCCAAGAAATCGTCGGCCAGATGGGATACCGCCAGCGGCTCTTCTAACCCCCCCCCCCTGCTGTCTTACAACCAGCGGGACCCCCCCCCCCCTTTAGTGTATCCAGCTATAATCATTTAAGTACCATCGCTATAGTTCCCTAAAGAACCAGGTTGTATACTTGCTCCCTGCGTAACCAGAGATTGGACATTCAATGTTGATTTACCTACGAATACTCATTTGCCTTACAAGTGCATTTCAAATCATAAATGTCATTAAGTGAACGTTGTATATACCCTTTGCTATATAAAATATTCGATTTATACATTTGTGTGGACTTCGTTTCATCAGGTGGGAAAGTGTTCATCATATCTATATCATGTACTGGATGGCCAGAAGTTAAAGTACAAGCGGTAGTGGTTTAATAATACCATACTTATCAATACAGTCAGGGAATTGTACCCCTCAGTTACAATTGGTCCTTCGAGCCGGAGGGTAACTAGTGTAATATTAATATAGTGTTATTAATATTGAAATGGCCTATGATGAACACTCCACGAAACGGTCCTCCTAACGTAGAACGCCCGCAGCGCAGACGACAGCCACCTCAGTACTTAGAGGATTACGCTGTCAGTCAACTACCTAGCCTTCGACAAACGGTAAACGCGGTAAAAGTAGAAAGTAAAATTATGTCTGACCTTAACGACCAGGTTTCCCCGACCACAGAGGCCCTAGTGGGTTCTAATGTAACTGACCAAGCTCACGGTGGGGACCAGGAGGGAGCTGACATGCCTTTACCCCCCGCCAATACCGAAGAAGTAGTCCCCGACCAGCCCCGGGAGGAAGACAACCCTACAGAGAGAGAACTCTGCACGGAAGAAGAGGAGGAGAGCGCCGAGGAAATAGAGCTCCAGGACTCCCCAACGAGCGGCTCACCCAGGAGCGGCTCACCTCTACAACCGTCTTCCCCCAGCGAAGCGGAGAGGATGCTACAACAGGCGTTCCTCGTCAGCCTGACAGCCTCTACCGAACGCGATCGACTTCAGGGTGAACGCGATCGACTTCAGGGCGAACGCGATCGACTCCAAGCACAGATGCTTATCGAGCGCGAACAACTCCAAGCGCAGCAACGGAGCGAAGAAGAGCGCATACGCCTGGAGATGAGACGCCTTCAGACGGAAGAGAATATGGCAAGAGACCGGGCCGACGCACAGCGCGCCGCTGCCGGTGCCCAAAGAGAAGCAGATCTCACCAAGCGCGAAGCCGAGCGCGACAAGTTACAAGCGCAACTAATGGAGCAGCTGATCCTCAAGGCAACACCCTCTCCCTCTGCCAGGGGTTCAAGGAACTCGTCGAGACAACAGTCAAGGGCAGCGTCTCCTAACCGAGCAAGCGACCCTGAACTTGACCAACAGACCAAGCCTATACCCCCCGCAGACCCCCTTCCCAGACCGGTCCAAGCGAGACCCAGCTACAAGGAAGGAGCGGCATACACTGCGGAGAAGCTAAATAAACGACTACAGGATCTAGAGGACCTGATAGAAGAAGAAGAGGAAGAGGAGGAGAACCAAGCCCGACGACAGCACAGTACTCCACCGGACCAGGAGGTCCAGTACAGCCCAGGCTATACCCCCGCGGCGCTGCGCTACAGACCCCCGACCCTATTCACGGGTGAGCACGACGCACGACCAGCCCCCGAGGAATAGCACCTGGACCAGCGGGCCATGGTACCCTGTCGGTACCAGCCCACAGAGAGGCGCAAGAGGAGACTCGCCTAGGAGGTCTCTCCCCCAACGCTCGCCGATGTATCAGCCATCCACGGCGTCATACATTGCCACGCCGACGTTTCCAGACTTCACCTATGAGAATCGAGCACAGTACACGGAGCTCCGGATGTGCTTAGAGACAATGATGGTGGACGTCGTTGATGAACGTCACAAGTATGCAATATTACTGAAGCACCTGAAAGTACCGTGAGCGCACAATATAGCGCTAGCCTATGCCACCTCTACGACCCCATACACCGCGGCTCTAGCAGCGCTGGACCAGAGATATGGACGTATATGGGATTACGTAATCCAAGAGATAAGGCATATTGATCGCCTACCCCCAGCAACAGACAATCGCTCATTAGACGACCTGTCAATCAAAGTGCAGTCCCTGGTAGGGATGCTGGGAGCGCAACGGGAAAAGGGCATGCATGAGCTATACGCCAACTCTAACGTCGAGAGGATTTTAGAGAAGCTGCCACCCGCAAGACAAGAGCGTTTTAGGCGGCAGAGAGACCACCGTGATCCTAACGGTCCCGAACCATCCCTCCTCGATCTAGCCGACTTCCTGGCGAGAGAAGTCAGCAGCTTACGACTGGATACGTTCGTGCGGAGCACGCCAAGCTCCAGAGAGGGACCCAGGAGAATAAACGATGGAAGAAGATCGGTGACTGTCATGCACCAATCAGAGTCAGTACCGAGCAGTAAGAGCCACAGTACCCCCTCGAGAAAAGAGAAGTGGAAGATGGTGTGCCCCTACTGTGAGAAGGAACACTGGCTGTCACAATGTGACCTGTTCACAAAGATGAATGCAGAAGAAGTGAGTCAATGGATAAAGTCCAACAGGCGCTGTTACCGATGTGCGCGCAGTCACATGGCAGCCGAATGCCGCCTAAAGAAAAGGTGCAGTCGGTGTGACGGAGCCCATCTAGATATACTACACGACAGTAACAGGAGAAGGCCTGCACCTGCACCATCGAGCGGCACCAGGGCAAGTGTCATGTACATTGACCCCGCCAGCAGCAGCGGCGCCCAAGTGCTCTTAAAGGTAGTCCGTGTGACATTGAGCTACCAAGATAAAGTCATGGACACTTACGCCGTCCTTGATGACGGGTCAGAGAAGACCCTTCTGCTCGCGTCCGCTGCGGCCCAGCTGGGACTGCGGGGGAGCGAGAACCAAATGACGATTCGGACAATAAGAAGAGATTTAAAGACGATAAAAGGCGAGAATGTCTCCTTCACTATCGCAGCAAGCGGGCAGCCAGAGCGACGGTATAGGATTACAAATGCTTTCACCAGCCAAGAAATAGGACTATCGCAGTACACCTACCCCATCGCCAAGCTGATGGATAAATATGTGCACCTGCGTCAATTACCTATCCCGCTCATAGACGGCGCCACCCCGACCCTGCTGATAGGCTCCGACCATGCAGAACTCATAGTCCCGATTGACCGGGTCCATACAGGACCCCGAGGCTGTCCTGCAGCAGTCGAGACCCGCTTAGGGTGGACACTACAAGGCCCCCTCGCTAAATCTCTCAACCGAACAGCAGCCACTAGCTGCCTCCACTCCAGAACGACAGAAGAAGACACCACTCTCATGCAGCATGTCGAGAGGCTATGGACACTAGAGACAATGCCCTTTAAGAACGAAAAGAAAGACATTCGTTCTAAAGAAGACATTTACGCCATCAACCTACTCGAGCAAGGGACAAAGAGAGTCACAGTCGGCGGAGTGATGAGATACGCAACTCCACTCCTGAGGCGAGAGGGAATGCCCACCTTTCACGCAAAGAAAGACGCCACGGAGCGGTATCTATTGAACACAGAGCGGCGCCTAGCCAAAGACCCCGCTCAAGAGAGTGTGTACCGCGCTGAGATTGAGAAGCTAATCACAGCGGGACACGTGACAAAGATTGACATTAAAGAGGCCGATCAGACGACCGAATCATGGTACGTGCCGCACCACAAGGTCCACCACAACGGCAAGGATCGCATTGTGTTTAACTGCAGCTACCGGATCGGATCCCAAAATCTGAATAAAGAGCTCTTGCCCGGCCCCACACTCGGCCCCTCTTTACTAGGCGTGCTACTACGCTTCCGCCAGGACAAGGTGGCTATCAGCGGGGATATCAAAGGGATGTTCCTGCAGGTGAGACTAGTGGAGGAGGACAAGCCCCTGCTGCGGTTCCTATGGAGAGAGAGGATCGGAGATGAGCACCCAGCCATCTACCAGTGGGAAGTCCTCCCCTTCGGAACCACATGCAGCCCGTGCTGTGCTACATTTGCACTACAGAAACACGTCGCAGAGGACCCAGCAGCAGATGAAGAGGTCCGACACAGTGTGAAGAACAGTTTCTACGTGGACAACTGTCTACAAAGCGTTTCGACTCAAGAAGAAGCCGAGGCTCTCCTAATCAAGCTACGCGCCTCCCTGATCAAAGGCGGCTTTGATCTCAGGCAGTGGGCCAGCAGTGATCCGCACGTATTGCGCAGCCTCTCCCCCGCGGACAAGGCTGCCAGCAGCGAGACCTGGATGGCGACCATCCCAGGAGAAGCCCAAGAAATGACACTAGGACTAGTCTGGCGCTTCAAAACAGACTCGCTCCACTATAGACACAAACCCCTGATCACGGAGCAGGGAAGGTCGACGGCGATACCGACCACCAGACGGAGTGTGTACAGAACACTCGCCAGACAATATGACCCGTTGGGATGTATTCTACCTTACACCACCAGGGCAAAGATGATTGTACGAGCACTATGGGACAAGGACCAGGGCTGGGACGACCCAATACCCGCACACCTTGCCTCCACATGGAGAGAGTGGGAGACGGAACTCCGCTCACTCCCAGGCGTCAATATGTCACTGTTTGATGCTCATTGTTAATCAGCTGAAAGAGTTGTTTCTTTCCTGCTGACTTGTCCTACAGAACCTGTAAGTCACAAGATAAAAGCGTAATTTAAATGACTAAATGTAAATGACTCAATGAAGTCTGGTGAAAACCACATCTTGACACCACAGACCTACCACTTAATTTAACGATTAACCACTTATAAAGGGAAAATCCACCCTACAACAGAATTGACACTGTCAATGTATTTTAAACAACTGTCTCCCTTAGCTGTGAGTCAGAGCTTCAAGACTTAAGGGCTTACATCTCTTCATGGGGAAAACGTACACTATACCATCACATGGGTGTCGCGATGCTGTGCATCATTCGATCAGGCGATCATGCAAGGTGCCAACCTGCTCATAGGGAGCAGTTAGGGGGTTAAGTGTCTTGCTCAAGGACACTTCGACGCGCTGCCCGGGAGGAGCGGGAATCGAAACGGGGAACCTTCAGATTACCGTGTGACCGCACGCGAGCCACTGTCGCCCCTAATGAAAAGGTTTTGGTTTTCCCTGCCAACAGTGGCTGGGTTTATCCCCCTATTTTGGGTGGAAGGCTTTTGGCTGAAAAGCTCGGCTTGTGCTAGCCCCCCCGCCCCCCCCAGTCACCCCCCGCCCCCCCGAATCATAGCGAGAGGAGGAGCAGGATCAGACTGGTACTCTGCGTCTGCTGCTGCTGCTCACTCTGCCCCTGTGCACGTGTTCTGTTGATGAATCAGGACGAGATGGTTCCGCATCGATAAACACGATTCTAATAGAGATATGAAGGATATTCAAATGAATCTCGAGGCCTGCATAATTACGTGTCGTCTCTGAGCCCTCTGTGAGGCGACAATGTCAAATTAATCTGAAATCTGCAGATCACAGGTCTCTCTGCTGTCTGAAGGGACGCTGTGAGAGAATACATGTATACAGTGCCGTGTCTGGGAGAAATGCGAGGCCCTGTGCGAGATTTAAACGCGAGGCCCTTTTTTAAAGGTTAAAAAAATACAGTCAACGTATTCTTAAATAATAGCGCTGCCCGAGGCTGGGCATACAGTCAACATATTCTTAAATAATAGCGCTGCCCGAGGCTGGGCATATACATACTTCTATAAGTGGGAGGAAAGTGTTACTCCTTAAGTTGCAGATGTGCGGAACACACCCACGTCTGACAGAGAAAGTAACGTCAGCTAGCAGTAACTGGCAGTCTCCATCCCCCCTGGCTGAGCTAAACACCGACTGGGATGAGTTGCATTAGCTACTGAATTGCTGAAAACAAGCAACCCTTTTCCCCGGTGCACGGTTGTGCTGAGAAGCCCGAAACTGCCACGTGAGAAGGTTTAAGCCATTCCGTCGTATCTTCGTTTTAGTCCAATCTTTGCTGTATCACTCCTCCCAAGAACTACTAGCTCTCCTGTGTGTCAGTCCACCGGCTGTGATACTTAGAAGGGGGCTGGTCTGGCGGTCAACAGGTAGTCGGTAGCTATCTCCTGGCTAACGGCGGCTAGCTGCACTGTGTGTGTGTGTGGCTAGCTCCTGGCTAACGGTGGCTAGCTGCGCTGTGTGTGTGTGTGTGTGTGGCTAGCTCCTGGCTAACGGCAGCTAGCTGCGCTGGTGGATGTCCAGTAGAATCTCTCCCCGACTGAACGTTCTAACACGCAACACTTTCTTCAGTCCATCTTCAGTCCATCTGCCGAACGTCCTCTTCGTCTTGGCGTAACCTAATCACTATACTTGGTATTGATAAGCTTACGGCACGCAGCGTTATTTCTTCTGCTCCGGTGCAATATTGGTATTTCACATTTCAAAAGTAGGATGCTCTTTTCTTGGCCAAGACGTCCACTCGCTGAAGAGACCCCGTACCTGTGGCTCCTCGTGGTGGGTGATTACAGTTCCTCTTCACATATCCGACTACCAGACAGACGCCAACCAGCTCCCCCTAGTGTTAGTCCTCCCACGATGCTTTGCCGGCACAAAAGTAAACGGTCCATTGAAACCAATAGCATATCTGCAGAGCCGCAGAGCCCGGAACAAGTCAGACACATTCACGTGTCTACACTATTCTACAAACGTGTCTAATGTGAAATATATAAGCATGTAAGCAAAACTAGATTTTAGGTCTGTGATGGAAAGTGATTGTTAACATTCTATTTATTTTTATTAAAAAAAAATTATAATAAAAAATAATAATCAATTTTTTTTTGTTCGCGAGGCCCCCCTTCTCACGAGGCCCAGTGCGACCGCACGCTTTGCACGCCCCTGGCGGAGGCCCTGCATGTAGAATCGCAATACATATAGAATCACAATACTTATAGAATCCCAATACTTAAAGAATCACAATACATATAGAATCACAATACATATAGAATCACAATACATATAGAATCACAATACATGTAGAATCACAATACATATAGAATCACAATACTTAAATAATCACAATACATATAGAATCACAATACATATAGAATCGCAATACATATAATCACAATACATGTAGAATCACAATACATATAGAATCACAATACATATAGAATCACAATACTTAAAGAATCACAATACATATAGAATCACAATACTTGAATAATCACAATACATATAGAATCGCAATACATATAATCACAATACATATAGAATCACAATACATATAGAATCACAATACTTAAATAATCACAATACATAGAATCACAATACATATAGAATCACAATACAGGGGAGCTCCAGTAGCTCACCACGTACCGCGAGTGCTATTTCAGCGCCGTGGACAACCGCGCTCGCGCGGATCTGGGGCTGAGCGCATTCGAATCCCGGACGGCAGCCGTGCCTTTCCCAGAGTGTCTTTCCCCCCCATCTGAACCCTTTCAGCCTGCTTCTGTCGGTCGAACTTGACCAAGTATGAGTGCGATGAAAAAAAGCGATAAACGCTAAAAAGAACCAGCTGACTGGTCAAAGTTTAAAAAAAAAAGAATCACAATACATGTAGTATCACAATACATAAAGAATACATATAGAATCACAATACACATAGAATCACAATACATGTAGAATCGCAATACATATAGAATCATAATACATATAGAATCACAATACTTAAAGAATCACAATACATATAGAATCACAATACTTAAAGAATCACAATACATATAGAATCACAATACATATAGAATCACAATACTTAAAGAATCACAATACACATATAATCACAATACATATAGAATCACAATACATATAGAATCACAATACTTAAATAATCACAATACATATAGAATCACAATACTTAAAGAATCACAATACATATAGAATCACAATACATATAGAATCACAATACATGTTGTTGTGAAGGATCAGATTAAACCGAATATATATATTTATTTATGGATATATATTTAATAGTATTTGTATATCGTTTGATATCCCCTGTATATTCCTTGTACAATATGCACTGAATATCCCTTTAGTCTACTAACAGCCCATAATAGTTTCATTCTACCATTGGACGAGAACCTGGCGCCAGCAGCCATGCCCCTTGGTTCAAGTTCAATCGTGCCGACGAACATGTCGTGGCAAGCCCGGTTCCGCATAGGAATACGTCTGGCGAAATACGAATGGTACTATTTGTTCACAGCGCATATATATATGGCGCAAGTAAAGTAGAACTTTCTTTTAGTCCATTAGTCCTTTACCCTCCAACCTAGTAACAGACGCGAAGCCTCACCCACGACGCACGTGTGGTGCAGTAAGGCCTACTTGGCCTCAGAATAGGCATTGAGACATCGTGTGGATTAATAGTTGAATTGTCATAGTTTGGCACTATACCGTCGAGTGGGACGTATTTCTATTAAGTTAATAATAGTCTATTATGTATGGTGCATCGTTCGGTTAGAGTTATAAAGTGAGCAGTACCCCCATCGTTCCTGACGTTATCTGGAGTCTTAACCAGGCTGGGCAGACCACGTGTGGTGCTTGCATCCGAGGAGCTCCGGGCCAGAACGAGTGGACCTGTACATTGGATTACGTTACCCGGACGACGGCGAGCCTTCCACGGCTTGGATTATCTACATGCTTTGGGTGCTTTGATTATGCCATGGATAACAGCCAACACTGCTGAGTGTTGGAACTACCCCCCGAGAGGAGTCCAGGTGAGACGGCGCTCTACCCCGAGTGAGGTCGCCTCACGTCTCTTCGTTGTGGACCGGCAGCTACCGTCCACCAGAGGGCCCAGCTGTATTCATCTGTGGACCGAGGTTCTGTGGGCACCGTGTTCAGCACTCTGAATTCTCCCAAGAAATCGTCGGCCAGATGGGATACCGCCAGCGGCTCTTCTAACCCCCCCCCCCCTGCTGTCTTACAACCAGCGGGACCCCCCCCCCCCTTTAGTGTATCCAGCTATAATCATTTAAGTACCATTGCTATAGTTCCCTAAAGAACCAGGTTGTATACTTGCTCCCTGCGTAACCAGAGATTGGACATTCAATGTTGATTTACCTACGAATACTCATTTGCCTTACAAGTGCATTTCAAATCATAAATGTCATTAAGTGAACGTTGTATATACCCTTTGCTATATAAAATATTCGATTTATACATTTGTGTGGACTTCGTTTCATCAGGTGGGAAAGTGTTCATCATATCTATATCATGTACTGGATGGCCAGAAGTTAAAGTACAAGCGGTAGTGGTTTAATAATACCATACTTATCAATACAGTCAGGGAATTGTACCCCTCAGTTACACATGTAGTATCACAATACATATAGAATCGGCACCGAAGTATCGTGATAGTCTTGAATAGGGAGACGGTCGTATCGTCCCAGAAAAAGTAGCTTTTTTACAAAGCTGGGGTGAGTTTTCCTCTTCGTGTTTCTTACCGGACTATATCTAATTTATCTAATCGGGTCGCCGTGCTCGTTGTGTGGCCACATGTTACCAGTTGGAGCAATTATGAGCAAACTTGGAGGTTCATCTGGGAATTGTACGCCATTATCTGTTGACACTGTCCCCCCCCCCCCCCCCCCCCCCCGACCAGCATATCGTCACTGGCGGAAGAAAACCTCGTAACTCCATTTTTTCTTTTTATATATATAAATCAACTCAGTAGATCATCCTCCATTATGTGTGTGGTTTTACAAAGTTTAAACAATGGGAACGCACTGAACCTCGTAACTCTATTCGCCCTCAAAGCTGTCTTCGTTTTTTTCACCTCCTGAAAAGTTGGGTTTTTTGGAGTTACAAGGTCTTCTTCCGCCAGCAACGATATTAAGATTCCGCTCCACACAACGGTTTAATGAGCAGCGGCTGAGCCGGGCCAGAGGCCACTTCAGCTCTTAACCCCAATGAATGACTATCATCCCAATTAAAAAAGAAGAAGAAGAACAAGTCTCCTCTTCGTCACTCTGTCAGTCCGCGGCCGCTCTATAGGCATTTCAATGGTGATCGACCCAAGCGTTCCACCCGGTGTCGATATAATACACATTGTTGTTTCATAGGGGGGGGGACCAGGACAAGCAGCCATTTTCTAGCGACTAATCAACTCAATAGCAGCCCATTATAAAAGGACCCGGTTGCGGTTGTTTTGAATAATGGACCTCTCGGATGCACAATGGCGCGCGTGGCCTTTTCCCAATGGCGCTGACGCTGTGCCGCTCGGCCTCTCTTGTGTCTCAGGGGGCGGCTTCCATCACTGCTCGGCGGAGAAGGGAGGAGGGTTCTGCGCCTACGCCGACATCACTCTGGCCATCAAGGTGAGACTGATGTTCTCTGCCATCAGAGTCACTAGTCAGGTCGCTGAAAACTCTATTTGAATTAGGGCTGGGCGATGGACTTGCTCAAATGTGAATTACGATTTTTCTCTCTAAGAATTGAGATCACGATTCTCACACACGATTCTCATTTTTTCATTTATTGCATTCTTTCTTAAACAGACAACATAACATATCAAAGTGCTTGACTTAAACTTAAACATAACATGTATGAAAGTGCTTGACTTAAACTTAAAAAGTATCTTGTAACATACAAAATAACTCTAGTCAGAATCGTCATCATTTAAAAAAGTTAAAATCGTCATAATTTAGAAATGAGATTGCATAGGTCTATGAATCGAGATCGCGATTTTATTTCGATTAATTGCCCAGCCCTAATTTGAATCACTACATAGTACATCCACGTTATCAAATCAAATGTGTTTGTATAGCCTGAGATCACATGGAATAGCCCCCATGGGCTGTACAAGTGTTCTTGTACAAGTCAAGAAGAAACATCACAATAGATCAAAAACAAAAACCACCATGAAATCCCAGACTTTCCCCCAATGAAGATAAGGAACGACTCACTAAAAACCTAGCAATCGGGGGGGAAAGCACCACAGGCGGCGTGGAGGAGAGACACCTCAGATGGGATGTTTTGGGGGATCCCCCAAATACTATAGTGTTGCAATGGATGATAGATGGATGGAGAATAGAACATGCAAATATGAATGTACAGTATAATATATACATGTAGTTAGTTAGTAGTTGTGTTCCAGTGTTAGTTAGAGTATCCTGTGTGTTAGTTAGTGTCCAGTGTGTTAGTTAGAGTATCCTGTGTGTTAGTTAGTGTCCAGTGTGTTAGTTAGAGTATCCTGTGTGTTAGTTAGTGTCCAGTGTGTTAGTTAGAGTATCCTGTGTGTTAGTTAGTGTCCAGTGTGTTAGTTAGAGTATCCTGTGTGTTAGTTAGTGTCCAGTGTGTTAGTTAGAGTATCCTGTGTGTTAGTTCGTGTCCAGTGTGTTAGTTAGAGTATCCTGTGTGTTAGTTAGTGTCCAGTGTGTTAGTTAGAGTATCCAGTGTGTTAGTTAGTGTCCAGTGTGTTAGTTAGAGTATCCTGTGTGTTAGTTAGTGTCCAGTGTGTTAGTTAGAGTATCCTGTGTGTTAGTTAGTGTCCAGTGTGTTAGTTAGAGTATCCTGTGTGTTAGTTCGTGTCCAGTGTGTTAGTTAGAGTATCCTGTGTGTTAGTTAGTGTCCAGTGTGTTAGTTAGAGTATCCTGTGTGTTAGTTAGTGTCCAGTGTGTTAGTTAGAGTATCCTGTGTGTTAGTTAGTGTCCAGTGTGTTAGTTAGAGTATCCTGTGTGTTAGTTAGTGTCCAGTGTGTTAGTTAGAGTATCCTGTGTGTTAGTTTGTGTCCAGTGTGTTAGTTAGAGTATCCTGTGTGTTAGTTAGTGTCCAGTGTGTTAGTTAGAGTATCCTGTGTGTTAGTTAGTGTCCAGTGTGTTAGTTAGAGTATCCTGTGTGTTAGTTAGTGTCCAGTGTGTTAGTTAGAGTATCCTGTGTGTTAGTTAGTGTCCAGTGAGCTCTGGCTGTGTCTCCTGTACCTACCTGCTATTTGCCTGCTCCATTAACCTCTTATTAACCCCCCATTTTGCAGAAAACCAAAGCGATTTGCATATCTTACTAAGTCAATAAAGAAAAATCACTTTGAGTGCTAATGTATTAGAGAAACAGAGGTTTGAACACACTGAAATTGAAATCCGGTCAAATGACGCTCACCGGATATATCATCTTGTAACTCGAGACCCGAAGCACGCAATAGGTTGAGTGTGGTGGCGACCGAAAGGCGGCAAATTCAACTTTCAAACGATGTATTGGATGATCAGCGAAAAAGGCAGCCCTGGGCCGACAGACGAAAGCAAAGTGCTGCGGCGCACACGCACGGGCGTGGTGAATCGTATATGGTACGCCGAACGTTAAGAGTTTAAATGTTTACGTCATCTGCCTCCTGTGTCTACTGTCTGCACTTGTAATGTATCTACATTCTAGCTCGGTTCCTACAATACAACTAAGCCAGCGGACAATAACTCTGCACGCTGCCATCGGAGCCCCAGGTACCACCAGGTACCACCTCTGGCCATCATGAACAGCTCCTTCTGGACTCTGACGGAGCCCCTGCACATCACTACCCACCTCCGCCAGACTACCAGCACTACCCTGGTTTCCACCTCTCCACCTGCCTCCCAGTAACCACACAGCCCGCCTACACCCTGGGAACCCCCGCTTACCTCCACCTGCCGTCCAGCCATCACACAGCCCGCCTACACCCTGGGAACCCTGCTTACCTCCACCCAGCCATCACAACACCCTCTTCGATGCCTCCCTCCCAGAGACAGAATGGTCAAACACTTTCCTCATTTCGGCAACAAACATAATGGTAACTACGGACTGTTGCTCCCACACAGGGTAGGGCCTCACCAGACAGCAGCTAGCTCGGTGGGAAACATGTAGAGTTGGTTTCAATGACATCACAGTCAAGAACCGGTAGCCCCTCCCCCTCATCTCCTCTGAGTTTGAGCTTCTTCAGGGTGCCACCATCTTCTCTAAGGTCAACCTGTGCAACGCTTACCACCTGGTGCGCATCAGGGAAGGAGACGAGTGGAAAGATGCCAGTATCCGGTAAAGCCGCTTGGTCTCACCAATGCACCCGCTGTGTCTCAGGCTCTGGGCCCTGTCGTATTTACCGTCCATATTCATAATATTGTCTCTCTTTGAGCGGTCGCCAAGTTCATCTTTATGCGGACGACACTATCGTCTATTGTAATCGCAGGTTCTGTGAAACTGGCCCTTGAGAATCTGCAACTCTCTTTTAATGCTTTGCATGATTCGCTCCCGCATTTCACTGTATGCCCTTCTATGTATGTGACAAATAAACCTCTTGAATCTTATTAGTCTCAAACTGGTGCCTAAGGTAAGACCACATGTGTGCCGTTTACAATGACTTGGATATATCTACTGTGACGTTGCCTGATATTGAGAACGTTTAAAGAATTTGAATACGTTGGTATTTGGTTTGATACAAAAAATTCTATTTAAATATCACGTGGGCCAGTCTTGCCAGTAAACTGCAGAAGAAAATTGGCTTCTTATAGGAATAGAGCAGCTTTCAGACTCCAGAGATGTAATTTATAGACACTTTTATAGGCTTCCACTTTTATACCCTTAGATTCCGTATATCATTCAGCCATTAGATTTATCACCGGTGGCGGTTATGGTGTATATACTGTGACCTACAGTATATAGAGTTGGATGGGCTTCCCCAGCAGAGAGCTGCACTTGCATCTGGTTCTAGATCAAATAAAAACACTTGGAGATCTCCCAAAATAATGATCTCGCTTCGCTACTGGAGTGGACATCTGGACGCTATGGTACACAATCCAATGATTGGCTCTTACACGTAAAGCACCTACAGTTTGTACTGAACTTGGGACATCTGCTATAAAACTGAATATTTTGGTATCCTTCGGTCAGTTTAAGTCCTTAATCATCAACAATGCCACCATAATCTGCAGTTGTTTTAATCGATTGTACATACTCTATTATGTTTTGCATTTAATGTATATCTGTTTTATGTATTTATTATGTATTTATTATGTATTCACTCAACGTCATTGAAAATTATGTTGAGTGAATATACATAATATATACATAAATACATCGAGTTAACAAATATTGAATGAGTGCATTTCATTTGAATTTGGCTCATTTCAGCCTGTTCATATTTGAAGGTATTCAAATACCTCCACCTTTTTATTTCCTTTCAAAAATATATTTATCGTCATTGTCAACAGATAATGTAACAGAAGATACACAATACAACACACTTAACCACACTTTTCACACTTAACCCCACCTCCCACAGTTAAATACAAAATAAAGTCATAGAGCTAAAACATACATTAAGTTGTCATTGTCCTCGTCAGTCTTGTCCTAACAATAATACAGAACTTAAAAGTTTAGTTAGTCGACAGGTCATAAGATGTAGGAAATGTCCCCATATGTCTCGAAAGACATCAGGTTTTCCTTTGATAGCAAAAGTAAATTTCTCTAAAGCAAGTTAGGTACTTTACTGAACCATTGTCCGATCTGGTTTGTCTGGATTTTTCCAAAAGAGTGCAATTGTGTGTTTATCTTGGAGGCGACATAATGTAACCATTCTCTTCTTGGTCCTATTAACGCCTCGGGGAACAGACCTGGGATGGAAGGGGGTCCGTAGGGACAACAGCCCTGATCGACAACCACTTTGTCAGACACTTTTCCATACAAGGCATTGTATGTTGAGTATTGACGTGTATTGGTGTTGAAACAGCGTCTATTGTATCAAACCGTTCCAATAACAATGGAACATTTTAATGATCACAGGAAGAAGGAGGAGGTTAATTATGACACAAGACAAAAGATAATGTATTTTTTTACCCTCATCTTTCAGTTCCTGTTTGAGAGAATGGAAGGCGTCTCCAGGGTCACCATCATCGATCTGGATGCCCATCAGGTGAGACTATGAGCCCCTCTCTGTTCCTCTCTGATGCCCATCAGTTGAGACTATGAGCCCCTCTCTGGTACTCTATTATGTACCCCAGTAAGGAGATGCAACACAAGGCCACAGACAGCGTAGGTGAGGGTGCAGGGACACAAAACCCCAAGAAACAATTTGAAAAATAGTATTTATTTGTATATACACACAAAAACTCAGCAACACAGAGATCAAGGAGGACTTGGCACCAAATTAAATATCAAAAAGAAATGAAAGCCCACCCCCCCTTACAGGCGCGGACGCCCAAAAGTACAGGTGGCGGTGCTCACTTCTAAGGCTGGTGTCTTTAACAGCAGGTCACCTACGTGATGCAAAAATGTAGACTCCACGGTATCTTCCTGTCCTCAATGTCCCTGTGTTCGAAAACAAAAGATTAATACAAAAGAAAGACAATCACCATAGGCTGGGTGAACAGGGAATAAACAAATATCCAAAGGTTAAGGTTAACAGAAATGTGCAACAATAAGGAACACAAAAGATACTATGCTAGAGTATAGACAACCAGAGCTTTGACCAGTTCTCACACAATACCAGCTCACACAGAGCTTTGACTAGCTCTCACACAAAACCAGCTCACACAGAGCTTTGACTAGCTCTTACACAAAACTACCTAAGAGCCTCAGCTCTATACCAAAACACACAAAGAGCCACGGCTCTATAGCAATTAAACAGAGAGAGCTCTACCACAAAGACACAGAATATAGTTACCACAACCAATGAACCAGAGAGCTAACTAACACTCCACAAAATGGGATATATAAAGGGAGAGTGGATGTTGATTGCAGATCAGCTTCACCTGCCGTTGCACTGGGGTGAGTTGCTGATTGACCAGCTGGCTGCTGGTGCTGCAACTGGGAGACACCTGAGAATGGGATATGTTACACAGGAGGGAGACAAAAACAGAACAACCTAAACATGCCTATATACACACACACACACACACACACACACACAACAGATAACATACATTACTCCCTCTATATACATACATAAGGACAGGGTCCGTAACATACTCTCTGATGCCCATCAGGTGAGACAAGGAGCCCCTCTCTGGTCCTCTCTGATGCCCATCAGGTGAGACAAGGAGCCCCTCTCTGGTCCTCTCTGATGCCCATCAGGTGAGACAAGGAGCCCCTCTCTGGTACTCTCTGATGCCCATCAGGTGAGACAAGGAGCCCCTCTCTGGTACTCTCTGATGCCCATCAGGTGAGACAAGGAGCCCCTCTCTGGTACTCTCTGATGCCCATCAGGTGAGACAAGGAGCCCCTCTCTGGTCCTCTCTGATGCCCATCAGGTGAGACAAGGAGCCCCTCTCTGGTACTCTCTGATGCCCATCAGGTGAGACAAGGAGTCCCTCTCTGGTACTCTCTGATGCCCATCAGGTGAGACAAGGAGCCCCTCTCTGGTCCTCTCTGATGCCCATCAGGTGAGACAAGGAGCCCCTCTTTAGTCCTCTCTGATGCCCATCAGGTGAGACAAGGAGCCCCTCTTTAGTCCTCTCTGATGCCCATCAGGTGAGACAAGGAGCCCCTCTTTAGTCCTCTCTGATGCCCATCAGGTGAGACAAGGAGCCCCTCTTTAGTACTGTACTCTCTGATTGTTGCTAAGGAACTGATGTCGATGTGTGACGAGAACAATGCTGCTTCCCTGGATGAGACCACTTTCAAACGCAGAGAAGGTTGGCCATGCATCAGCAGAGAGAGCAGGGCTCTTCAGGAGAATAATAATAATAATAATACATTCGATTTATAGTGCACTCTACATTTGGAAACCAAATCTCAGAGTGCTACAGGGTAAAAACAGACTTTAGAAACATAAAAAACAAGGCATAAAAGCATAAAAAAAAGCGATAAAACACACAAGGCATGTATTAAAAAGGTTAAAACTAAGGGAAGGCTTTCGTGAAGAGGTATGTTTTTAGGCCTCTTTTAAAGGAAGCAGTGGTCTGTGGTGCTCTGAGGTGGTCAGGGAGGGCGTTCCACAGGCGAGGAGCAGCCGAGTCGCCCATGGTGCGTGCGGAAGGCTGCCTATGCATCAGCAGAGAGGACGGGACGATGGGAGCTGTTGTGCTGCACTTCCATCACTTTTTTGCAAAGTCACCTTGTGTGGGACCAGCAGTGGCTGTGAGCACAGTCCTCGTGAAGGACGCCCCCCCGGGCGCTCTAAGTAAAAGACACGTAACCGCCACCGCTCCTCTTCAAAAGCAGGTATGTGCTTCTCTCCCGCTGGGCCTGGCCGAGTGAAGTCCAGTGCCGCCGCACAGCTTGGGAATAAGAGCAGCTTCATTATTATTGTCGGTCTCTCACAGATCTACACAAAAGGGCCTGAGGCGTTTTGAGGGGGGGGGTGGCTCAAGCAACAAAATGGTACTCCCTCACCTAGAGCTTTTAATGGCGAGCCTGTTTCTAAATAGAAGACCTCTTTTTTCAATGGATATTGTGTCCCTTTGTGTGGAGATGATGGTAAACTATATGCAATATATATATATATATATATATATATATATATCTGTGCACACGCCTGGTCTCTAGTAGTTTGACATTTGTGACGTTGACGTGTTTGTGGACACTAGTGCGTGTTCATCCCACCACAGCGAGCAGATGGCCGACGTGTTTGTGGACAGTACATTTACATTACATTTAGTCCTTTAGCTGACTCTTTTATCCAAAGCGACGTACGAGTCAGCGGGAAGGGTACTACAACGATTTCAGCTGAGTAACAATGTTCATCAAACAGTGCTGAAACTCGGGGTGCTACAATGTTGTTGTAGTAGTAGAGACATATTAGTATAGTAGGAAGAGTGCATGATATTATGAGACAGTAAGCATTATTATAATTATTTTTTTAATTCATTTCAGATATTGATAGAAGAAGTGTGTTTTTAGTCGACGGTGAAAGATTGGTCGTGTTTGGGCTGCCCTAACTGTGATGGGAAGTTCGTTCCACCATTGTGGAGCGAGGACCAAGAATAGGCGACTTCTCTTTGATGACCCTCCCGGAGCTCGGATCGGAGTGGGTCTGAGACGGCCAGAGGATGTAGAGCGTAGGGGTCTTGGGGGGGGGGGGTGTAGTTAATAATAATAATAACTTTATTTGTATAGCACTTTTCATACAGAGGTTGCAGTTCAAAGTGCTTCACAACAGTAAAAAATACAGGCATAAGCGAGCATAAAAAGATAGACAGGTAGCAAGGTATGGCAAATCACAGTGTTTCACATTAGGATCTAGCATCCCAATAGGCTCTCTGCTTACAGTTTTCAGTAACACAAATAGTAAAAATAGTTTAAAATGATTCAGTTTAAAAATAGTCAAAAAATTATAAAATAGAACGGACATAAAAAATACAGGCATGAGCGAGCATAGCAAGGTTTGGCAAATCACAGTGTTTCACATTAGGATCTAGCATCCTAATAGGCTCTCTATTCAGTAATACAAATAATCACAGTGGTTCACATTTGGATCTAGCAAATAATAAAAATAGTTTAAAATGATTCAGTTTAAAAATAGTCATCAGTAAGAAGTAAAAAGTGCAATAACCGACACATGAATTTGATAGGCAGTGTATAAGAGTAGGCAGGGTAAGAATAGTGCAGGTAAATACAAGTTGTGTCAGGATATCCCTGATGTTTCCTCTTGCCACTAGGTGGTAGCAGATATCTATCAGTGAAATGCCTGAGCAAAGAGATAGGTTTTAAGCTGTCTTTTAAAGATGTCTAGCGAGTTGGCTTCCCTGATGTTTTGGGGTAGTTTGTTCCATAGTTTTGGGGCATAGTTGATAAAGGCTGCATTACCGATCCTCTTTTGACTGCTTCTGGGAGCCTCTAGTAGTCCAGCAGCTGATGATCGCAGTGTTCTTGCTGGTGTGTAATTTATTAGAGTGTTGGCGATGTAGCTAGGTCCCTGTCCATTTAGAGCTTTGTATGTAAGGAGAAGGACCTTAAAGTCAATTCTAAATGTTACAGGAAGCCAGTGTAAAGCAGCTAAGACTGGACTAATGTGCTCTCTCCTTTTGGTTCTAGTTAGAGACCATTGACCGGAGGTAGGCAGACGTGTTTGTGGACACTAGTGCATGTTCATCCCACCACAGCGAGCAGACCGCCTCTCTGTCGTGTGACGGGCATCGGGCCAGCGGTGTAGAGCGCGAGTCAATATCCTCGAGGATCCTCATTAGCATATTTTAGTCTTACTTTGTGTTTTCAACGTATTGACTCGCATACCCAGTGCCAATTAGCCCCGGAAAGTTCCTCAATGTTTCAAGGTTTCCCCGAGAGGTCCCTGGCCGCGCTCCAGAACGCAGCTTTATTCATTTTGAAGCGCTGCGCGATGCTAACGAGCCTCCGTTTACCTATTTATAGCGAGAGAGGATCAATATACAGTAGATGCTAAGTAAATAATTCATGAACACCGTATGGAGAACAAAAGAGAATATCTGCATGAAAATCGTTGAGACGGAGCTGAAATTGCTCCCCTCAGCACAGATTAGAGCGGGAGGCAATGTGGAGGGGGTGCGATGAGGTCCTAATTAGAGCGCGGGACGGAGACACCTGTAGCGCTCTCGTCCTCTGTGTATGCAAATTCGGGTTAAATGGTCAAACGAGCTGCGTTGCTTTATTCACCGGGACTCAAATTAATACAGTCAAAACACAGACAAACTTAGGAACGATAATGATGTGTTTCAGGTTGGCGTGATTGCTAGGGATGGGTACCGAATTTGGTACTTTTGAGGTACCGAACCGAAACACGTTGGTACTACCGAGTATCGAATCAAGTGAGAAACCTAAGAAAAAAAAATTAAAAAAAAAATATTTTATTATTATTATTATTATTTTTTTTTTTTTTACTTTTTTCTTTTCATGTCAACGTTCACACGCACAATATATGCTTACCTAGGATTTGACTTGATTCAACAACAAAGCAGTCGGAGCAATGACAAGCCGAAATTGTAGTTATTTGAAGTTTGGATTTTTTTTTTTACGACTGAGGTAGGTAAATTAAATTTCTTGATACTAAAGTACCGAAAAAAGGTACCGTTGGGTATCGATTCACAGGTACCGGTATCGGTTCAAATGTGAAAGGTACCCATCCCTAGTGATGGCATGACTGTGCTCTTACAGAGGAGACTAGGAGGCGTTTGTAGAGGGCTACTGCACAGACGAGGTGGAGTTACTGTTGTGAGGCTCCAAGCTAGCCAACTTGAGCCAGAGCATGGGATACCCAGCCACATACGGATACTAGTATATCATGGTAGATATTTAGATCACACAAATAGTCTGAGTCAAACATTAAAATGCATGGACTTAATCAAATTCAAATCTGCACAAATTATGTTTCTGGCAATAAAAAACGAATTACCAAGCAACATTAAAAAATAGATTCATGGCTAGAGAGAGTGTTTATAATTTTAGAGGGACATTAGCTTTAAAACAACCTACAGTATGGTACATACAACTCTTAAAAGTATGTGCATTACAGTTTGTCACTCTGGAATGGTCTGGATGCGAGTATAAAATTAAGCAAAAATATCAATCAATTTAAAGGTAGCTATAAACAAGCACTTAAAGTATGGATACATATACAGTAAGAGAGGGGAGCTTGAGCAGTAATGTGACTGCCTAATAGATATTTCTTCTCATTTGGATATTTGTGTATACATATATAAAAAACTGTACTTTTATTTGATTTTTCATTATTTGTTCATTATTACATTCAGTAGTAACACCGACAGTAGGGCAGCATGTGGTAGTCTACACCCTCCCCAGACCGACAGTAGGGCAGCATGTGGTAGTCTACACCCTCCCCAGACCAACAGTAGGGCAGCATGTGGTAGTCTACACCCTCCCCAGACCAACAGTAGGGCAGCATGTGGTACTTGTGGTAGTCTACACCCTCCCCAGACCGACAGTAGGGCAGCATGTGGTAGTCTACACCCTCCCCAGACCGACAGTAGGGCAGCATGTGGTAGTCTACACCCTCCCCAGACCGACAGTAGGGCAGCATGTGGTAGTCTACACCCTCCCCAGACCGACAGTAGGGTAGCATGTGGTAGTCTACACCCTCCCCAGACCGACAGTAGGGCAGCATGTGGTAGTCTACACCCTCCCCAGACCGACAGTAGGGCAGCATGTGGTAGTCTACACCCTCCCCAGACCGACAGTAGGGCAGCATGTGATAGTCTACACCCTCCCCAGACCGACAGTAGGGCAGCATGTGATAGTCTACACCCTCCCCAGACCGACAGTAGGGCAGCATGTGGTAGTCTACACCCTCCCCAGACCGACAGTAGGGCAGCATGTGGTAGTCTACACCCTCCCCAGACCGACAGTAGGGCAGCATGTGGTAGTCTACACCCTCCCCAGACCGACAGTAGGGCAGCATGTGGTAGTCTACACCCTCCCCAGACCGACAGTAGGGCAGCATGTGGTAGTCTACACCCTCCCCAGACCGACAGTAGGGCAGCATGTGGTAGTCTACACCCTCCCCAGACCGACAGTAGGGTAGCATGTGGTAGTCTACACCCTCCCCAGACCGACAGTAGGGCAGCATGTGGTAGTCTACACCCTCCCCAGACCGACAGTAGGGCAGCATGTGGTAGTCTACACCCTCCCCAGACCGACAGTAGGGTAGCATGTGGTAGTCTACACCCTCCCCAGACCGACAGTAGGGCAGCATGTGGTAGTCTACACCCTCCCCAGACCGACAGTAGGGCAGCATGTGGTAGTCTACACCCTCCCCAGACCGACAGTAGGGCAGCATGTGATAGTCTACACCCTCCCCCAGACAGTAGGGCAGCATGTGGTAGTCTACACCCTCCCCAGACCGACAGTAGGGCAGCATGTGATAGTCTACACCCTCCCCAGACCGACAGTAGGGCAGCATGTGGTAGTCTACACCCTCCCCAGACCGACAGTAGGGCAGCATGTGGTAGTCTACACCCTCCCCAGACCGACAGTAGGGCAGCATGTGGTAGTCTACACCCTCCCCCAGACATTAGGGCAGCATGTGATAGTCTACACCCTCCCCAGACCGACAGTAGGGCAGCATGTGATAGTCTACACCCTCCCCAGACCGACAGTAGGGCAGCATGTGGTAGTCTACACCCTCCCCAGACCGACAGTAGGGCAGCATGTGGTAGCCTACACCCTCCCTAGACCAACAGTAGGGCTGCATGTGGTAGTCTACACCCTCCCCAGACCGACAGTAGGGCAGCATGTGGTAGTCTACACCCTCCCCCAGACATTAGGGCAGCATGTGATAGTCTACACCCTCCCCAGACCGACAGTAGGGCAGCATGTGGTAGCACATATGCTAGCTTTTATTCTCTCCACCACTTCTAACCAGATTGCAATGTTGGTTTCACTGACACCTAAAATTCTTGCTGTAGATATTTCTAGATAAATCACATCGAGATAGGTAAGAACCCATACCTTCCGGCACATTTTATCCAGTTGAATCCATCGTGATGCTATCAGCTTTTTAGCAGCTGTGAGACCGGATAAAACTAGTCTCTTTAGCTGTATAGGGGCTTCAAACTGAAAAACATCATTCAACAGCAATACAGAGGGATGTACAGGTATGTTCAGAAATATGTTTTAATCTAAAGTGTAACTAATTGTCAGAAATTGGTTTTAAGCCATAAATATTGGATCGGATTTTCTTTTCAATAAAAAACTGCATTTAAAAGTGAATTGTATCCTTTTAAATGCCCTTTTAAAATGGAAAATAGTGCTTAGAAAAGTACTTGAAAGTCCTTGAATTTCATTTGGCAATGTCTGTGGGAACCCTGAGTCATGTTGTACAGTATGTGGAGGAGAGGACTGGTCTTTCGCAAACCACAGGAAGTGATTTATACTCGCAGGCTATCTGTTCGAGGACGAGGGAGAGCAGAGCGTTCAGTTGGCTATCGGTTTATTGATTGCCAATAGGAACCCTGTAGAACGCCTGGGAGCAGCACGCTATGGATTTGCCCTTTCATTCACATGGGGCGGTTAGACCGTGTGTTAGGGGCTGACCCGCTGTGCGCGCTCCATCACACTTACACGCCTGGGCACTTGTAGTGCATGTTCACGTGCTTAGTGTAAGCATGTACTTCTCCTATAATCAGTGCACACAGTGCGCTGGTCCGGATTCGCGGTAGAGACCGCTCCAGAGCCGCATTGTGACGAGTATCAGACCCACACAATGCATCAAGTTGGTGACGTTTATTGTTATTGCGAGCCACAAGATTGCCAGGTACCCCCACGTGATGTGCAAAGATGCAAATGTTGTAACTTCATATTCGATTCGATTCGATTAGATTACAGTAGATTCAAATATATTGTCATCATACAGCACAAGTACAGTACAACTAAATGAAGTTTGGCATCCAACCAGAGTACAAATGTAACAGTAAAGTGCAATAGTGATATACAATGTACAGGTGTCAGATAGTCAGAGGTCCACAAAGGGTGCCCAAGTTCTGAGAAAGACGTGCTCTTTGTTCTTCAGTATATGTACGCTGTTCCAGTTGCAAAGTGTCATGGAGGTCTTTGTTTATGTTGTAATGTCCAACGGAATTTCCAAGACTTTAGTAGTCAGGTCATGAACCTCTTTCCAAAAACGTTCAGCATTCCCAAATAACATGGGTAATTGACGCTATCAGGGCCGGACTGGGGAAATAATTCATACCGGGAGATATAGCGCGAAATATAGCCCCAATCAGGCCACTTTTTAAGCGGGGGGTCTGGGGGTCCCCCACCAGGATTTTTTTGTTACAAAGACTTAATTTCCTGCATTCTGGTGAATTTTAGTGCATGTGAATCACAAACTAATGAGCCAACAATTGCTTAGTACAATGTACTGTTATGGACCTCAAATAAAACTGTTGTGGCACTAGCAATGCTACTCTCTCCACCTTCAAAAAGAAAAAAGCAAGAGCACAACATATCAGTTGTATCGCCTGGTCCCGCCTCCACCAATCACAAGCGGCAGCACGGCTCCATTGTGTGTGTGTGATCCGCGTGAGGGAGAGAGTCAGATAGTTCTCCAACTCTGTCGCAGACAGTGAAATCCTGGTTGTTCCCCACCCACCTAGGTTATCTAACTATCGCGCCGCGCCGCCGCCACAACTAGAAACAATGGCCTGGCAAAAAAAATAAAAAATAATAATAATTTCTTTTTTTTATATAATTCTTTTTTTAATCTGTGCAGGCCAGGCCACCGGGAAAACTCCCGGTGCTCCCGATGGCCAGTCCGGGCCTGGACGCTATACAAGTCTTACAACGATGGCATCTGGGAGATGAGTTAGGGTACATCTTATCGAAACGGACCGGTGTAGGGTTCACCATATCTTTTGACAAACTGTCTGCAGACCGTCTATTGTTTCTCTTCTATTGCCAAGCTAACCACACGTGTGACGCACTGTCTAGTGTTTCTATTGCCAAGCTAACCACACGTGTGACGCACTGTCTAGTGTTACTATTACCAAGCTAACCTCACGTGTGACGCACTGTCTAGTGTTTCTATTGCCAAGCTAACCTCACGTGTGACGCACTGTCTAGTGTTTCTATTGCCAAGCTAACCACACGTGTGACGCACTGTCTACTGTTTCTATTGCCAAGCTAACCACACGTGTGACGCACTGTCTACTGTTTCTATTGCCAAGCTAACCTCACGTGTGACGCACTGTCTAGTGTTTCTATTGCCAAGCTAACCACACGTGTGACGCACTGTCTACTGTTTCTATTGCCAAGCTAACCTCACGTGTGACGCACTGTCTAGTGTTTCTATTGCCAAGCTGGCGACGCGGCAGGTCGGACGTTTCACTTGACACCTGATCGACTGTGAGATATGTGCCGTCGCAGAGCGCTAAATCATAACACAATATACCGTTGAGTGGTTTTTCTTGACACCAACTACAACATTAGAGGCTATCGGATATCTCCTGTTAGCATCGCATCCCCCTTCTGTACCCCGAGTCCCGAACAGAGCCGGGTCGAGCGCTCCAAGGGGCAGGGACTCCAGCATGGCTCCCGCTCTGGCCCCCATCTACCTGATGGTAATACAGGGTTTGGCATGGAGCCTGATCTACACCTTACTCATTGTGTAGTGTGATGTGTGCCGGGTGCCAGTGTGTATGGCAGCCATTGAGCCTGCGTAGCCCAAGGTTGGGTGAAGTGTTGGTGAAGGAGGCCATTTCCACCCTACATTGTAAAGCGTTTTGTTTGAGTGTCTAGAAAAGCGCTACATAAATGCAAGTAATTATTATTATTATTTATTCATTATTACACCTGACCGGAGACAGACCCAAATTAATGACAAATAGAAGTGGAGGAAATAAAGACTGATTGACAGGCTGTGTGACTTTACCGCAAGTGGCTTAAACATTAATGTCTACGGACGCGGAGAGTGGATTTATCCCTCATTTCATGCCGTCAGTCACAGCGCTGCACTGCAGGTTAAACAGAGCGCTCTCAGGCAGGGAGGCTAATACTATGTTATGGGATTATGGAGCCAATACAGGCTCCAGTTACACAACTATCATCTTTACAACTGGCTTCCTGTACAGAACCAGCTTTCCTTTGATGAGTAGGACGAGAGTTATCAAAGCAGTTTTCTTGTCTTGGACTATGGTGATGTCATTTATAGGCATGCTGCGGCCTCAACCCTTTGGGACTGTGTCCAGCACGCTGCCCTCAGATTCATCACTAATGATAGACACGACACTCATCACTGTGTTCTTTATCCCATTTAGACCTACAACGCCTGCCTAAAATGCATTATATAGCCTGCATATACACACAAATGTGTTTCCCTGTTTCAATGGGTTATGAGAAGGTTGGTTGGTCCTCACTGACGGAGAGGCGCAACAAACACTGGTATTTGTTAATTGTTAAGGCCCTTATACTACATCATTATTGGTAAGCTACCTCCTTATACTACATCATTATTGGTAAGCTACCTCCTTATACTACATCATTATTGGTAAGCTACCTCCTTATACTACATCATTATTGGTAAGCTACCTCCTTATACTACATCATTATTGGTAAGCTACCTCCTTATACTACATCATTATTGGTAAGCTACCTCCTTATACTACATCATTATTGATAAGCTACCTCCTTATACTACATCAGTATTGATAAGCTACCTCCTCCTTATACTACATCATTATTGGTAAGCTACCTCCTTATACTACATCATTATTGGTAAGCTACCTCCTTATACTACATCACTATTGGTAAGCTACCTCCTTATACTACATCATTATTGGTAAGCTACCTCCTTATACTACATCATTATTGATAAGCTACCTCCTTATACTACATCATTATTGGTAAGCTACCTCCTTATACTACATCATTATTGGTAAGCTACCTCCTTATACTACATCATTATTGGTAAGCTACCTCCTTATACTCCATCATTATTGATAAGCTACCTCCTTATACTACATCATTATTGGTAAGCTACCTCCTTATACTACATCAGTATTGATAAGCTACCTCCTCCTTATACTACATCATTATTGGTAAGCTACCTCCTTATACTACATCATTATTGGTAAGCTACCTCCTTATACTACATCATTATTGGTAAGCTACCTCCTTATACTCCATCATTATTGATAAGCTACCTCCTTATACTACATCATTATTGGTAAGCTACCTCCTTATACTACATCAGTATTGATAAGCTACCTCCTCCTTATACTACATCATTATTGGTAAGCTACCTCCTTATACTACATCATTATTGGTAAGCTACCTCCTTATACTACATCATTATTTGTAAGCTACCTCCTTATACTACATCATTATTGGTAAGCTACCTCCTTATACTACATCAGTATTGATAAGCTACCTCCTCCTTATACTACATCATTATTGATAAGCTACCTCCTTATACTACATCATTATTCATAAGCTACCTCCTCATTATACTACATCATTATTGGTAAGCTACCTCCTTATACTACATCATTATTGGTAAGCTACCTCATTATACTACATCATTATTGGTAAGCTACCTCCTTATACTCCATCATTATTGATAAGCTACCTCCTTATACTACATCATTATTGGTAAGCTACCTCCTTATACTACATCAGTATTGATAAGCTACCTCCTCCTTATACTACATCATTATTGGTAAGCTACCTCCTTATACTACATCATTATTGGTAAGCTACCTCCTTATACTACATCATTATTGGTAAGCTACCTCCTTATACTCCATCATTATTGATAAGCTACCTCCTTATACTACATCATTATTGGTAAGCTACCTCCTTATACTACATCAGTATTGATAAGCTACCTCCTCCTTATACTACATCATTATTGGTAAGCTACCTCCTTATACTACATCATTATTGGTAAGCTACCTCCTTATACTACATCATTATTTGTAAGCTACCTCCTTATACTACATCATTATTGGTAAGCTACCTCCTTATACTACATCAGTATTGATAAGCTACCTCCTCCTTATACTACATCATTATTGATAAGCTACCTCCTTATACTACATCATTATTCATAAGCTACCTCCTCATTATACTACATCATTATTGGTAAGCTACCTCCTTATACTACATCATTATTGGTAAGCTACCTCATTATACTACATCATTATTGGTAAGCTACCTCCGTATACTACATCATTATTGGTAAGCTACCTCCTTATACTACATCATTATTGGTAAGCTTCCTCCTTATACTACATCATTATTGGTTAGCTACCTCCTTATACTACATCATTATTGGTAAGCTACCTCCTTATACTACATCATTATTGGTTAGCTACCTCCTTATACTACATCATTATTGATAAGCTACCTCCTTATACTACATCATTATTGGTAAGCTACCTCCTTATACTACATCATTATTGGTTAAGCTACCTCCTTATACTACATCATTATTGATAAGCTACCTCCTTATACTACATCATTATTGGTAAGCTACCTCCTTATACTACATCATTATTGATAAGCTACCTCCTTATACTACATCAGTATTGGTAAGCTACCTCCTTATACTACATCATTATTGATAAGCTACATCCTTATACTACATCATTATTGAAAAGCTACCTCCTTATACTACATCATAATTGGTAAGCTACCTCCTTATACTACATCATTATTGGTAAGCTACCTCCTTATACTACATCATAATTGGTAAGATACCTCCTTATACTACATCATTATTGGTAAGCTACCTCCTTATACTACATCATTATTGGTAAGATACCTCCTTATACTACATCATTATTGGTAAGATACCTCCTTATACTACATCATTATTGGTAAGCTGCCTCCTTATACTACATCATTATTGGTAAGCTGCCTCCTTATACTACATCATTATTGGTAAGATACCTCCTTATACTACATCATTACTGGTAAGCTACCTCCTTATACTACATCATTATTGGTAAGATACCTCCTTATACTACATCATTATTGGTAAGCTGCCTCCTTATACTACATCATTATTGGTAAGCTGCCTCCTTATACTACATCATAATTGGTAAGCTAGTTTGCTCTGAACAGGGTAAATCTACATTTCACTATGATGCCCCTCTAGCTCATGGAATGAACTCCAACAGCCCTTAAAGCTTGAGATCCTCTCTGTTGCAGAGTTTAAAACCTTGATCTCCAACCTTTATCAAGTTGTACGTGTTTTTAATTGATTCGTTATCCTTGCTCTTTGCCTCATATTGTTGTCTTATTGTTGTGATGTTATACACTGTGTGACCGTATATGCTTGTACGCTCGACGTGACTGTAAGTGAGGCAAACCTCCGTTGCCTTTCGAGTTTAAATAAAGGTTTGAAATGAAATGAAACTCCGCGTGTGTCTGAGATAAATCAGAGAGGCCGCTCCACTAGTTACAATACATGCCGGGTCTGGGAAAAGGAAACAAAAATAGCTTCCAGATAAACATGAATAAATGAACACGGCAGTAGAGGCGTAATGGAAGCACCGCGTCGACCGGCTGCAAGGCCACGCGTGTTTTATGAGTCACGCATAGAAGTGTTTGTCTTTCTGTCTGGAGGGCGAACGGCGCTGCTTTTCAAAAGTCTTATCATAATTTGAAGCGGAGGAGGGGTGCGACCGCATGTATTGTTCTCTGTGCCCTCGCAGGATCTCCAGTCACCGTATTGCCAGGCTCAGCGGGGTGCGTTTGTTTTGGCTGCCAGGGCCACTTTCTCCAGAAAGAACTGAAATTATTTATTATTTATTATTATTTTCGGCACCGTTAGAATGAATGAATGAATGAATGAATGAATGAATGAATGAATGAATGAATGAATGAATGAATGAATGAAAACTTTATTTAACAGATTGCAGAATGGGTACAATACAGTACGGCTCAATACACACAATTGTTAAGGGGATGCAGACCTGAGAAAGACGTTTGTCTTGTTTCCATCAGGGTCCCCCATTTTCATTTCATATAGACATTTATGACATACACAACATACATGACATTTATGGCATAGGGACATATAGGTATTTAGTACTGATACATTTGTGACATAAGCGGTATTCAAATATACAGTACTGTTACCCCTAGATCCTGACAGAGTATATACATATGATGGGGAGGGGACTGTACATTAGGAGGGTGTGGGTGGGTGGGAGGGAAATATACATACGGCGGGGAGGGAATATATACATGCGGTGGGGAGGAGACTGTCTATTAGGAGGTGGTGGGGGTTTTGGGCATTTACGGTGGCCAGTTTCGAATTGCAGCCTCCCGTAGGTGCTCTTTAAGGGCGGTTTTGAATGTGGGCAGGGATTCACATTCCTTTACAGCTTTGGGTAGGGCGTTCCACATTGTTGTGGCATAATTGCGAAACGTGTTTAGTCCCTTGTTTGAGCCGAATCTGGGTTTAACATGATTTGTTGAGCTTCCTCTGGTGTAGTGGTTGTGGTATTCACTGACCTTTGGGAAGTATTTTGACATGTACATGGGCACCCCGGTCGTATAGTGTATCTTGAAGACCAGGCCCATTGCAAGTTGCTGTACTCTGTCGTCTACTCTAAGCCATCCTAGGTTGTCAAAGTGGGCAGGGGTGAGGTGGGTTCTGGGGTTCAGGTCAAGTAGTAGTCTGACCAGTTTGTTTTGTGATGTTTGTAATTTTGTTTTAAGCGCCTTTGAGGTGCTTTGGTACCATGAGGTGCACGCATAGTCATAGTACCCTTGAATGAGTGCTCCTGCTAGAGTCTTCAGGGTATTCTTGTTTACCAGAGAGGAGATCCGGTACAAGAATCTAGTTCGTTGGTTGACTTTTTTTATTACATTGGATGCCATTTTGTCACAGGAAAGATTTGCCTCTAGGATGGAACCCAGGTAGGTAATTTCGTCTTTCCTTGTGACAATATTGTCACCCACTGTAACTGAGAAGCCGTCGGTCTTGCTGAGTTTGTTATTTGAACCGAAGAGAATGGACTCTGTTTTGCCCATGTGTAATGATAGTTTGTTATCAGCGAGCCATATGCAGATTTTGCCTAGTTCTGAGCTGAGGGTTTTTTCAACCTGCAATTTGTTCTTGTCAGAGACCAGCAGGGCTGAGTCGTCCGCAAACAGGAACAAGTTGCAGTCACAGGCTGACGACATGTCATTTGCATAAATTAGGAAGAGTAGCGGTCCTAGTATGCTTCCTTGTGGAACACCACAGCTCACTGTGAGGGGGGGGGGATAGAGTACCGTTTACCTCTACCATCTGTTCTCTCCCCTCCAGGTAGGATTGCATCCAGCTCACTGATAAGCTATCAAAACCAATTGCTTTTAGCTTGTCCATTAGAATGGAGTGATTGACAGTGTCGAAGGCCTTTTGTAGGTCCAGCATGACCATGCCGCAGTATTTGCCCGCGTCCACCTCTTGTTTGATGTGGTCGTTCAAATAGAGGAGGCATGTGTCAGTGGAGTGGGACGTTCTGAAGCCAGATTGGAATTCGTAGATTAGATTTTTTTCCGCCAGGTACTTTTCGACCTGTTCGTAGACTATTTTCTCCATGACTTTCGAGATGGAGGTAAGAATAGAAACAGGGCGGTAGTTGCCTGGGTCTAATTTGCTGCCCTTTTTGTGCAGAGGGGTCACTCTCGCAATTTTGAAGTCCTTGGGGACGTGCCCCTGTTTTATAGAGAGGTTTATTATATGTGTGATGACTGGGGTGATGGCGGCTGCTGCGTCTCTGAGGAATTTAGAGGGGATGTTGTCATGGCCAGTGGCCTTGTTAGGTTGGAGGGCGCTCAATTTTTTGAGTACCTCATCGGTTGTTACCATTTCAAGTTTGAAGTCGTCTTTGTGGACCCCTAGGTTTTTGTAGTATGCTACTATGTGTTCTACCCCATAATGCCCTGAGTGGGAGGGTAGTTTGTTTACCAGTGTTGTGGCTATGTTTGTGAAGAAGATGTTTAAGTAATTGGCTACATCCAGCTTGTCTGTGATGAGCGTGTTGTCCGTCTGTATGTTTATGTTTGAGAATCTGGTTTTAAGTTTTTTACTGCAGCCTAGTTGATTATTGAGTAATTTCCAAAGTTTGCGGGGTGTTGGAGAACAGCGCTGCTTCTCTTCTCTCCGCCGGTCAGTACAAGTGACGGATCACATCGGTACTCTGCATCCCGTCAGATCGATGAAAATGTCGAATGGAAATATTGGTGTCGCTGCTTCCTGCGTGGATACTAAGTGGCCTCTATGGGATCCGGCGACAGAACCTGATGGACTGGGTCGTCGTCGTCGTTGGTTCCTTGGGACCCGAACGTTGGCACTTCATCAAATCCGTGTGAGTTATTGGTTCTCTACGACGTGGACTTGAACGGGGAACTTCACCCAACTTGAGAATACATACATATTCCTATGGTCTAAAAACGGTCTAGAAGATATTATTAGTGAACATGAACAACCCTCTCTCAAATCCCCAAAAACCCTGAGTGCTAAAACTCAAGTTTGTGATGTCATCAGGTATAAAGTCTAGTTGCTCCATATGAAGACACTGAAGTGGGTGAGATGGTAAAGGTGACAGTAAAGTAATATACAGTGTACAGGTGTAAAGTATATGATGTTATAGATGACACTGAGAGACACCCAGGAGAATGTTCTGAGTATATGATGTTATAGATGACACTGAGAGACACCCAGGAGAATGTTCTGAGTATATGATGTTATAGATGACACTGAGAGACACCCAGGGGAATGTTCTGAGTATATGATGTTATAGATGACACTGAGAGACACCCAGGGGAATGTTCTGAGTATATGATGTTATAGATGACACTGAGAGACACCCAGGAGAATGTTCTGAGTATATGCTGTTATAGATGACACTGAGAGACACCCAGGAGAATGTTTTGAGTATATGATGTTATAGATGACACTGAGAGACACCCAGGAGACACCCTCCACCCAGCCTGGGTTTACTAGTCTACAGCCTGGCTTTACTAGTCTACAGCCTGGGTTTACTAGTCTGCAGCCTGGGTTTACTAGTCTACAGCCTGGGTTTACTAGTCTGCAGCCTGGGTTTACTAGTCTACAGCCTGGCTTTACTAGTCTGCAGCCTGGCTTTACTAGTCTACAGCCTGGCTTTACTAGTCTACAGCCTGGCTTTACTAGTCTGCAGCCTGGCTTTACTAGTCTACAGCCTGGCTTTACTAGTCTACAGCCTGGCTTTACTAGTCTGCAGCCTGGGTTTACTAGTCTACAGCCTGGGTTTACTAGTCTACAGCCTGGCTTTACTAGTCTACAGCCTGGCTTTACTAGTCTACAGCCTGGCTTTACTAGTCTGTAGCCTGGCTTTACTAGTCTACAGCCTGGCTTTACTAGTCTACAGCCTGGCTTTACTAGTCTACAGCCTGGCTTTACTAGTCTACAGCCTGGCTTTACTAGTCTACAGCCTGGCTTTACTAGTCTACAGCCTGGCTTTACTAGTCTACAGCCTGGGTTTACTAGTCTACAGCCTGGCTTTACTAGTCTGCAGCCTGGGTTTACTAGTCTACAGCCTGGCTTTACTAGTCTGCAGCCTGGCTTTACTAGTCTACAGCCTGGCTTTACTAGTCTACAGCCTGGGTTTACTAGTCTGCAGCCTGGGTTTACTAGTCTACAGCCTGGCTTTACTAGTCTACAGCCTGGCTTTACTAGTCTACAGCCTGGCTTTACTAGTCTGCAGCCAGGGTTTACTAGTCTACAGCCTGGGTTTACTAGTCTACAGCCTGGCTTTACTAGTCTACAGCCTGGGTTTACTAGTCTACAGCCTGGCTTTACTAGTCTACAGCCTGGGTTTACTAGTCTACAGCCTGGGTTTACTAGTCTACAGCCTGGGTTTACTAGTCTACAACCTGGCTTTACTAGTCTACAGCCTGGGTTTACTAGTCTACAGCCTGGGTTTACTAGTCTACAGCCTGGGTTTACTAGTCTACAGCCTGGGTTTACTAGTCTACAGCCTGGGTTTACTAGTCTACAGCCTGGGTTTACTAGTCTACAGCCTGGCTTTACTAGTCTACAGCCTGGGTTTACTAGTCTACAGCCTGGGTTTACTAGTCTACAGCATGGCTTTACTAGTCTACAGCCTGGGTTTACTAGTCTGCAGCCTGGCTTTACTAGTCTACAGCCTGGCTTTACTAGTCTACAGCCTGGCTTTACTAGTCTACAGCCTGGGTTTACTAGTCTACAGCCTGGCTTTACTAGTCTGCAGCCTGGGTTTACTAGTCTGCAGCCTGGCTTTACTAGTCTACAGCCTGGGTTTACTAGTCTACAGCCTGGCTTTACTAGTCTACAGCCTGGCTTTACTAGTCTACAGCCTGGGTTTACTAGTCTGCAGCCTGGCTTTACTAGTCTACAGCCTGGCTTTACTAGTCTACAGCCTGGGTTTACTAGTCTACAGCCTGGCTTTACTAGTCTACAGCCTGGGTTTACTAGTCTGCAGCCTGGCTTTACTAGTCTACAGCCTGGCTTTACTAGTCTGCAGCCTGGGTTTACTAGTCTACAGCCTGGCTTTACTAGTCTACAGCCTGGCTTTACTAGTCTGCAGCCTGGCTTTACTAGTCTACAGCCTGGGTTTACTAGTCTGCAGCCTGGCTTTACTAGTCTACAGCCTGGGTTTACTAGTCTACAGCCTGGCTTTACTAGTCTACAGCCTGGCTTTACTAGTCTGCAGTCTGGCTTTACTAGTCTACAGCCTGGCTTTACTAGTCTACAGCCTGGCTTTACTAGTCTGCAGCCTGGGTTTACTAGTCTACAGCCTGGCTTTACTAGTCTACAGCCTGGCTTTACTAGTCTACAGCCTGGCTTTACTAGTCTACAGCCTGGCTTTACTAGTCTACAGCCTGGCTTTACTAGTCTACAGCCTGGGTTTACTAGTCTACAGCCTGGGTTTACTAGTCTACAGCCTGGGTTTACTAGTCTGCAGCCTGGGTTTACTAGTCTGCAGCCTGGCTTTACTAGTCTGCAGCCTGGGTTTACTAGTCTACAGCCTGGCTTTACTAGTCTGCAGCCTGGGTTTACTAGTCTGCAGCCTGGCTTTACTAGTCTACAGCCTGGGTTTACTAGTCTACAGCCTGGGTTTACTTGTCTACAGCCTGGGTTTACTAGTCTACAGCCTGGGTTTACTAGTCTACAGCCTGGGTTTACTAGTCTGCAGCCTGGCTTTACTAGTCTACAGCCTGGCTTTACTAGTCTACAGCCTGGCTTTACTAGTCTACAGCCTGGGTTTACTAGTCTGCAGCCTGGCTTTACTAGTCTACAGCCTGGGTTTACTAGTCTGCAGCCTGGGTTTACTAGTCTGCAGCCTGGCTTTACTAGTCTACAGCCTGGGTTTACTAGTCTGCAGCCTGGCTTTACTAGTCTACAGCCTGGGTTTACTAGTCTGCAGCCTGGCTTTACTAGTCTACAGCCTGGGTTTACTAGTCTACAGCCTGGGTTTACTAGTCTACAGCCTGGGTTTACTAGTCTACAGGCTGGGTTTACTAGTCTGCAGCCTGGGTTTACTAGTCTACAGCCTGGGTTTACTAGTCTGCAGCCTGGGTTTACTAGTCTACAGCCTGGGTTTACTAGTCTACAGCCTGGCTTTACTAGTCTACAGCCTGGGTTTACTAGTCTACAGCCTGGGTTTACTAGTCTACAGCCTGGGTTTACTAGTCTACAGCCTGGGTTTACTAGTCTACAGCCTGGGTTTACTAGTCTGCAGCCTGGCTTTACAAGTCTACAGCCTGGGTTTACTAGTCTACAGCCTGGCTTTACTAGTCTGCAGCCTGGCTTTACTAGTCTACAGCCTGGGTTTACTAGTCTACAGCCTGGCTTTACTAGTCTACAGCCTGGGTTTACTAGTCTACAGCCTGGGTTTACTAGTCTACAGCCTGGCTTTACTAGTCTACAGCCTGGCTTTACTAGTCTACAGCCTGGGTTTACTAGTCTACAGCCTGGGTTTACTAGTCTGCAGCCTGGGTTTACTAGTCTACAGCCTGGGTTTACTAGTCTACAGCCTGGCTTTACTAGTCTACAGCCTGGGTTTACTAGTCTACAACCTGGCTTTACTAGTCTACAGCCTGGCTTTACTAGTCTACAGCCTGGGTTTACTAGTCTACAGCCTGGGTTTACTAGTCTACAACCTGGCTTTACTAGTCTACAGCCTGGCTTTACTAGTCTACAGCCTGGGTTTACTAGTCTACAACCTGGCTTTACTAGTCTACAACCTGGCTTTACTAGTCTACAACCTGGCTTTACTAGTCTACAGCCTGGCTTTACTAGTCTACAACCTGGGTTTACTAGTCTACAGCCTGGCTTTACTAGTCTACAGCCTGGGTTTACTAGTCTGCAGCCTGGGTTTACTAGTCTGCAGCCTGGCTTTACTAGTCTGCAGCCTGGGTTTACTAGTCTGCAGCCTGGGTTTACTAGTCTGCAGCCTGGGTTTACTAGTCTGCAGCCTGGGTTTACTAGTCTACAGCCTGGCTTTACTAGTCTGCAGCCTGGGTTTACTAGTCTGCAGCCTGGGTTTACTAGTCTACAGCCTGGGTTTACTAGTCTACAGCCTGGGTTTACTAGTCTACAGCCTGGGTTTACTAGTCTGCAGCCTGGGTTTACTAGTCTGCAGCCTGGGTTTACTAGTCTACAGCCTGGCTTTACTAGTCTACAGCCTGGCTTTACTAGTCTACAGCCTGGCTTTACTAGTCTACAGCCTGGCTTTACTAGTCTACAGCCTGGCTTTACTAGTCTGCAGCCTGGGTTTACTAGTCTGCAGCCTGGGTTTACTAGTCTGCAGCCTGGGTTTACTAGTCTACAGCCTGGGTTTACTAGTCTGCAGCCTGGGTTTACTAGTCTACAGCCTGGGTTTACTAGTCTACAGCCTGGGTTTACTAGTCTACAGCCTGGGTTTACTAGTCTACAGCCTGGGTTTACTAGTCTACAGCCTGGGTTTACTAGTCTGCAGCCTGGGTTTACTAGTCTGCAGCCTGGCTTTACTAGTCTGCAGCCTGGGTTTACTAGTCTACAGCCTGGCTTTACTAGTCTACAGCCTGGGTTTACTAGTCTGCAGCCTGGGTTTACTAGTCTACAGCCTGGCTTTACTAGTCTGCAGCCTGGGTTTACTAGTCTGCAGCCTGGCTTTACTAGTCTACAGCCTGGGTTTACTAGTCTACAGCCTGGGTTTACTTGTCTACAGCCTGGGTTTACTAGTCTACAGCCTGGGTTTACTAGTCTACAGCCTGGGTTTACTAGTCTGCAGCCTGGCTTTACTAGTCTACAGCCTGGCTTTACTAGTCTACAGCCTGGCTTTACTAGTCTACAGCCTGGGTTTACTAGTCTGCAGCCTGGCTTTACTAGTCTACAGCCTGGGTTTACTAGTCTGCAGCCTGGGTTTACTAGTCTGCAGCCTGGCTTTACTAGTCTACAGCCTGGGTTTACTAGTCTGCAGCCTGGCTTTACTAGTCTACAGCCTGGGTTTACTAGTCTGCAGCCTGGCTTTACTAGTCTACAGCCTGGGTTTACTAGTCTACAGCCTGGGTTTACTAGTCTACAGCCTGGGTTTACTAGTCTACAGGCTGGGTTTACTAGTCTGCAGCCTGGGTTTACTAGTCTACAGCCTGGGTTTACTAGTCTGCAGCCTGGGTTTACTAGTCTACAGCCTGGGTTTACTAGTCTACAGCCTGGCTTTACTAGTCTACAGCCTGGGTTTACTAGTCTACAGCCTGGGTTTACTAGTCTACAGCCTGGCTTTACTAGTCTGCAGCCTGGGTTTACTAGTCTACAGCCTGGGTTTACTAGTCTGCAGCCTGGGTTTACTAGTCTGCAGCCTGGGTTTACTAGTCTGCAGCCTGGGTTTACTAGTCTGCAGCCTGGGTTTACTAGTCTGCAGCCTGGCTTTACTAGTCTGCAGCCTGGCTTTACTAGTCTGCAGCCTGGGTTTACTAGTCTGCAGCCTGGCTTTACTAGTCTGCAGCCTGGCTTTACTAGTCTGCAGCCTGGGTTTACTAGTCTGCAGCCTGGCTTTACTAGTCTACAGCCTGGCTTTACTAGTCTGCAGCCTGGGTTTACTAGTCTGCAGCCTGGGTTTACTAGTCTACAGCCTGGGTTTACTAGTCTACAGCCTGGGTTTACTAGTCTGCAGCCTGGGTTTACTAGTCTACAGCCTGGGTTTACTAGTCTGCAGCCTGGCTTTACTAGTCTACAGCCTGGCTTTACTAGTCTGCAGCCTGGCTTTACTAGTCTGCAACCTGGGTTTACTAGTCTACAGCCTGGCTTTACTAGTCTACAGCCTGGCTTTACTAGTCTGCAGCCTGGCTTTACTAGTCTACAGCCTGGCTTTACTAGTCTGCAGCCTGGCTTTACTAGTCTGCAGCCTGGGTTTACTAGTCTACAGCCTGGCTTTACTAGTCTACAGCCTGGGTTTACTAGTCTACAGCCTGGCTTTACTAGTCTGCAGCCTGGCTTTACTAGTCTGCAGCCTGGGTTTACTAGTCTACAGCCTGGGTTTACTAGTCTACAGCCTGGCTTTACTAGTCTACAGCCTGGGTTTACTAGTCTACAGCCTGGCTTTACTAGTCTACAGCCTGGCTTTACTAGTCTACAGCCTGGGTTTACTAGTCTACAGCCTGTGTTTACTAGTCTGCAGCCTGGCTTTACTAGTCTACAGCCTGGGTTTACTAGTCTGCAGCCTGGGTTTACTAGTCTACAGCCTGGCTTTACTAGTCTGCAGCCTGGGTTTACTAGTCTACAGCCTGGGTTTACTAGTCTACAGCCTGGCTTTACTAGTATACAGCCTGGCTTTACTAGTCTACAGCCTGGCTTTACTAGTCTGCAGCCCTGCTTTACTAGTCTACAGCCTGGCTTTACTAGTCTACAGCCTGGCTTTACTAGTCTACAGCCTGGCTTTACTAGTCTACAGCCTGGGTTTACTAGTCTACAGCCTGGCTTTACTAGTCTGCAGCCTGGGTTTACTAGTCTACAGCCTGGCTTTACTAGTCTGCAGCCTGGCTTTACTAGTCTACAGCCTGGCTTTACTAGTCTACAGCCTGGCTTTACTAGTCTGCAGCCTGGCTTTACTAGTCTACAGCCTGGGTTTACTAGTCTGCAGCCTGGGTTTACTAGTCTACAGCCTGGCTTTACTAGTCTACAGCCTGGGTTTACTAGTCTGCAGCCAGGGTTTACTAGTCTACAGCCTGGCTTTACTAGTCTACAGCCTGGCTTTACTAGTCTACAGCCTGGGTTTACTAGTCTGCAGCCTGGGTTTACTAGTCTACAGCCTGGCTTTACTAGTCTACAGCCTGGGTTTACTAGTCTACAGCCTGGGTTTACTAGTCTGCAGCCTGGGTTTACTAGTCTACAGCCTGGCTTTACTAGTCTACAGCCTGGGTTTACAAGTCTACAGCCTGGCTTTACTAGTCTACAGCCTGGCTTTACTAGTCTACAGCCTGGGTTTACTAGTCTGCAGCCTGGGTTTACTAGTCTACAGCCTGGCTTTACTAGTCTGCAGCCTGGGTTTACTAGTCTGCAGCCTGGGTTTACTAGTCTACAGCCTGGCTTTACTAGTCTACAGCCTGGCTTTACTAGTCTACAGCCTGGGTTTACTAGTCTGCAGCCTGGGTTTACTAGTCTACAGCCTGGCTTTACTAGTCTACAGCCTGGCTTTACTAGTCTGCAGCCTGGGTTTACTAGTCTACAGCCTGGCTTTACTAGTCTACAGCCTGGCTTTACTAGTCTGCAGCCTGGGTTCACTAGTCTACAGCCTGGCTTTACTAGTCTACAGCCTGGGTTTACTAGTCTGCAGCCTGGGTTTACTAGTCTACAGCCTGGGTTTACTAGTCTACAGCCTGGGTTTACTAGTCTACAGCCTGGGTTTACTAGTCTACAGCCTGGCTTTACTAGTCTGCAGCCTGGGTTTACTAGTCTACAGCCTGGGTTTACTAGTCTACAGCCTGGCTTTACTAGTCTACAGCCTGGGTTTACTAGTCTACAGCCTCGGTTTACTAGTCTACAGCCTGGGTTTACTAGTCTGCAGCCTGGGAACTAGTCTACAGCCTGGGTTTACTAGTCTACAGCCTGGCTTTACTAGTCTACAGCCTGGGTTTACTAGTCTACAGCCTGGGTTTACTACTCTACAGCCTGGGTTTACTAGTCTACAGCCTGGCTTTACTAGTCTACAGCCTGGGTTTACTAGTCTACAGCCTGGGTTTACTAGTCTACAGCCTGGCTTTACTAGTCTACAGCCTGGCTTTACTAGTCTACAGCCTGGGTTTACTAGTCTACAGCCTGGCTTTACTAGTCTGCAGCCTGGGTTTACTAGTCTGCAGCCTGGGTTTACTAGTCTACAGCCTGGGTTTACTAGTCTACAGCCTGGCTTTACTAGTCTGCAGCCTGGGTTTACTAGTCTACAGCCTGGCTTTACTAGTCTACAGCCTGGCTTTACTAGTCTGCAGCCTGGGTTTACTAGTCTACAGCCTGGCTTTACTAGTCTACAGCCTGGCTTTACTAGTCTGCAGCCTGGGTTCACTAGTCTACAGCCTGGCTTTACTAGTCTACAGCCTGGGTTTACTAGTCTGCAGCCTGGGTTTACTAGTCTACAGCCTGGGTTTACTAGTCTACAGCCTGGGTTTACTAGTCTACAGCCTGGGTTTACTAGTCTACAGCCTGGCTTTACTAGTCTGCAGCCTGGGTTTACTAGTCTACAGCCTGGGTTTACTAGTCTACAGCCTGGCTTTACTAGTCTACAGCCTGGGTTTACTAGTCTACAGCCTCGGTTTACTAGTCTACAGCCTGGGTTTACTAGTCTGCAGCCTGGGAACTAGTCTACAGCCTGGGTTTACTAGTCTACAGCCTGGCTTTACTAGTCTACAGCCTGGGTTTACTAGTCTACAGCCTGGGTTTACTACTCTACAGCCTGGGTTTACTAGTCTACAGCCTGGCTTTACTAGTCTACAGCCTGGGTTTACTAGTCTACAGCCTGGGTTTACTAGTCTACAGCCTGGCTTTACTAGTCTACAGCCTGGGTTTACTAGTCTACAGCCTGGCTTTACTAGTCTGCAGCCTGGGTTTACTAGTCTGCAGCCTGGGTTTACTAGTCTGCAGCCTGGCTTTACTAGTCTACAGCCTGGGTTTACTAGTCTACAGCCTGGCTTTACTAGTCTACAGCCTGGCTTTACTAGTCTACAGCCTGGGTTTACTAGTCTACAGCCTGGGTTTACTAGTCTACAGCCTGGGTTTACTAGTCTACAGCCTGGCTTTACTAGTCTGCAGCCTGGCTTTACTAGTCTACAGCCTGGGTTTACTAGTCTGCAGCCTGGGTTTACTAGTCTACAGCCTGGGTTTACTAGTCTACAGCCTGGGTTTACTAGTCTACAACCTGGGTTTATTAGTCTACAGCCTGGTTTTACTAGTCTGCAGCCTGGGTTTACTAGTCTACAACCTGGGTTTATTAGTCTACAGCCTGGCTTTACTAGTCTACAGCCTGGGTTTACTAGTCTACAGCCTGGGTTTACTAGTCTACAACCTGGATTTATTAGTCTGCAGCCTGGGTTTACTAGTCTGCAGCCTGGGTTTACTAGTCTGCAGCCTGGGTTTACTAGTCTGCAGCCTGGGTTTACTAGTCTACAGCCTGGGTTTACTAGTCTACAGCCTGGGTTTACTAGTCTGCAGCCTGGGTTTACTAGTCTACAGCCTGGGTTTACTAGTCTACAGCCTGGCTTTACTAGTCTGCAGCCTGGGTTTACTAGTCTACAGCCTGGGTTTACTAGTCTGCAGCCTGGGTTTACTAGTCTACAGCCTGGCTTTACTAGTCTACAGCCTGGGTTTACTAATCTACAGCCTGGCTTTACTAGTCTACAGCCTGGCTTTACTAGTCTGCAGCCTGGGTTTACTAGTCTACAGCCTGGCTTTACTAGTCTGCAGCCTGGGTTTACTAGTCTGCAGCCTGGGTTTACTAGTCTGCAGCCTGGGTTTACTAGTCTGCAGCCTGGGTTTACTAGTCTACAGCCTGGCTTTACTAGTCTGCAGCCTGGGTTTACTAGTCTACAGCCTGGCTTTACTAGTCTACAGCCTGGGTTTACTAGTCTGCAGCCTGGCTTTACTAGTCTACAGCCTGGGTTTACTAGTCTGCAGCCTGGGTTTACTAGTCTACAGCCTGGCTTTACTAGTCTGCAGCCTGGGTTTACTAGTCTACAGCCTGGCTTTACTAGTCTACAGCCTGGGTTTACTAGTCTACAGCCTGGCTTTACTAGTCTGCAGCCTGGGTTTACTAGTCTGCAGCCTGGGTTTACTAGTCTGCAGCCTGGCTTTACTAGTCTACAGCCTGGGTTTACTAGTCTACAGCCTGGCTTTACTAGTCTACAGCCTGGCTTTACTAGTCTACAGCCTGGGTTTACTAGTCTACAGCCTGGGTTTACTAGTCTACAGCCTGGGTTTACTAGTCTACAGCCTGGCTTTACTAGTCTGCAGCCTGGCTTTACTAGTCTACAGCCTGGGTTTACTAGTCTGCAGCCTGGGTTTACTAGTCTACAGCCTGGGTTTACTAGTCTACAGCCTGGGTTTACTAGTCTACAACCTGGGTTTATTAGTCTACAGCCTGGTTTTACTAGTCTGCAGCCTGGGTTTACTAGTCTACAACCTGGGTTTATTAGTCTACAGCCTGGCTTTACTAGTCTACAGCCTGGGTTTACTAGTCTACAGCCTGGGTTTACTAGTCTACAACCTGGATTTATTAGTCTGCAGCCTGGGTTTACTAGTCTGCAGCCTGGGTTTACTAGTCTGCAGCCTGGGTTTACTAGTCTGCAGCCTGGGTTTACTAGTCTACAGCCTGGGTTTACTAGTCTACAGCCTGGGTTTACTAGTCTGCAGCCTGGGTTTACTAGTCTACAGCCTGGGTTTACTAGTCTACAGCCTGGCTTTACTAGTCTGCAGCCTGGGTTTACTAGTCTACAGCCTGGGTTTACTAGTCTGCAGCCTGGGTTTACTAGTCTACAGCCTGGCTTTACTAGTCTACAGCCTGGGTTTACTAATCTACAGCCTGGCTTTACTAGTCTACAGCCTGGCTTTACTAGTCTGCAGCCTGGGTTTACTAGTCTACAGCCTGGCTTTACTAGTCTACAGCCTGGCTTTACTAGTCTACAGCCTGGCTTTACTAGTCTACAGCCTGGCTTTACTAGTCTACAGCCTGGCTTTACTAGTCTGCAGCCTGGGTTTACTAGTCTGCAGCCTGGGTTTACTAGTCTACAGCCTGGCTTTACTAGTCTACAGCCTGGGTTTACTAGTCTACAGCCTGGGTTTACTAGTCTACAGCCTGGCTTTACTAGTCTACAGCCTGGCTTTACTAGTCTACAGCCTGGGTTTACTAGTCTGCAGCCCTGCTTTACTAGTCTACAGCCTGGCTTTACTAGTCTACAGCCTGGCTTTACTAGTCTACAGCCTGGCTTTACTAGTCTACAGCCTGGCTTTACTAGTCTACAGCCTGGGTTTACTAGTCTACAGCCTGGCTTTACTAGTCTGCTGCCTGGGTTTACTAGTCTACAGCCTGGCTTTACTAGTCTGCAGCCTGGCTTTACTAGTCTACAGCCTGGCTTTACTAGTCTACAGCCTGGCTTTACTAGTCTGCAGCCTGGCTTTACTAGTCTACAGCCTGGGTTTACTAGTCTGCAGCCTGGGTTTACTAGTCTACAGCCTGGCTTTACTAGTCTACAGCCTGGGTTTACTAGTCTGCAGCCTGGGTTTACTAGTCTACAGCCTGGCTTTACTAGTCTACAGCCTGGCTTTACTAGTCTACAGCCTGGGTTTACTAGTCTGCAGCCTGGGTTTACTAGTCTACAGCCTGGCTTTACTAGTCTACAGCCTGGGTTTACTAGTCTACAGCCTGGGTTTACTAGTCTGCAGCCTGGGTTTACTAGTCTACAGCCTGGCTTTACTAGTCTACAGCCTGGGTTTACTAGTCTGCAGCCTGGGTTTACTAGTCTACAGCGTGGGTTTACTAGTCTACAGCCTGGGTTTACTAGTCTACAGCCTGGCTTTACTAGTCTGCAGCCTGGGTTTACTAGTCTACAGCCTGGGTTTACTAGTCTATAGCCTGGCTTTACTAGTCTACAGCCTGGGTTTACTAGTCTACAGCCTCGGTTTACTAGTCTACAGCCTGGGTTTACTAGTCTGCAGCCTGGGTTTACTAGTCTACAGCCTGGGTTTACTAGTCTACAGCCTGGCTTTACTAGTCTACAGCCTGGGTTTACTAGTCTACAGCCTGGGTTTACTAGTCTACAGCCTGGGTTTACTAGTCTACAGCCTGGCTTTACTAGTCTACAGCCTGGGTTTACTAGTCTACAGCCTGGGTTTACTAGTCTACAGCCTGGCTTTACTAGTCTACAGCCTGGGTTTACTAGTCTACAGCCTGGCTTTACTAGTCTGCAGCCTGGGTTTACTAGTCTGCAGCCTGGGTTTACTAGTCTACAGCCTGGGTTTACTAGTCTACAGCCTGGCTTTACTAGTCTGCAGCCTGGCTTTACTAGTCTGCAGCCTGGGTTTACTAGTCTGCAGCCTGGGTTTACTAGTCTACAGCCTGGCTTTACTAGTCTACAGGCTGGGTTTACTAGTCTACAGCCTGGCTTTACTAGTCTACAGCCTGGGTTTACTAGTCTACAGCCTGGGTTTACTAGTCTGCAGCCTGGGTTTACTAGTCTGCAGCCTGGGTTTACTAGTCTACAGCCTGGCTTTACTAGTCTATAGCCTGGCTTTACTAGTCTACAGCCTGGGTTTACTAGTCTACAGCCTGACTTTACTAGTCTACAGCCTGGCTTTACTAGTCTACAGCCTGGCTTTACTAGTCTACAGCCTGGGTTTACTAGTCTACAGCCTGGCTTTACTAGTCTGCAGCCTGGGTTTACTAGTCTACAGCCTGGGTTTACTAGTCTACAGGCTGGGTTTACTAGTCTACAGCCTGGCTTTACTAGTCTGCAGCCTGGGTTTACTAGTCTACAGCCTGGCTTTACTAGTCTGCAGCCTGGCTTTACTAGTCTACAGCCTGGGTTTACTAGTCTACAGCCTGGGTTTACTAGTCTACAGCCTGGGTTTACTAGTCTGCTGCCTGGGTTTACTAGTCTACAGCCTGGGTTTACTAGTCTGCAGCCTGGGTTTACTAGTCTGCAGCCTGGGTTTACTAGTCTACAGCCTGGCTTTACTAGTCTACAGCCTGGCTTTACTAGTCTACAGCCTGGCTTTACTAGTCTGCAGCCTGGGTTTACTAGTCTACAGCCTGGGTTTACTAGTCTACAGCCTGGCTTTACTAGTCTGCAGCCTGGGTTTACTAGTCTGCAGCCTGGGTTTACTAGTCTGCAGCCTGGGTTTACTAGTCTGCAGCCTGGGTTTACTAGTCTACAGCCTGGCTTTACTAGTCTGCAGCCTGGCTTTACTAGTCTACAGCCTGGCTTTACTAGTCTACAGCCTGGGTTTACTAGTCTGCAGCCTGGCTTTACTAGTCTACAGCCTGGGTTTACTAGTCTGCAGCCTGGGTTTACTAGTCTACAGCCTGGCTTTACTAGTCTGCAGCCTGGGTTTACTAGTCTACAGCCTGGCTTTACTAGTCTACAGCCTGGGTTTACTAGTCTGCAGCCTGGCTTTACTAGTCTACAGCCTGGGTTTACTAGTCTGCAGCCTGGGTTTACTAGTCTACATCCTGGCTTTACTAGTCTGCAGCCTGGGTTTACTAGTCTACAGCCTGGCTTTACTAGTCTACAGCCTGGGTTTACTAGTCTACAGCCTGGGTTTACTAGTCTACAGCCTGGCTTTACTAGTCTGCAGCCTGGGTTTACTAGTCTGCAGCCTGGGTTTACTAGTCTGCAGCCTGGCTTTACTAGTCTACAGCCTGGGTTTACTAGTCTACAGCCTGGCTTTACTAGTCTACAGCCTGGCTTTACTAGTCTACAGCCTGGGTTTACTAGTCTACAGCCTGGGTTTACTAGTCTACAGCCTGGGTTTACTAGTCTACAGCCTGGCTTTACTATTCTACAGCCTGGCTTTACTAGTCTGCAGCCTGGCTTTACTAGTCTACAGCCTGGGTTTACTAGTCTGCAGCCTGGGTTTACTAGTCTACAGCCTGGGTTTACTAGTCTACAGCCTGGGTTTACTAGTCTACAACCTGGGTTTATTAGTCTGCAGCCTGGGTTTACTAGTCTACAGCCTGGGTTTACTAGTCTGCAGCCTGGGTTTACTAGTCTACAGCCTGGGTTTACTAGTCTACAGCCTGGCTTTACTAGTCTGCAGCCTGGGTTTACTAGTCTGCAGCCTGGGTTTACTAGTCTGCAGCCTGGCTTTACTAGTCTACAGCCTGGGTTTACTAGTCTGCAGCCTGGGTTTACTAGTCTACAGCCTGGCTTTACTAGTCTGCAGCCTGGGTTTACTAGTCTACAGCCTGGCTTTACTAGTCTACAGCCTGGGTTTACTAGTCTACAGCCTGGGTTTACTAGTCTACAGCCTGGCTTTACTAGTATGCAGCCTGGGTTTACTAGTCTGCAGCCTGGGTTTACTAGTCTGCAGCCTGGCTTTACTAGTCTACAGCCTGGGTTTACTAGTCTACAGCCTGGCTTTACTAGTCTACAGCCTGGCTTTACTAGTCTACAGCCTGGGTTTACTAGTCTACAGCCTGGGTTTACTAGTCTACAGCCTGGGTTTACTAGTCTACAGCCTGGCTTTACTATTCTACAGCCTGGCTTTACTAGTCTGCAGCCTGGCTTTACTAGTCTACAGCCTGGGTTTACTAGTCTGCAGCCTGGGTTTACTAGTCTACAGCCTGGGTTTACTAGTCTACAGCCTGGGTTTACTAGTCTACAACCTGGGTTTATTAGTCTACAGCCTGGTTTTACTAGTCTGCAGCCTGGGTTTACTAGTCTACAACCTGGGTTTATTAGTCTACAGCCTGGCTTTACTAGTCTACAGCCTGGGTTTACTAGTCTACAGCCTGGGTTTACTAGTCTACAACCTGGGTTTATTAGTCTGCAGCCTGGGTTTACTAGTCTACAGCCTGGGTTTACTAGTCTGCAGCCTGGGTTTACTAGTCTACAGCCTGGGTTTACTAGTCTACAGCCTGGCTTTACTAGTCTGCAGCCTGGGTTTACTAGTCTGCAGCCTGGGTTTACTAGTCTGCAGCCTGGGTTTACTAGTCTACAGCCTGGGTTTACTAGTCTGCAGCCTGGGTTTACTAGTCTACAACCTGGGTTTATTAGTCTGCAGCCTGGGTTTACTAGTCTACAGCCTGGCTTTACTAGTCTGCAGCCTGGGTTTACTAGTCTACAGCCTGGCTTTACTAGTCTGCAGCCTGGCTTTACTAGTCTACAGCCTGGGTTTACTAGTCTACAGCCTGGGTTTACTAGTCTACAGCCTGGGTTTACTAGTCTGCAGCCTGGGTTTACTAGTCTACAGCCTGGGTTTACTAGTCTGCAGCCTGGGTTTACTAGTCTGCAGCCTGGGTTTACTAGTCTACAGCCTGGCTTTACTAGTCTACAGCCTGGGTTTACTAGTCTACAGCCTGGCTTTACGGCTTTACTAGTCTACAGCCTGGCTTTACTAGTCTACAGCCTGGGTTTACTAGTCTGCAGCCTGGCTTTACTAGTCTACAGCCTGGGTTTACTAGTCTGCAGCCTGGGTTTACTAGTCTACAGCCTGGCTTTACTAGTCTGCAGCCTGGGTTTACTAGTCTACAGCCTGGCTTTACTAGTCTACAGCCTGGGTTTACTAGTCTACAGCCTGGGTTTACTAGTCTACAGCCTGGCTTTACTAGTCTGCAGCCTGGGTTTACTAGTCTGCAGCCTGGGTTTACTAGTCTGCAGCCTGGCTTTACTAGTCTACAGCCTGGGTTTACTAGTCTACAGCCTGGCTTTACTAGTCTACAGCCTGGCTTTACTAGTCTACGGCCTGGGTTTACTAGTCTACAGCCTGGGTTTACTAGTCTACAGCCTGGGTTTACTAGTCTACAGCCTGGCTTTACTATTCTACAGCCTGGCTTTACTAGTCTGCAGCCTGGCTTTACTAGTCTACAGCCTGGGTTTACTAGTCTGCAGCCTGGGTTTACTAGTCTACAGCCTGGGTTTACTAGTCTACAGCCTGGGTTTACTAGTCTACAACCTGGGTTTATTAGTCTACAGCCTGGTTTTACTAGTCTGCAGCCTGGGTTTACTAGTCTACAACCTGGGTTTATTAGTCTACAGCCTGGCTTTACTAGTCTACAACCTGGGTTTATTAGTCTGCAGCCTGGGTTTACTAGTCTACAGCCTGGGTTTACTAGTCTACAGCCTGGGTTTACTAGTCTACAACCTGGGTTTATTAGTCTGCAGCCTGGGTTTACTAGTCTACAGCCTGGGTTTACTAGTCTGCAGCCTGGGTTTACTAGTCTACAGCCTGGGTTTACTAGTCTACAGCCTGGCTTTACTAGTCTGCAGCCTGGGTTTACTAGTCTGCAGCCTGGGTTTACTAGTCTGCAGCCTGGGTTTACTAGTCTACAGCCTGGGTTTACTAGTCTGCAGCCTGGGTTTACTAGTCTACAGCCTGGGTTTACTAGTCTACAGCCTGGCTTTACTAGTCTGCAGCCTGGGTTTACTAGTCTACAGCCTGGGTTTACTAGTCTGCAGCCTGGGTTTACTAGTCTACAGCCTGGCTTTACTAGTCTACAGCCTGGGTTTACTAATCTACAGCCTGGCTTTACTAGTCTACAGCCTGGCTTTACTAGTCTACAGCCTGGCTTTACTAGTCTACAGCCTGGCTTTACTAGTCTACAGCCTGGCTTTACTAGTCTACAGCCTGGCTTTACTAGTCTACAGCCTGGCTTTACTAGTCTGCAGCCTGGGTTTACTAGTCTGCAGCCTGGGTTTACTAGTCTACAGCCTGGCTTTACTAGTCTACAGCCTGGGTTTACTAGTCTACAGCCTGGGTTTACTAGTCTACAGCCTGGTTTTACTAGTCTACAGCCTGGCTTTACTAGTCTACAGCCTGGGTTTACTAGTCTGCAGCCTGGCTTTACTAGTCTACAGCCTGGCTTTACTAGTCTACAGCCTGGGTTTACTAGTCTGCAGCCTGGCTTTACTAGTCTACAGCCTGGCTTTACTAGTCTACAGCCTGGCTTTACTAGTCTACAGCCTGGGTTTACTAGTCTACAGCCTGGCTTTACTAGTCTACAGCCTGGCTTTACTAGTCTACAGCCTGGGTTTACTAGTCTGCAGCCTGGCTTTACTAGTCTACAGCCTGGGTTTACTAATCTACAGCCTGGCTTTACTAGTCTACAGCCTGGCTTTACTAGTATGCAGCCTGGGTTTACTAGTCTGCAGCCTGGGTTTACTAGTCTGCAGCCTGGGTTTACTAGTCTGCAGCCTGGGTTTACTAGTCTACAGCCTGGCTTTACTAGTCTGCAGCCTGGCTTTACTAGTCTACAGCCTGGCTTTACTAGTCTACAGCCTGGGTTTACTAGTCTGCAGCCTGGCTTTACTAGTCTACAGCCTGGGTTTACTAGTCTGCAGCCTGGGTTTACTAGTCTACAGCCTGGCTTTACTAGTCTGCAGCCTGGGTTTACTAGTCTACAGCCTGGCTTTACTAGTCTACAGCCTGGGTTTACTAGTCTGCAGCCTGGCTTTACTAGTCTACAGCCTGGGTTTACTAGTCTGCAGCCTGGGTTTACTAGTCTACAGCCTGGCTTTACTAGTCTGCAGCCTGGGTTTACTAGTCTACAGCCTGGCTTTACTAGTCTACAGCCTGGGTTTACTAGTCTACAGCCTGGGTTTACTAGTCTACAGCCTGGCTTTACTAGTCTGCAGCCTGGGTTTACTAGTCTGCAGCCTGGGTTTACTAGTCTGCAGCCTGGCTTTACTAGTCTACAGCCTGGGTTTACTAGTCTACAGCCTGGCTTTACTAGTCTACAGCCTGGCTTTACTAGTCTACAGCCTGGGTTTACTAGTCTACAGCCTGGGTTTACTAGTCTACAGCCTGGGTTTACTAGTCTACAGCCTGGCTTTACTATTCTACAGCCTGGCTTTACTAGTCTGCAGCCTGGCTTTACTAGTCTACAGCCTGGGTTTACTAGTCTGCAGCCTGGGTTTACTAGTCTACAGCCTGGGTTTACTAGTCTACAGCCTGGGTTTACTAGTCTACAACCTGGGTTTATTAGTCTACAGCCTGGCTTTACTAGTCTACAGCCTGGGTTTACTAGTCTACAGCCTGGGTTTACTAGTCTACAACCTGGGTTTATTAGTCTGCAGCCTGGGTTTACTAGTCTACAGCCTGGGTTTACTAGTCTGCAGCCTGGGTTTACTAGTCTACAGCCTGGGTTTACTAGTCTACAGCCTGGCTTTACTAGTCTGCAGCCTGGGTTTACTAGTCTGCAGCCTGGGTTTACTAGTCTGCAGCCTGGCTTTACTAGTCTACAGCCTGGGTTTACTAGTCTGCAGCCTGGGTTTACTAGTCTACAGCCTGGCTTTACTAGTCTGCAGCCTGGGTTTACTAGTCTACAGCCTGGCTTTACTAGTCTACAGCCTGGGTTTACTAGTCTACAGCCTGGGTTTACTAGTCTACAGCCTGGCTTTACTAGTCTGCAGCCTGGGTTTACTAGTCTGCAGCCTGGGTTTACTAGTCTGCAGCCTGGCTTTACTAGTCTACAGCCTGGGTTTACTAGTCTACAGCCTGGCTTTACTAGTCTACAGCCTGGCTTTACTAGTCTACAGCCTGGGTTTACTAGTCTACAGCCTGGGTTTACTAGTCTACAGCCTGGGTTTACTAGTCTACAGCCTGGCTTTACTATTCTACAGCCTGGCTTTACTAGTCTGCAGCCTGGCTTTACTAGTCTACAGCCTGGGTTTACTAGTCTGCAGCCTGGGTTTACTAGTCTACAGCCTGGGTTTACTAGTCTACAGCCTGGGTTTACTAGTCTACAACCTGGGTTTATTAGTCTACAGCCTGGTTTTACTAGTCTGCAGCCTGGGTTTACTAGTCTACAACCTGGGTTTATTAGTCTACAGCCTGGCTTTACTAGTCTACAGCCTGGGTTTACTAGTCTACAGCCTGGGTTTACTAGTCTACAACCTGGGTTTATTAGTCTGCAGCCTGGGTTTACTAGTCTACAGCCTGGGTTTACTAGTCTGCAGCCTGGGTTTACTAGTCTACAGCCTGGGTTTACTAGTCTACAGCCTGGCTTTACTAGTCTGCAGCCTGGGTTTACTAGTCTGCAGCCTGGGTTTACTAGTCTGCAGCCTGGGTTTACTAGTCTACAGCCTGGGTTTACTAGTCTGCAGCCTGGGTTTACTAGTCTACAACCTGGGTTTATTAGTCTGCAGCCTGGGTTTACTAGTCTACAGCCTGGCTTTACTAGTCTGCAGCCTGGGTTTACTAGTCTACAGCCTGGCTTTACTAGTCTGCAGCCTGGCTTTACTAGTCTACAGCCTGGGTTTACTAGTCTACAGCCTGGGTTTACTAGTCTACAGCCTGGGTTTACTAGTCTGCAGCCTGGGTTTACTAGTCTACAGCCTGGGTTTACTAGTCTGCAGCCTGGGTTTACTAGTCTGCAGCCTGGGTTTACTAGTCTACAGCCTGGCTTTACTAGTCTACAGCCTGGGTTTACTAGTCTACAGCCTGGCTTTACGGCTTTACTAGTCTACAGCCTGGCTTTACTAGTCTACAGCCTGGGTTTACTAGTCTACAGCCTGGCTTTACTAGTCTGCAGCCTGGGTTTACTAGTCTACAGCCTGGGTTTACTAGTCTACAGGCTGGGTTTACTAGTCTACAGCCTGGCTTTACTAGTCTGCAGCCGGGGTTTACTAGTCTACAGCCTGGCTTTACTAGTCTGCAGCCTGGCTTTACTAGTCTACAGCCTGGGTTTACTAGTCTACAGCCTGGGTTTACTAGTCTGCAGCCTGGGTTTACTAGTCTACAGCCTGGGTTTACTAGTCTGCAGCCTGGGTTTACTAGTCTGCAGCCTGGGTTTACTAGTCTACAGCCTGGCTTTACTAGTCTACAGCCTGGCTTTACTAGTCTACAGCCTGGCTTTACTAGTCTGCAGCCTGGGTTTACTAGTCTACAGCCTGGGTTTACTAGTCTACAGCCTGGCTTTACTAGTCTGCAGCCTGGGTTTACTAGTCTGCAGCCTGGGTTTACTAGTCTGCAGCCTGGGTTTACTAGTCTGCAGCCTGGGTTTACTAGTCTACAGCCTGGCTTTACTAGTCTGCAGCCTGGGTTTACTAGTCTACAGCCTGGCTTTACTAGTCTACAGCCTGGGTTTACTAGTCTGCAGCCTGGCTTTACTAGTCTACAGCCTGGGTTTACTAGTCTACAGCCTGGCTTTACTAGTCTGCAGCCTGGGTTTACTAGTCTACAGCCTGGCTTTACTAGTCTACAGCCTGGGTTTACTAGTCTGCAGCCTGGCTTTACTAGTCTACAGCCTGGGTTTACTAGTCTGCAGCCTGGGTTTACTAGTCTACAGCCTGGCTTTACTAGTCTGCAGCCTGGGTTTACTAGTCTACAGCCTGGCTTTACTAGTCTACAGCCTGGGTTTACTAGTCTACAGCCTGGCTTTACTAGTCTGCAGCCTGGGTTTACTAGTCTGCAGCCTGGGTTTACTAGTCTGCAGCCTGGCTTTACTAGTCTACAGCCTGGGTTTACTAGTCTACAGCCTGGCTTTACTAGTCTACAGCCTGGCTTTACTAGTCTACAGCCTGGGTTTACTAGTCTACAGCCTGGGTTTACTAGTCTACAGCCTGGGTTTACTAGTCTACAGCCTGGCTTTACTATTCTACAGCCTGGCTTTACTAGTCTGCAGCCTGGCTTTACTAGTCTACAGCCTGGGTTTACTAGTCTGCAGCCTGGGTTTACTAGTCTACAGCCTGGGTTTACTAGTCTACAGCCTGGGTTTACTAGTCTACAACCTGGGTTTATTAGTCTACAGCCTGGTTTTACTAGTCTGCAGCCTGGGTTTACTAGTCTACAACCTGGGTTTATTAGTCTACAGCCTGGCTTTACTAGTCTACAACCTGGGTTTATTAGTCTGCAGCCTGGGTTTACTAGTCTACAGCCTGGGTTTACTAGTCTACAGCCTGGGTTTACTAGTCTACAACCTGGGTTTATTAGTCTGCAGCCTGGGTTTACTAGTCTACAGCCTGGGTTTACTAGTCTGCAGCCTGGGTTTACTAGTCTACAGCCTGGGTTTACTAGTCTACAGCCTGGCTTTACTAGTCTGCAGCCTGGGTTTACTAGTCTGCAGCCTGGGTTTACTAGTCTGCAGCCTGGGTTTACTAGTCTACAGCCTGGGTTTACTAGTCTGCAGCCTGGGTTTACTAGTCTACAGCCTGGGTTTACTAGTCTACAGCCTGGCTTTACTAGTCTGCAGCCTGGGTTTACTAGTCTACAGCCTGGGTTTACTAGTCTGCAGCCTGGGTTTACTAGTCTACAGCCTGGCTTTACTAGTCTACAGCCTGGGTTTACTAATCTACAGCCTGGCTTTACTAGTCTACAGCCTGGCTTTACTAGTCTACAGCCTGGCTTTACTAGTCTACAGCCTGGCTTTACTAGTCTACAGCCTGGCTTTACTAGTCTACAGCCTGGCTTTACTAGTCTACAGCCTGGGTTTACTAGTCTACAGCCTGGCTTTACTAGTCTACAGCCTGGCTTTACTAGTCTACAGCCTGGGTTTACTAGTCTGCAGCCTGGCTTTACTAGTCTACAGCCTGGCTTTACTAGTCTACAGCCTGGGTTTACTAGTCTGCAGCCTGGCTTTACTAGTCTACAGCCTGGCTTTACTAGTCTACAGCCTGGCTTTACTAGTCTACAGCCTGGGTTTACTAGTCTACAGCCTGGCTTTACTAGTCTACAGCCTGGCTTTACTAGTCTACAGCCTGGGTTTACTAGTCTGCAGCCTGGCTTTACTAGTCTACAGCCTGGGTTTACTAATCTACAGCCTGGCTTTACTAGTCTACAGCCTGGCTTTACTAGTATGCAGCCTGGGTTTACTAGTCTACAGCCTGGGTTTACTAGTCTACAGCCTGGGTTTACTAGTCTACAGCCTGGCTTTACTAGTCTACAGCCTGGCTTTACTAGTCTGCAGCCTGGGTTTACTAGTCTACAGCCTGGGTTTACTAGTCTACAGCCTGGGTTTACTAGTCTACAGCCTGGCTTTACTAGTCTGCAGCCTGGGTTTACTAGTCTGCAGCCTGGGTTTACTAGTCTACAGCCTGGCTTTACTAGTCTACAGCCTGGCTTTACTAGTCTACAGCCTGGGTTTACTAATCTACAGCCTGGCTTTACTAGTCTACAGCCTGGCTTTACTAGTCTGCAGCCTGGGTTTACTAGTCTACAGCCTGGGTTTACTAGTCTACAGCCTGGGTTTACTAGTCTACAGCCTGGGTTTACTAGTCTACAGCCTGGCTTTACTAGTCTACAGCCTGGCTTTACTAGTCTACAGCCTGGCTTTACTAGTCTGCAGCCTGGGTTTACTAGTCTGCAGCCTGGCTTTACTAGTCTACAGCCTGGGTTTACTAGTCTACAGCCTGGCTTTACTAGTCTACAGCCTGGCTTTACTAGTCTACAGCCTGTGTTTACTAATCTACAGCCTGGCTTTACTAGTCTACAGCCTGGCTTTACTAGTCTGCAGCCTGGGTTTACTAGTCTACAGCCTGGGTTTACTAGTCTACAGCCTGGGTTTACTAGTCTACAGCCTGGGTTTACTAGTCTACAGCCTGGGTTTACTAGTCTACAGCCTGGCTTTACTAGTCTACAGCCTGGGTTTACTAGTCTACAGCCTGGGTTTACTAGTCTACAGCCTGGCTTTACTAGTCTACAGCCTGGGTTTACTAGTCTACAGCCTGGGTTTACTAGTCTACAGCCTGGCTTTACTAGTCTACAGCCTGGCTTTACTAGTCTACAGCCTGGCTTTACTAGTCTACAGCCTGGGTTTACTAGTCTACAGCCTGGCTTTACTAGTCTACAGCCTGGGTTTACTAGTCTACAGCCTGGCTTTACTAGTCTACAGCCTGGCTTTACTAGTCTACAGCCTGGGTTTACTAGTCTACAGCCTGGCTTTACGAGTCTACAGCCTGGGTTTACTAGTCTACAGCCTGGGTTTACTAGTCTACAGCCTGGGTTTACTAGTCTACAGCCTGGGTTTACTAGTCTACAGCCTGGCTTTACTAGTCTGCAGCCTGGGTTTACTAGTCTACAGCCTGGCTTTACTAGTCTACAGCCTGGGTTTACTAGTCTGCAGCCTGGCTTTACTAGTCTACAGCCTGGGTTTACTAGTCTACAGCCTGGGTTTACTAGTCTACAGCCTGGGTTTACTAGTCTACAGCCTGGCTTTACTAGTCTACAGCCTGGGTTTACTAGTCTACAGCCTGGCTTTACTAGTCTACAGCCTGGCTTTACTAGTCTACACCCTGGGTTTACTAGTCTACAGCCTGGCTTTACTAGTCTGCAGCCTGGGTTTACTAGTCTACAGCCTGGCTTTACTAGTCTACAGCCTGGCTTTATTAGTCTACAGCCTGGCTTTACTAGTCTGCAGCCTGGCTTTACTAGTCTACAGGCTGGGTTTACTAGTCTGCAGCCTGGGTTTACTAGTCTGCAGCCTGGGTTTACTAGTCTGCAGCCTGGCTTTACTAGTCTACAGCCTGGGTTTACTAGTCTGCAGCCTGGCTTTACTAGTCTACAGCCTGGCTTTACTAGTCTACAGCCTGGCTTTACTAGTCTACAGCCTGGGTTTACTAGTCTACAGCCTGGCTTTACTAGTCTACAGCCTGGCTTTACTAGTCTGCAGCCTGGCTTTACTAGTCTACAGGCTGGGTTTACTAGTCTACAGCCTGGGTTTACTAGTCTACAGCCTGGCTTTACTAGTCTACAGCCTGGCTTTACTAGTCTACAGCCTGGGTTTACTAGTCTACAGCCTGGGTTTACTAGTCTGCAACCTAATGCAACCGTATTAACTTTTGTTGCAATCATTTGCTTTAATTTCTGTGACGAGAGAGCGAGTGCTGGTGACCCGACATCACTCAATTTGACAATGTGATAATGTTTGTCTCTCTCTCTCTCTCTCTCTCTCTCTCTCTCTCTCTCTCTCTCTCTCTCTCTATCTCTCTCTCTCTCTCTCTATGTTTCTCTCTCTCTCTCTGTTGTCTCTCTCCACCCCCCATCTCTCTCTCTCTATATCTATCTGTGTGTTGTCTCTCTCCACCCCCCCTTCTCTCTCTCTGTTGTCTCTCTCCACCCCCCTCCTCTCTCTCTCCCTCTGTATCTCCCTCTCTCTGTCTCTCTCAACCTCGCTCTCTCTCTCTCTCCCCCTCTCGCTCTGTTTTCTCTCTTTCCACCCCCTCTATCTCTTTCTCTCTCTCTCTATATATGTGTGTGTTGTCTCTCTCCACCCCCTCCTCTTTCTCTCTCTCCCTCTCTCTCCATCTATCTCTGTCTCTCTCCACCCCCTTCCTCTCTCTCTTCCTCTCTCCCTCCCTCTCTCTCCACCCCCTCCTCTCTCTCTTTCTCTCTCTTCCTCTCTCCCTCTCCCTCCCTCTCTCCACCCCCTCCTCTCTCTCTCTTTCTCTCTCTCCCTCTCTCTCCATCTCTCTCTCCACCCCCTCCTCTCTCTCTCCCTCTATCTCTCCTCTCTCTCTCTCTCTCTCTCCCTATATCTCCCTCTCTCTCTCCATCTCTCTCTCTGCACTGCCGTAGGGAAATGGGCATGAAAGAGACTTCCTGGACGATAAACGGGTTTTCATAATGGACGTCTATAATCGCTTCATCTACCCAGGGGACGGACATGCCAAGAGTGAGTGGAAAGTGTTTCCCCGTCCGCCGGGTTTCCATGTCCCATCGGTCAACTGAAGATACGTGCTTTGAGTTCTCGGAGGCATTTCAACAACATGAACATCTCGTAGAGAAATGGCTTGTGTTTCAGTTCCACTGTATCTTTATTTTTAGCCACTTTTTCTCCTCCTGTTTTTCTGTGTTTTTTTCTCCCATCCCAATTTAGTCATTATGCCAATTCCCCCCTCCCCTTCCTGGTCGTTGCTCGCATGTGCCCCCCCACTGGTCTGTCTAGGGAGCCCTGAAGTCTATCAGATGCATCCTCCGAGACATAGGAGTCAGCCAGCCACTTCTTTTCACCTGCCAGCGCGGACTCTCATTGGCGAGGTGTAACGTGTGGGAGGCTCACACTACCCTCACCATCTCCCTCCCTCGCTGTGCAGGCGCCCTCACCGACCTGTAAGAGTCGCTGTTTACAATGACGAGAATACCACCCCACTGGCTTCCCTCCCGCTGACTCTGCCAATTGAGTCAGTATGATGGCCGGCCCAAGCCGGAGGCAACGCTGACAGCCAGATTCGATACCAGTGTATCTTGCGTTGGTGACGAGCGCTTAGTCCGCTGCGCCACCCAGCCGCCTTCAGTTCCACTGTATCATTAGATTCTACGTTCTGTGATGTAGAGCGGCCGTGACTGTTACAGGGTATCTGTGGGGGATTAAATAGTCTTAAAACATATTCAATTCATAATTCTCAATTTAAGGCCTTAAAGGAACACGCCAACTTGTTGGGAAATTAGCTTATTTGCCATATACCCTGGAGTTTGAAAAATAGGGCTTTTGAGGTGATGAAATCACTGCACCCAGGCAGCGTTCGGCAAAAAAAAAAGTAGTAGGAGTATATGTCTGTTTAGAAAACGAAAATGTCGAATTTTTTTTTTCCATTTCTCCACGTGGTAAATACACAGGTCACAACATGTTTACAGGAACGTTTTGGAGTTGTATTTGGAGTGTATTTCGTGACTGTTGTGAACTATGCTACACTGGCACACCTACTGTACTTCCAGTGAATGACGCTAAGCTAGGCTAACGGTGCGGCTGTTCCCTAAGCCTACTGCATGCACAGAGAAGAAAAGGGTATGTATCTGCTTGTCTAACTCCAGGGTAGATTGCAAATAAGCTAATTTCCCAAAAAGTTGGCGTGTTCCTTTAAAGGTATTCAAAAGTCTTACATTTCACTTGAACTGGTATAAAAAAATTTTTTTTTTTTGTATTCAAGTGTTTTTTTTTTGCAGGGCTAACGGGAGCTCGGTGTGTCTGACGAGCGTTTGTATGGAACGTGCCGGATTTTAAATTAGTGCGCAAGAGCAGCCGCCAGTTCAGTGTCGCTATGTGTTTATTTTCTTGTTAGTTTGGTAGATGAATAGAGTGAGGAGCTGAAGCCTCATGAAGCCTCACTAGATTGGATTCTAATCTGTTGTCATCATGCAGCACATGTACAGTACAACGAAAAGAAGCTTGGCATCCAACCAGAGTGCAAATGTAACAGTAAAGTGCAATAGTAGTAATATACAATGTACAGGTGAATAAACTGGGTATAAAATATATCAATTAGTACTACTGAGTAATAGTGCTAATCAGATGTATGTACAGAGTTGTAGTATTGATATGTACAGTGATACAGGTATTAAGATACTATGGTAGTAAGTCACACTGGCCAGCAGCGTAACTAGTAAGAGTAGGTAAGGGATATGTACAGATATAGATATAGTATCTACAGATATATAAACAATTATTATATGCAAGTATGAACAGACAGATGTGGATACATTATATATACGGTAAGAATAAATATATATATATATATATAATATAAGGTATGTACAGTGTTTTTGTACATGCTATCATACATATAGAGTGAGGAGCTGAAGCTTCACAGTGTGAGGACATTGTGTGTAGACTAGGGCTGTCTTAAATGCTTCGAAGCTTCGAACGTTCGATTCGATGGCACAAGCTTCGAACATTAAAAAAAAATCGAGGTTTAAAAAAAAAAAAACTAAAAAAAAATTAAAAAAAAATTTTTTTACTTCGATTTGTGTGTGTGTGTATGTGTGTGTGTGTGTGTGTGTGTGTGTGTGTGTGTGTGTGTGTGTGTGTGTGTGTGTGTGTGTGTGTGTGTGTGTGTGTGTGTGTGTGTGTGTGTGTGTGTGTGTGTGTGTGTGTGTGTGTGTGTGTGAACTACCCATCCCAGTTAGGACAGCCGAATCCCGTCCAATCTTTCGCCGTCGACTAAAGACTCACTTCTTCAACCATTATCTGAAATGATAAAAAAAAAAAAAAAAGGGGCTACTTAATTAATTAATCCAACCCACTTTATTTATAGAGCACATTTAAAAACAACAACGTTTACGAAAGTGCTGTACAAGTCCCACAACATAAGATAAAAAAAATTAAATAAAAAAAATATTAAAAAAAAAATTAAACAAAAATATTTTTTTTAATTTTTTTTTAATTTTTTTTCGAAGCTTCGAATTAAAATCGAAGCTCGGCCCCGAAGCTTCGATTGCCAAAAAAAGCTTCGAAGGTCAGCCCTAGACGCTAGAGCTTCAGTGTCTTGGCTTAGAGTGGATCAGAGGCTGGCATGCAGCCTTGTAACATTTTTGTTTAATATTTATAAAATTGGTAAACCTAAGTCTTTGTGGTCAGAACTACAACCCACCAATACTAGACATGGCTATGTCACCTGACACGCTGTGGGTCTTCACTTTACTCTACCTCTGCCAAGAACAAATGCACTTAAGAGAAGCGTAATGTATAGAGCTGTTGCATGCTGGAATTGTATACCTGTGAAGATGATGATGATCAGCAACACGTGTACTTTTATGAAAAAGTTGAAGGATGCTGTTATGAATGGTGAAATACAGTTGAGTTACTGATTTATTTAGTTAGTATTGTTAGTTTAGGTAGTTAGTTTAGTTAGTATTGTATTTGTGGTTGGAGCTAGGGATGTCCCGATCAAGTTTTTTTGCTCCCGATCTGATCCCGATCATGTGATTTTGAGTATCTACCGATCTACCCAACCTCCCCCAATGCACAGTTTCTATGTCAAATGTATATACACTCTTCTTCTGGATTTTTTTAGTATCACAAACTGTACTGTATTTGAAAATCTGGTATGTCATAAATGTATAGATGTAGCAGTACTGTCTATCTGTATGTCATGTATGTCATAAGATGAATTGAAAATGGGGGACCCTGATGGAAACAAGACGAAAGTCTTTCTCAGGTCTGCATCCTCTTAACAATTGTATGTATTGAGCTGTACTGTACTGTACCCATTCTGCAATCTGTTAATAAACTTTTCAATCAATCAATCAAACCGATCTTTCCCGATCCGATCAAATTTTTTCTTCTTTTTTTTTACTTTTTCTTTTTTTATTCAACAAACATGACCATGTTCACGTCTTAAACTCATACTGAGGCCTTAGTTTTGGTTTTAAATTGCATATCATCATTCATTTATTTATTGTCACACAGAGCAGAAGAATTTTGCCAAAACAAACCAATAGTATCCAGCTGCAGAACGGCAGACCAGCCACACTCTCAGACCCAAACGCATTTTCTTTGATTTAATTATACATCAAATGATTTATGTCAAGGATTGCAATGCCTCGCTTGAATGAAGTTAACTTTTCACCTGGATAACGTCAACATTCAGGGTGAATGTAATGTGAGAAATTGGGATTAAAAAAAATAAATAAAAAATGTATTTGGGTCTGAGAGTTTGGCTGGTCTGCCGTTCTGCAGCTGGATACTATTGGTTTGTTTTGGCAAAATTCTTCTGCTCTGTGTGACAATAAATAAATGAATGATGATATGCAATTTAAAACCAAAACTAAGGCCTCAGTATGAGTTTAAGACGTGAACATGGTCATGTTTGTTGAATAAAAAAAAAAGGGCCAATTTTTTATTTATTTTTTGCCGATCCCGATCTTCGGAAAATCACCGGATCGGGACATCCCTAGTTGGAGCCTTTGTGGTTTTTGTGTGAGATTTTGAAGATGTTGAGAATGTGCTTAGGCTAAGGTGTTTCTTATGTTTTTATTGTTTTTTTTGTTACTGTAATGTACTGTAATGTTGTAGGTTGTGTGTTAGGACCCCAGGAAGAATAGTCTTTCACCCATGGGTGTAGACGAATGGGGATCCATACATAAACAAATAAACAAATACATGTTGTTGGCCGCGTGGCCCCGCCCTGTCTGTGTCTCCAGGAGCGATCAGGAGGAAGGTGGAGCTGGACTGGGGCACGGAGGACTCGGAGTACCTCCGGAAGGTGGAGCTCCACGCCGAGGGGACGCTGAACGAGGTCCGACCCGACATCGTCGTCTACAATGCGGGGACAGACGTCCTGGACGGAGACCCTCTTGGAGGACTGTGCATCTCACCACAGGTACACCACCACCCCGTCTTGTCAATCACTCCCGGTCCACGTGACGGGTGACAGAGGCCGTGGCTACTTGTCCTTTCATTACAGTAATTATAATGTGATCACTTCAGGTCATTACAGTAGTTATAAATGGGTTCACGTCACGATCCCTTTTTTTCACTGTATGAAGCACATTCTGAGGAGGCTCATACAGAACAGAACCAAGCATTTCACAAATAAAACAAAACTTGAAACTTGAAACTTGGATTTCAACTGCACCATCAGATTATTCCACGTTTACAACTATCACCTCCTTGGCTCCGTGAAGCCGGCTGTCGAAGGCTCTAAATACACAAAATACATGAAGATCCTGAGCGGAAGAGAACGAGGGGGTTTCCAGCTCATAGCTGTCAGGAGAGTTTGTGTTTCCAGAAGTGACACAACACCCCATTCGAATAGTCACTCAGAATTAACACGTTCACAAGGGAGGGACAATAATCTACAACAATTCAGAAGGTTTTCCAGCAACCAGCAGGGGTGTTAAAAGTACCCAGAAATTATACTTAAGTGAAAGTATGGGTACCGTCTCAAAATCTTACTCCAGTAAAAGTCAGAGTATCTGGCTAAAAACACACTTGAGTAAAAGTAAAAATGTTTCTACTTTTAAATGTATTTAAGTACTAAAAAGTAAAAGTAAAAACCTTTTTTTCCGGACTGTCTATTCTTCTGATAGCAGGTGTTTAATCAAGGGATCGTTGCTTTCTAGTCTTGCACAAGGACCAATCAGCATGGGTATGGGCGGGTTAATTTTCCATTGATGGGGATTTGATTGGCTGTTTTTAAATAAAGTGCGGCCGCAGGATTAAAATGTTAACATTAGTTCGGCCAGAGAAACAAATATACTAATTAAAATGGTTGGACCTGTGAGATTTGTACTTTGTAGGTCTGCATTATAAATGTAACAGCGCAGACACACCAGACGCAGGCGGGCGGGCGACCAGCGCTTCACTTTCGCTCCCACGTTAACAGACGTAGCTGTGCCCACCGGCCGCACGCGGGCGCGCGACTTGCGGGCTGGAAGCGATCGCTTTCGCTTTGGTTGGATTCAGAGGCGTGCGCCACGCGCATTTTCACAGAAATACACTCAATATCTGCATTATGATGTTGTTGTTCAACCAGCTAATGTATCTTTCCCAATACAAATAAACCATATTACTATACTTTTTCAGGAGTACAGTCACACTGATCATCATTCTAAAATGAATTATAACATTCTAATTAATTATATAATAACTGGTTATACATGCGACATGGAGAATAGAACACTGGAACTGGAAATCTTAAAAAATTCTTCAAATGGGGACTGACTTCGCAATAGACTAGTATAGGCATTTACAGCTGTTCCAATGTAAACGTGCCTTCCTCCGTGCATGCAAGTGCATGCAAGTGCATGCAAGCGCGGCTGGTGTGTTTGCGCTGTAAGGAGTAAAAAGTATGTTTTTTTTTCTCTGAAATGTAATTGAGTAAAAGTACAAGTATACAAACCTAATAATACTTGAGTAAAGTACAAATCCCCCAAAAACAGTACTTAAGTATTGTAACAAAGTACAATTACAAGTGCTTTACACCCCTGGCAACCAGCCACTGGGGGACCGGACTCTCCCAGAACACATGTCAGTCGGTACTGATTTGGGCTCAAAATCTATTTCACGGAACAAAGCTTCCTTGGTGTCGAATAAGTTCTGTGTGTAAAGTTAAGTAATGAATATGTTGAAGGATCTGGATTTCTAGACGCCAATAATATGTTGGACCAAACATCGGGGTTTCCGAGTGTTGAGCGATGAAGCACTAAAGGTCAGATACCAAACCTTGTGTGCCCTCATGATTAACTACATTGTCACGAATAGAATGAACATCGATATTTCTTCCGCGGCCCACGTTGCGGCAGCGAGCGACGTGGAGAGATGGAGGAGAGGAGCAGGAGAAGGTGATACAGACATGATTTAGGAGACGCGTGGCGGGGCTTACTGGGCTCACAGAGACATGGCCCAGATCACACGTCGACTACAGTAGGTACAATCACAGCTCAGAAGTCACATCCAAATGACAGGTGTAGCCAGAGTGATTGATTGATTGATTGATTTGATTGTGGATTAGAGACATCATCCAAGGGATAAAACATGATAAAATGCAAGCACTTATTTCCATCATGGTCCCTGGTATTAAAAAACAGGACATACATCAACATAAAACAACATCATAAACATTAAGATACAATATGCATATACAGTTGAAGATAAAAGAATAATAAATAAATAAATAAAAACTGTCGAAATTGTAGTTATTTGAAGTTTGGATTTTTTTTTCACGACTGGGGTAGGTAAATTAAATTTCTTGAGACTAAAGTACCGGAAAAAAAGGTACCGTTGGGTACCGGTATCGATTCACAGGTACCGGTACCGTATCGGTTCAAATGTGAAAGGTACCCATCCCTAATGATCGTACATGCTTTTTGAAGCCAGTTAACCCGGGGGCCTGTTTAATGCTGCTGGGCAGGCTGTTCCACAGAACTGCTGCTGAGTAAAGGAAGGTCTGCTGGCCGTAGGAAATGAGTTTAAATCTAAATGGAACTATGTTTGTGTCTCTACCTCTGGTTTCATGGCTATGGTTGTTTTTTTACATACTGAAAGTAATTTTGAAGGTAGCTTGGCACCTCCCCTTTATAAATTCTATATACTAGGCATAGCTTTATCATTGATACTCTTTTTTCCACCCTGAGCCACCCCAGGCTGTTGAAGTGGGGCTGGTCTAGGTGAGTACAAGTGGGGAGCTGCAGTACTATCCTAACTAGCTTGTTCTGGGCAGTTTGAAGTCTAGTTCTCAAGTTGCTGGGGGCACTGTCATACCAGGACAAGCAAGCATAGTCAAAATGACACTGAACCAGTGCCCCTGCAATTGATCTAAGAGCTTTTCTGTCTACTGTAGGTATTTTGAGTTTCTAGCTAGGAATTTTATTCTGTTGTTGACCTTGGCTATTACTTTTTTCGCCATGCTTTCCCCTGAGAGTGTGTTTTCTTTTTTTTTAAACTTTATTTTAAAGTTTATCGCTTTTCTGGTCAAGCATGACCGACAGTTGTAGGGTGAAACGGGAGAGAGAGCAGGGGGAGACATTCGGCAAATGACGGCGAGTCCGGTAATCGAACTCGGAGTCAACCAGATCCGTGACGCAGCACGGAGTCCCGCGACGCAGCGCGGTAACATGGTGTGCTACTGGAGCACCCAGAGAGTGTGTTTTCTAAACTACACCCTAGATACACCACTGATTTGGTACTGGTGACCACTGAGCTACCTAACTGTATCTTGAAACCTTCCTGTGTTTTCTGTTTCCTAGTGGTAATAAATAAAATGGATTCTGTTTTACCTAAATGGAGAGACAGCCGGTTTTCTGACAGCCACCTGACTGACATTCCCTAACTCCATGCTAAGTCTGCTTTCAATATCCGTTTTGCCGGATATCCATTTGAGTGTTACGGTCTGGTGTGCTGTCTAGTCCCCAGTGTTTCATGTCTAGTCCTCAGTGTTTCATGTCTAGTCCTCTAGTGTTTCATGTCTAGTCCTCAGTGTTTCATGTCTAGTCCCCAGTGTTTCATATCTATTCCTCTAGTGTTTCATGTCTAGTCCTCAGTGTTTCATGTCTAGTCCTCAGTGTTTCATGTCTAGTCCTCAGTGTTTCATGTCTAGTCCTCTAGTGTTTCATGTCTAGTCCTCAGTGTTTCATGTCTAGTCCCCAGTGTTTCATATCTATTCCTCTAGTGTTTCATGTCTAGTCCTCAGTGTTTCATGTCTAGTCCTCAGTGTTTCATGTCTAGTCATCAGTGTTTCATGTCTAGTCCTCAGTGTTTCATGTCTAGTCCTCAGTGTTTCATGTCTAGTCCTCAGTGTTTCATGCCTAGTCCTCTAGTGTTTCATGCCTAGTCCTCAGTGTTTCATGTCTAGTCCTCAGTGTTTCATGTCTAGTCCTCTAGTGTTTCATGTCTAGTCCTCAGTGTTTCATGTCTAGTCCCCAGTGTTTCATGTCTAGTCCTCAGTGTTTCATGTCTAGTCCTCAGTGTTTCATGTCTAGTCCTCAGTGTTTCATGTCTAGTCCCCAGTGTTTCATGTCTAGTCATCAGTGTTTCATGTCTAGTCCTCAGTGTTTCATGTCTAGTCCCCAGTGTTTCATGTCTAGTCCTCAGTGTTTCATGTCTAGTCCTCTAGTGTTTCATGTCTAGTCCTCAGTGTTTCATGTCTAGTCCTCAGTGTTTCATATCTATTCCTCTAGTGTTTCATGTCTAGTCCTCAGTGTTTCATGTCTAGTCCTCTAGTGTTTCATGTCTATTCCTCTAGTGTTTCATGTCTAGTCCTCAGTGTTTCATGTCTAGTCCTCAGTGTTTCATGTCTAGTCCTCTAGTGTTTCATGTCTATTCCTCTAGTGTTTCATGTCTAATCCTGTAGTGTTTCATATCTAGTCCTCAGTGTTTCATGTCTAGTCCTCAGTGTTTCATGTCTAGTCCTCAGTGTTTCATGTCTAGTCCTCTAGTGTTTCATGTCTAATCCTGTAGTGTTTCATGTCTAGTCCTCTAGTGTCTAGTCCTCAGTGTTTCATGTCTAGTCCTCTAGTGTTTCATGTCTAGTCCTCTAGTGTTTCATGTCTAGTCCTCTAGTGTTTCATGTCTAGTCCTCTAGTGTTTCATGTCTAGTCCTCAGTGTTTCATGTTTCAAACTTAAAGTACAAGGCCATGATCTTTTGCAATGTGTTATTTTTTAATCATTATGGTCGAGGAGCCTTAGTTCTCAATTATAATATAAACTCACGACGAGAGAGAGAGAGAGAGAGAGAGAGAGAGAGAGAGAGAGAGAGAGAGAGAGAGAGAGAGAGAGAGAGAGAGAGAGGGAGAGCAAGATAGCAAGGCCGCGAGAGAGAGAGAGAGAGAGAGAGATAGTGAGAGAGCAAGAGAGAGCAAGAGAGCAATAGAGCGAGAGAGAGAGAGGGCAAGGCCGTGAGAGAGCAAGGCCGTGAGAGAGAGAGTGAGAGAGCAAGAGTGAGAGAGCAAGAGAGAGAGCGAGGGAGAGCGAGAGAGCAAGGCCGCGAGAGCGAGAGAGAGAGTGAGAGAGCGATAGAGCAAGAGGGAGAGAGAGGGAGAGAGCAAGAGAGAGAGAGGGAGAGAGAGAGAGCAAGGGAGAGCAAGAGAGCAAGGCCGCGAGAGAGAGAGAGAGCGAGAGAGAGATTTACATTCATCAAAAATAATCTCCCGAAGGTCTCATCAAATTCCCTGTGGCCAAAAATAATGTTGCGGAATGTTACTCAGCGGTTCCGGCGCGGCTCACATCGCCGCCACGCCTGGTATGGTAATAAGGAAAACCCCTGCAAGTGTGAGAAATGTGGCTCCCAGCTTTTCTTTTTGGGAGGAGGAAGGAATTGTTCCATAATAACATGGAGAGTTACGACAGAGAGCTGCTGCTCCTCCATTGATTGATTGATTGAAAATTGTATTAACAGATTGCAGAATGGGTACAGTACAGTACAGCTCAATACACACAATTGTTGAGGGGATGCAGACCAGAGAAAGACTTTCGTCTTGTTCACATCAGGGTCCCCCATTTTCAATTCATCATAACATATATGACATACATGACATACAGGTAGACAGTACTGTTACATTTAGACATTTATGACATACCAGAGTACAAAAAGAGTCTAAAAAGAGAGCATATATAAATAACGCACATCCTCCGTTCCTTGATGCTGAGCCAAACTGTAAAAACAGTAGCACATAAAACAAAGCGGGGCTCGCAACTCACTTTTGATGCTCCAAGGTGTTTTTAATTGTGACAAATAATAGCAGCAGATAGAACGTTTTGACCCTTCCGGTCCTTTTCAAGTATATCAAGTTGTATCTGCTGCTATTATATTATTTGTCACAATTAAAAACACCTTGGAGCATCAAAAGTGAGTTGCGAGCACAGCTTTGTTTTATATACTTTATTATATATATTATATATATATATATATATATATATATATATATATATATATATATATATATATATATATATATATATATATATATATATATATATCACAGTTCCTCTGAATACAGTTGACTGGCTGACCTAGATGTTTACGTCCGTGTTCCATAACTCCCTTCATCACCTTCTCGTCCCCCCCAGAGGACAGAGAGCCTGGAGGAACCATCTGGTGCTCCTGTCCTCCTCGTGTCCCACTCCGTCCAGCAGCTAAGCCTCTCTGGTGCTCCTGTCCTCCTCGTGTCCTCGTGTCCCACTCTGTCCAGCAGCTAAGCCTCTCTGGTGCTCCTGTCCTCCTCGTGTCCTCGTGTCCCACTCCGTCCAGCAGCTAAGCCTCTCTGGTGCTCCTGTCCTCCTCGTGTCCTCGTGTCCCACTCCGTCCAGCAGCTAAGCCTCTCTGGTGCTCCTGTCCTCCTCGTGTCCTCGTGTCCCACTCCGTCCAGCAGCTAAGCCTCTCTGGTGCTCCTGTCCTCCTCGTGTCCCACTCCGTCCAGCAGCTAAGCCTCTCTGGTGCTCCTGTCCTCCTCGTGTCCCACTCCGTCCAGCAGCTAAGCCTCTCTGGTGCTCCTGTCCTCCTCGTGTCCCACTCCGTCCAGCAGCTAAGCCTCTCTGGCTCGTCACACAGCAGCAGCATCGCTCCCTCTGACGTCTGAGCTAGGGATGCACCGATCAGATATTGATCGGATATCGGCCTCGATATGACTAAAATAGCAAGACTAAAAAAATAAATGTATAATATAATAAGTGCTGTCAGTTTATCGCGTTAATTAGATTAATTAATTACACCGAAAATTATCGCGTTATGAAAATTAACAAAACATTTATTTAAATCTTTTTTTTTTTATCTTTTTTTATCTCATTAAGTTTCAAGTTTCAAGTTTCTTTAATAGTTGTCATACAGAAGTACAGAATACTTTTATACAAAATGCTTCTTACTGTTACGCTCCAGAGACTGTGCTAGACAAGATAAGTATCAAATAACATAGTATAGCATGTAAATTAGAAGTAGAAAATGAGGTCACAGTGTTCAGTATAGACATATGTACAATGTTCGATGCAGAATAGACGTAACTGAGTTACCATATAATATACAATATACTATGCAGTGTACTAATATGCAATACTATATAGTGCAAAGCAGAAATGGGATGAGGTACAATTTAGGTAAAATTTACAGTAAGGTGTACGAGTTATAGTGCAAATCCTTTATCAATAAATATAAAGTGTGGGGAGTGGGTGCTACAGTGTGTTTGTTTAAAGTGAGTGTGTGCGTGTGGATGTGTGTGCTATGTGCATTTGGTGGTTGTTGTGTGGTGTTCATTGTTCGTTGAGCAGCCTGATGGCCTGGGGATAGAAGCTTCTTCTGAGTTAATTCCATAAGAATGTAGAATACACATTTACAGACTTTTTTTTTATATGGTCCATTTGCATGTTCTTGGTATCTGATTCTAGGGACATCTATGGATCTCAGGGAATGTATTCCCAGTGTCAGAAATACTGTGTCTGTTACTAGGCTTGAGTAAATTGTAATGAACCAAATGAGAATATCAATAAAAAAGTTTTTTTTATCTTTGACTGTGAATAATGCTAAAATTGGATAGATAAAGTATAACCATACGTATATATTGTGAGCGACAGTGGCAGTCGTCTGCTAATCCGGAGGTTCCCAGTTTGATTCCCACTGCTCCCAGGGCAGCACGTCTAAGTGTCCTTGAGCAAGACACACCTTGCATGGTCGCCTCCGCCGTCGGTGTGTGAATGTGTGAGTGAACGGGTAAAAATATGGGGAACAAATTGTAAAGCGCTTTGGATAAAAGCTGTTGTATAAATGCAGCCATTTACCATTTAATTTACCATGCATTTAATAATAATGATAATACATTTCATTTATATAGCTCACTTTAAAATCAAACGATATCTCAAGTTTCTTCCCAGCAGAAGAGAAAATACAAGGTGAAAAGTAAAAACCAGCACAACAGGTCCTAGTGGAAGAAAGAGTGGAAGAAATTAGTCATAAGGTCTGAGGCCCTGGTGGATCCTGGCAGCTGATTCCACAGGCGGATATATACATTATATTTACTGCATATATTTATATCCATATCTGTCTGAATATACCTGCATATAATCCTTCTATATACCTACTTATACACCGTCATATAACCCATATAACTCTGTATGATAGCATGTACAATAATGCTGTATAAACCGTATAATATATATTTATTCTTACCATATCTATCTATCCACATATCTCTGTTCATACCTGCATATAATCCTTGTTACTTATCTGTAGATACTATATCTATATCTGTACATATCTTTAGATACTATATCTGTACTTATCTGTAGATACTATATCTATATCTGTAGATACTATATCTATATCTGTACATATCTGTAGATACTATATCTAAAGCTGTACATATCTGTAGATACTATATCTAAAGCTGTACATATCTGTAGATACTATATCTAAAGCTGTACATATCCCTTACCTACTCTTACTAGTTACGCTGTCTAAGGTCACGGAAAGACTTACGTCCCTACCTCCTATCTCCTCCTCCTACCTATCTACTCCTCCTTCTCCTCCTCTTCCTCCTCTTCCTGCTCCTCCTCCTCCTCTTCTTCCTCCTGCTCCTCTCTCCTCCTGCTCCTCTTCTCTCCTCCTCCTTCTCCTCCTCCTCTCTCATCCTTCTCTTCTTCCTCCTGCTCATTCTCCTCCTTCTCTCTCCTCCTGCTCCTCCTCTCTCATCCTCCTTCTCTTCTTCCTCCTCCTCCTCTCTCCTCTTTCTCTTCTTCCTCCTGCTCCTCCTCTCTCCTCCTCCTCCTGCTCATCTCTCCTCCCCCTCCGCCTGCTCCTCTCTCGTCCTTCTTCTCTTCTTTCCCCTATCTCCTCCTCTCCTCATCCTGCTCCTCCTCCTACCTATTTACTCCTCCTTATCCTCCTGCTCTTCCTGCTGCTCCTCTTCCTCTCTCCTCCTCCTTCTCTTCTTCCTCCTCCTGCTCATCCTTCTCTCTCCTCCCCCTCCTCCTGCTCCTCCTCCTCTCAACTGCTCCTCCTGCTCCTCCTCCCCCTCCTCCTGCTCCTCCTCCTCTCAACTGCTCCTCCTGCTCCTCCTCCCCATCCTTCTGCTCCTCTCTCCTCCTGCTCCTCCTCCCCCTCCTCCTGTTCCTCTCTCCTCCTCTCTCCTCCTGCTCCTCATCCTACCTATCTACTCCTCCTTCTCCTCCTCTTCCTGCTCCTCCTCTTCTCTCCTCCTCCTCTCTCCTCCTCATTCTCTTCTTCCTCCTCCTCCTGCTCCTCCTCCTCTCTCCTCCTCTCTCCTCCTGCTCCTCATCCTACCTATCTACTCCTCCTTCTCCTCCTCTTCCTGCTCCTCCTCTTCTCTCCTCCTCCTCTCCTCCTCATTCTCTTCGTCCTGCTCCTCCTCTCTCCTCCTCCTGCTCCCCCTGCTCCTCCTCCCCTCTCCTCCTTCTCTTCTTCCTCCACCTCCTCTCCTCCTGCTCCTCCTCCTCCCTCTCTCCTCCTCATCTCTATTCCTGATCCTCCTCCTCTCTCCTCCTCCTCCTCCTGCTCCCCCTGCTCCTCCTCCCCTCTCCTCCTTCTCTTCTTCCTCCACCTCCTCTCCTCCTGCTCCTCCTCCTCCCTCTCTCCTCCTCATCTCTATTCCTGATCCTCCTCCTCTCTCCTCCTCCTGCTCCCCCTACTCCTCCTCCTCTCTCCTCCTTCTCTTCTTCCTCTCCCCCCCTGATCCTCCTCCTCCTCCCCCACCCCCTCCTCCTCCTCCTCCCCCCCCCCTCCTCTTCCCCCTCCCCCCCCCCCCCCCTCCTCCTCAGGGCATTGTGAAGCGGGATGAGATGGTGTTCAGGGCGGCGCGCCGGCGAGGGATCCCCATCCTCATGGTGACGTCCGGGGGCTACCAGAAGAAGACGGCTCGCATCATCGCCGACTCCATCCTCAACCTGCGTCGCCAGGGCCTGATTGGTCCAGGGCCAGAGGGGGAGGGGCCTGCGGGGGAAGGGTGTTCGTCACTCACGACTGGTGTGACGAGCAGCAGCGGCGTCGGGACGACCGGTTCAGCGCTCCCCGCCAACGTCATCTGAACAGAACCGACCCGAAGTTCTAGTTTCTGATGGTGACGCATCACATATGAATTATTATTGCATCGCTCCACTGCAGTAATGATGTCGTGGAGCCTGGGACTGTTTGACAGAAATGTGCTTGATTTAATATTTATGATGGGGGTATTATGCAATGCTTGTTTGCGCATAGAGAACAAAAGCACGAGTTTCCGTCCGAGGGTATTTTTCCATTGTGCACGAGTGTTGGCAGAGGTTTTCAAAGGGAATTATGATTGTTGTTATTATTATTATTATTATATATAATTAATTATGAATCTCTTGACTTTGAACCAATACCAGAAGCTCTTATGCACAACGCGGAAATGTATTCTTGAATTTTTAACGATTGGTAGTATATTTAATGTATATAACTATAGAACGTTCTAGACTGACTTCTCTCACCTCAGGAAACGTGATAATTGTATTTATGAAAGATTACATATTAATCCTTAAGAGAGAACTTGTGACTAATCTCTCCTCATTGTCATCCAGCTCGGTTTATGCAGGAAAGAAGATAATTAGGAAGATTCTAACGATGAAAGATGACTCTATTGCTAATATTTAACATTGCCACTCATAACAGCATAATATATATTTTTGCTCATTATTGGCGTTTTGTGTGAGGTTGGTATTTTACTATTTGTTACTACAGGGAAATATTTTTGCATATTAATTGGACATTTTAAACCAAATTTCTTTTTTCTTTTTTTATCCTCAAGTTCTTCAACATTTCCATTCTGTCTCCTAAAAAGCAGTGTTTCCACCGTCGGTGAGCAATGCAAAAAAATTAGGGATGCTCGATATTGGCTTTTTTACCGATACCGATATTCCGATATTGTCCAACTCTTAATTTCCGATACCGATATCAACCGATATCAACCGATACCGATATATGCAGGGTTTCCCACCCCAAAAAACTGAATAATTTCAGGTAACTAATCATTTCACTGGATATATATATAACAAATATTGTTATTGTTTTTTTCTTTTTTTAAACCGATACCGATATTTTCCGATATCACATTTTACTGCCGATATCGGCCGATAATATAATATATAAGACCAAACCAACCGATGAATCAACTAAAACTAAGAAAGTCTTGACTGACTTTAAGACCAAACCAACCGATGAATCAACTAAAACTAAGAAAGTCTTGACTGACTTTAAGACCAAACCAACCGATGAATCAACTAAAACTAACAAAGTCTTGACTGACTTTAAGACCAAACCAACCGATGAATGGACTGAAAGGGAGCAGCTGTGTTGCTCCGTACCGTAGGAGTCGTCCAAATGAGAGGAGAGGATATTCAGTCAGTCAGATCAAACTGATTAAAGTAGCACTTGAAGTCAACCATAGCCCGCCTACAACTACCCCAAAACGCTGCTGCTAGACTGCTCACAGGTACCCAGAAGAGAGCTCACATCACCCCTGTTCTTGCCTCCCTTCACTGGCTCCCGGTGCGCTACAGAATATAATTCAAGGTTCTCCTATTAGTTTATAAAGCCCTAAATGGTAAGGCCCCTGTTTACCTAGCAGACCTCCTCACCCACTATACCAACGTCAGGGCCCTCAGATCGGCTAGACAAGGGTCTCCTAACTACCTGTAGGTCCAATTTCAAGTCAAGGGGGGGCATGCTTTTGCTGTCGCAGCCCCTGACCTCTGGAACAGCATCCCCATGTCCATCAAATCTGCCCCCTCCATCGAGTCTTTTAAATCTAAACTAAAAACCCATGAATACTGCCTGGCCTTCCCTGACTCACTCCGACTCTTGCCTTGCTTGTTGACGTGTTGTTTTGTATCTTTGTCTGTCCGTTGGTTGTTTATATTTTGCTGTTTATTCTATACTTTTCTAGCACTTTTCTTTGTTTTTAGCTATGCGACTTACTGTGAAGCACTTTGGTTGACAAGTGTCATGTCTAAATGTGCTATACAAATAAATGTGATTGATTGAAGTAACATGAATATGATATTAATAGAATCACAGTGAACAGTTTTGCACAGCAGGCCGTGGAGCACAGAAAGTACCGAAATACGAAGAGCGTCACGCCCACGTCGAGTTCCTCTCGGGTCAGCTTTGCCTGTGTGTGCGTTACACTTGTTACCGGGGCAGAACTAATCTCTAGCTAAACCGTGTTGACAGGTCTGTGGCTTGTGGAGTAAACGGGAGAATAAATATACTCTCTCTTGTTCCTTGCGGAGCGACGCAGAATGTCACGGTTCCATTAGAAGTGTCCCGGTCTCACCTCCCGGGGGCGCCGGACCAGGTGTGAGGAAGGTTCACGGAGGTCGAGAGGCTCGTCATTTATTTATTTTCAAACCGTGCAACCTATACAATACAAGACAACCACAAAACAGTACAATAACCACCACAAAACAATAGACAACCGTAACTAACAACAGACACCACTTAATGGTTTGAAAGGGGGGATGGTAGAAGCTAAGCTTGTGAATTTCCATTCCCCACACCCTGCCCATCAATTGCTATACGTACAACATGTGCCATAGCTCTGTTTCCCACATTCCCCGACATCTCAACAAGACATACATGAGTCTGACTAGATAATACACATTCTATATAACATTCCTTTTAATGCCAAACGTCATGTTCACCCTCCTCCTTATACCTTTCCAATATTCCTTTTTTTTTTTTTTGGTTTATGTTTTTACTCAGTTTAACCTCCTCGTCCAATCCATTCCATAATCTCACTCCACAAACAGATATGCACGTAGATTTAACAGTGGTTCTTGCACTCGGTTGCTGAAGTTTCTGTTTCCCTCTAAGACTATAATAGCTGGAACTGTCCGCCTGATAGACGTTTTCCCCAAAGAGGAAGCTGTTGACCAAAATGTTAACAACGGGGTGTTTGTGGAGAGGAGGAAGCCCTTCTAACGGTTCTAACCGAGATGATGGAATATCAACAACTGGTGCAGAACATTTCACAGCTGGGCTACAAGTGTTTTTATATTTGGTACTAGCCTAGGTCGTGTACACACGCTGGTTGTGAGGGGCCTCCAGATGGCTGGTCTCTCTCAGGGAAGGGCCAAGATGTTAGCAAGGTGTTCAGTATCTGCTATTATTAGTAGCTGCTCAGTTAGCAAGGTATTCAGTATCTGCTGTTTTGGTAGCTGCTCAGTTAGCAAGGTATTCAGTATCTGCTGTTATTGGTAGCTGCTCAGTTAGCAAGGTATTCAGTATCTGCTGTTATTGGTAGCTGCTCAGTTAGCAAGGTATTCAGTATCTGCTGTTATTGGTAGCTGCTCAGTTAGCAAGGTATTCAGTATCTGCTGTTATTGGTGGCTGCTCAGTTAGCAAGGTATTCAGTATCTGCTGTTATTGGTGGCTGCTCAGTTAGCAAGGTATTCAGTATCTGCTGTTATTGGTAGCTGCTCAGTTAGCAAGGTATTCAGTATCTGCTGTTATTGGTAGCTGCTCAGTTAGCAAGGTATTCAGTATCTGCTGTTATTGGTGGCTGCTCAGTTAGCACGGTATTGTTCAATATCTGCTGGTATTGGTAGCTGCTCAGTATGGAGGAGACACTGCTATTTTTTTTTTTATGTATTGTTTTCCTTTTCACCCGCTAATGGTATTTTCATCACGTGTGTTATTCTTCTGTTTGTGGTGCAACACTGTGGTTGCAATCAGGCTAAAATATTTTGTCACTAACTGTCTCTCAATATCTGATTGCATTATTAGAATAGAAATACTTTAATTATCCCGAGGGACATTTGGCCAATTAGTGTGTAGCCTATGTCCTTGATATACAGTTAGGTCCATACATATTTTCACAGTTTTGTCTCTGTACACCACCACAAAGGATTTGTAAATGCAATCAAGATGTGCTTTAAGGCCAGACTTGAAGCTTTAATTTGAGGGTACTTACAATCAGGTGAACAGTGCAGGAATGACAGTTTCTACAAGTGCCTCCCTGACAGTCTGCACTCGAAGCACATCTTGATTGTTTCATTTCAAGTCCGTTGTGGTGTACAGAGATGGAATGATGACGATTGTATTGATGTCCAAATATGTATGGAGGACCTAACTGTACTTTGTGGACATAAATAAATTATTAAAATGTGTGTGTGGGAGGGGGGCTGTCAATGTGACCATGAAAAGTAATGAATTACTTGCATGGCATTGCACTGTATAACGTTGCTTTCATGTGAAAACCAGATTTTAAGAAAATCAACCGCTTTGACCGACGTGTATTTTGGAAATTCTAGAGAACAGGCTTCATTATATCCCCAAAACAATAAAGACCACATCTTCAATTCAAAACACTCTTAACCCAATAAAGACAACATCTTCAATTCAAAACACTCTTAACCCAATAAAGACCATGTTGATACCTTAAATTCAAAACACTCTTAACCCAATAAAGACCACATCTTCAATTCAAAACACTCTTAACCCAATAAAGACCATGTTGATACCTTAAATTCAAAACACTCTTAACCCAATAAAGACCACATCTTCAATTCAAAACACTCCTAACCCAATAAAGACCACATCTTCAATTCAAAACACTCTTGACCCAATAAAGACCACAGATTGCCCACGGAGTCTCTCTGGATTGTCCAGAGATCTAGGTTCATCAAGCTGCGCATGCGTAGTTCGGGAGTAGGTGCGAAAAAGTGACTATAGCTCGGCCGAGAAAGTGCTGATTGACTTGGGGTTGGTCTCTCCGTGTTCAGGAGACTCAGGCGTATAAAGGTATAAAGGTATATTGGATCATGTCTCCAGCACCCACATAGCCGTAGCTACAACCACTTAATGTCAATGTTCTCATCCACATTCATTAATTTTCTCCCCGGGGGCGGCGCAGTGGGCAAGGCGCTCGCCACTAATGCATGAGATGCTGGGTTCGAGCCCAGCTCTCGGCATTGCTACCAGCTTGGCTGGTCGTTCATACTAACGCAATTGGCAGTGTTAGGGGTGGGTATCGGACGTTGTGGACAGCGACTCCTACAGGTCGGTTGGTGCGCCTGCGCAGCAGAATCAGGAAGCAACGGGGGCGGCGTGACCCTCCCACGCAGACCCTCGCCGCTGAGAGATCGCGCTGTTCAGGTGAAAAGATGCGACGGCTGCCTCCTCGAGTACCGGAGGGGACATGTGATGCAAGGCTTTGTCCACATTGCAGCCGGCTTGTGGGAGGCATGGCCTAACAACGTTCGAGACAGGGGAGGGTAGAATTGGACGATACGAAATTGGGATGGGAGAAAAATTTAAAATGGGAGAAAAAGTAGATCAAAACAAATAAATAAAAAACAATTCTCCCCGGGCTCTCTCTCCCATGAGCTCAACATAACGCGGAAGTGCAGTGGTCTATAGGCGTCTCATAACTTCCTTGTGGGTGGTGACAACTTTTCTGAGCCAATGGGCGCTTTGCGTAGACCAGAACAAGTCGTTTTCCCATCCTGCATGGGGTCGAGCAGTCGGCTGAGAGGTACTGGGTCGCCTAGCCCTGAAGTGCCTCGCTCCCATGAGATTTCCGCGGCTCGCGCCGTCAGATTTCCAGAGCAAGTCGGACGACATTCTAACCGTCATGCAACACGCTTGGCATGGCGGTAGTCAAAACTGTGCAGGCCTAGCTAATCTCAAACAAGCCTAGTATCAGATGTGTTGTGGCTCAACTATAAAGGGACACATCTGACGCTACAACAGCTGGCAGCTGGCTGTCTAATGATGCTGTGACGTGTGTGTGCGTGTGCGTGTGCACCGTCATTAGCTTCATTGTCTGACGCCGCGGCTCGACGCTGTGAAGAAGAGACACCGGAGGCTGGTCGTGAGCTTTAACGGACGGACAGAAAGGCCTGTTTAAGAACAACACGTCTGACTGGATCCGGGAGCTGTTTCCATGGCCAGATCCATAATGAAAGCGGTCGAGAGGCGGGCCGCATTAGCTGCGTCGGTGCCAATTAGCGAGGTCTTTGATGTGGTTCTGCTGCTTGCGAACGGGACTAAAAGGATTAACTCGCACCTTTTAATTAGGACTCTGGAATATTATCACTACTTCATGGATGTTTGTCTAATGTTGTGTGATTCTCTTAAGTTCCAGCTCGTAGATTCATTGCCAAATCGGCACAGCGTGCAAGTGGTTTTTAATGAAGGATGCTCATTAAACGTTGTTTGTGTGCCAGGAAAACACCACAGAATCTTTCCTAATGTTTTTGGTATTATGTGCGGGTTGCTTTGAGAATGAGATTGAATCATACATCTATGCACTTAAAAGAAATCTAATAAATCATACAGTATAACAAGTCAAAAGTCTCCTTGCCAAGATTTCATCATTGTTTCATCTACCTTACCTTTAGAAAACCATTCTGCCCATTAGGAAAGACATGCATTTTACATAACGTCCATCTTTTTGGGATTCGGAATAGAAAGATGTCGAGCGCATCGGTTGAAACGTCCTCTCGGCCTGATTATCCTTCCAGCGATGTAATGGAGTTTCACGCCAGACGTTACTGTATCCATCTAGTAGAACCGACGACGCTTTAATACCGTGACAATACTTTCTACAGCATACCTAAAATGGCCTCTGGAATTTTGTATCATTATGATAATGTTGTCATGCACTGTCTACACGTCGTTCCAGAGATTTATTATTAAAACGTTGGAATGTTCCTCACATCTGCCTCTGGAATGTCGGTCGGAATTATGCATTTCTCTCTAACCCCCCCCCCCCCAAAAAAACATAACTAATCTTACTGTCATGCACTTGTCCTAATAAACTAATCTACACTGTATCACTCAACACTTTGATGAACATTGTTACTCAGCTGATAGAGTTGTACCCTTCCTGCTGACTTGTCCTACAGAAACTGTAAGTCGCTTTGGATAAAAGCGTCAGCTGAATTACTAAATGTAAATGTAAAACAACTGGTTTCTGATTATCATGTGAACCAACAGCTTTCTGATTATCATGTGAAACAACAGCTTTCTGATTATCATGTGAAACAACAGCTTTCTGATTCTCATGTGAAACAACAGCTTTCTGATTATCATGTGAAACAACAGCTTTCTGATTATCATGTGAAACAACAGCTTTCTGATTATCATGTGAAACAACAGCTTTCTGATTATCATGCACTAAACCAATGCTGATTTCCATTTGATCTAGATTAAAATGTAGTGCCATCATACAGCACAAGTACAGTACAAGAAGAAGAAGTTTGGCATCCAACCACAGTGCAACAGTAAAGTACAATAGTAATATACAATGTACAGGTGATTAAACTGGATATAAAATATATAAATGAGTACTACTTACTTAGTGCTAATCAGATGTATGTACAGAGTTGTAGTATTAATATCTACAGTGATACAGTATAAAGACACTATGGTAGTAAGTAGGGATGTCCGATGTTATCGGCCTACCGATATTATCGGCCGATATCGGCATTAAAATGTGATATCGGAAAATATCGGTATCTGTTTAAAAAAAAATATTATTATTATTTATTTTATTATTTTTTAAACATATCTATAAGCTTTATTTACCCAGGCAAGCAAGTAAGAACTAATTCTGATTTTATTTATTGTCAAAAGTATGTATAATGTTGTGTTAATTCCACAACGTTAGGTTATGACTATAACCAAGTTCTGTTAGTTAGGGGCGATGCTTGGCATCGCTACTGCACTATCTCGCGTACGTGCACGCGTACTGAATAAACCACAAATGTACCTCTAATACCAGTATTAGTCTGACCACACCCCTCATCAGCTTACCTTCATAAGCAGGTGTGTGGTCACCTGCTCTCCTCCTTCCCAAGCTTTCACCACAAGGTGAGGACAAGGGCTGCAGCGGCCGTCCGATGCCAAGCATCGCCCCTAACTAACAGAACTTGGTTATAGTCATAACCTAACGTTCTGTATCGTTAGTGGCTTAGCTTGGCATCGCTACTGCACAAGGGAGGCCAAGCGGAGCCACTTGGCTGACAAATACACCCCGCTGACAGCCCCCCAAAACCATCAGAACAGGGAGGGCCGAGCCCCCCCGACCCCCCCTAATGGAGGGTAGCCCCCCTATTAGGGACGTCACGGGAGGGCGACGGACCCGACCGTGCGAAGAGGCACTCAAGCAACTCAACGCACAGGGTGAGCAGACCGTGGCTTGACCCCACGACTACACACACGCACAACCCGCATGCCACCCGGGAACGAACGGAGGAACAACCTCGTTACTGCCCCCAGAATCACGGGGTCAAGGGCAAACCCAACCCCGTGGCAAGGCCGTAGCAGCGGAGCACGAAGGAAGACCCAGACCCACCAAAAGGACTGGACTCCCTAGAATGGGGGCCCGGAGAAGTCCATGATGCCAGCATCAAGACCCCACCAGGTGGGCACGTAGTGCCCTGCCCCCCACATCGCCAGCGTATTCGGACAAAGGCCCCTCAGTTACTGCACCTGGTATTCCCAGGCGGAACCAACCAGGCCAGAACCTGCCCAGCTTCCGAGATCGGACGAGATCGGGCGTGTTCAGGTCGGTATGGCCGTAAGCCGAGCGGGCCCCGTCCCCCCAATAGTACACCGCCTGGCACACTGACCCTGCAGAATAGGCAGTCAGCATGGCCGTAAGCACACAAAAAAGGTTAACCAACGGAAGCAGGCAGCGCACCGGGGAAAAACCAGGCAACAGGCTGTTAACCCTAGCCTGGAGACTGCGGACGAGACAGGCGCCAGAGGGGACAGCTGAACACAGCCGCCCCGGCGGAAGGAGCGTAAGCTGGCGGTGTTGCATGACCAAGCCTCCATTCAACAACCCCCACCCAGAGGGGTCGAGGCAGAGAAGGCTGACACGATTGGCAGACGTCATGAACGTGCAGGGGCACCCTCAACCGGTGAACCCGGGAGTTGACACTGCTCCAACACACCAGGGAATCAACCACCTCGGTGTTACCCAATGCGGCGGTTGTTCCTATAACCCCTCAAGAAAAAACTCCAAAACACACCTGCGGGTATACACCGGCTATACCGCAGTACAAGTGTTTCAGTTTCCAAAAAGGGTTAACCCAGGCCTACGGGTCGCAAACATCACTTCGGACCGGGCCTGGCGGTACGGGAAGCACAGGGTCACCAGAGGAGGTCAAAAAACCACCCCCACAGGCCCCTCTTCGCCATGCGTGAGAGAGGAGCGAAAAATAATGGAGAACCAGCCCCTAAGCACACCGTACCTGGTATTCCCCGGCGGTCTCCCAACCAAGTACTAACCAGGACCAACCTGTGTAGCGGCCGAGATCCGACGAGATCGAGCGCGTACAGAATGGCATGGCTGTAAGCCATGACGACAGTGCTGAGTAAAAACATACCCAACCAGGGTCTCCATAGCGCTTAACCCTGTGACACCCAGACCGACCTGGCATTTTTCCCCCTGAAAAAAGCCCAAGTCCCTCAGGGTACCAGAACAGCAGATCTGCATCCCCGGCGGACAACGGGTTCAACCGATCTGGACCAGCGTGACCAGAACCAGTCCCGTGCCCTAACCACGCCGACATGCCTACTCCAGGAGAAGGGCAGATATGCGTGTTGATCTTAACATGAAAAGAAGGCGCCACCCAGACGTTCGGACGAACCGCGCCTGGTGGCCCACCCCAAGGGCGTGAGACCCCACTACATATGTTCAGATCCATCCCGTCATCATCCCCCAGACATGAACGAGAATCCGTCGACAACCCACCCAGGTCATGGGATGTGGTCGCCGGAAGAGGAAAAACCCCCATCTCAGTTGCTTTATAAAAACGCTGTTTCAACCACAAGCAACCAAGGCGTGCCAGTCAATCGCCTGTTTACAGCGAGCTAGCACTATACGTGCGTCGGGACACACCCCCATCAATGAACAGGCTATTTAGACCTGTCATTGAATCCCCAAGGCGCCCAGGGGAACGACAAGAGGGGTGTGACACTCCCTAACTCCAACACTTCTGGAATAGAAAGAAGGAAGCATCAACAGTATGTATCCCAGTCTACACAGCCGGGGTAAAAAATGTTCACATTTTTACATCCCACCACCCTCCCATAGGAAAGAGACGGGGATCCCCAGAGAGACTTCCCACGCGAGCTGTACAGATTGAAAAGAATATATTGCACCTTGAGCCATGTAAAAAACTGGTTTTAGGGCCTCCGGGGAAGAGGCACCGAACCCATACACACTCAATAAACGAATTGAATCGAATATACATACAATAGAAAAGGACCCTTCTAGAGGGTCCACTCACTTTGACAATCTGAGGAGGAAGGCTCTGTACTCTGATGGAGGCTTCCTCACATGGAAGAAGGAGTCCGAACTCACAGAAGGCCTGAGTAGGCGCTTGGTGAGGAGGAGCCCTGACCACCCCCCCTGAAAACAGATCCATCACATGGACCTGAACAGCACACGGAAGTCCTACCAACAGAGACGCGCACGGTGACGTACTCTATGGCGGGGGAATTCCTGCGGTGCACACGCCCAATATACCAGGCCGTGGGACCAGGAACTCCCTCCCCCCCCCCCCCCCCCCCCCCCCGTAACGTGCCGAACCGCCACGTGACGGGAACCTTGAAGGACAGGGGGTGTACCCCTGACCGACAGAACAATGGGGAGAGGAAAGGTTACCAGTTCACCCCTTTACGACCCCACACCCATGATACGACGTAACGACAAAAAGAGAATATGACAGTCATAGTCAGCTCTATGAAGCGTTTCACAGCTCCACACAGCGCATGAGCTAACCTGCTATCTGATTTTTACTAAGGAAAAACACAGAATAGAGAAGGCTCTAAGAACCCCGGTCCAACATACACATGTGCTTCTGTGGCCAGTACAACCCAGTTGTAGGTCACATGACACACACAACCCATCATCACCTACAAAAAATGGCAAAAAACACTCAACAGAGGAACGCCGTTTTTTTCACAATGAGAGAATACATCATTCTTGATTAGTATCGACCACAGGCCTTGCTAAGCACACATGACAGCAACCAAACCAATTTCCCTTTAGGAAATAAGTTTCTCCAGCAGATTTAGCACAACCTCAGCAATCAAGCTAAGAGTCACATCGTATCCCTACCACACAAAAGACACAATTAATGCACAACATGTCTGATAGGAGGTGATAAAGTCCCCAGGGAACCGGGGGGGAAAACACAATCCTCCTATTTTACCCTCAATACGGCCAGTTAAAACAGGAAAACCTGTTAATGTGTGAACTCACTGTTCATTGTCATTACAGTCTGAGAAAGAACATTCTTTTACTCACTTGTCACCAAGCATAGCTTCATAGGTTAGTTGCCTTAGTAGTGAGTACACGGTACACATAAACACCATGATGTTTCTCACACAACAACCAGATCAATACATCACGATCTGCACGGAGAAGCTAACTGCCAGTGACAAAAACAGCTCACACACAACCCGCAACGTATCCCAAATGTATTGCAACAACACACGTTTTGGGAAAAAACACCGTTTATCCACAATACATTTAGCAAAGTAAAACCAGAAGACGTGTTATGAGGTCTGGCCAACCCCGTACCTACCCGGAACGCAGATCAGCGAAGTGCAGTCAAACTCACAAGACACCGTAGAACACAGCCGTCCTGTGTTGTTCGACCCGGGCAGCGTCGCCGCTCCACCAGTCGCTACAGTCCTCTTTGTTGACGCAATCCCCGTCTAGGCTCAGGTAGGGTCGACGAACATCCCCTGTCAAGGATGACGTCGTGGTCAAGAGTGTAAAACATGTTAAAATCAAAGCACGTTCAACAGAATAGCATCAAGCTAACGGCTGCTCCAACCGTTCGGGTGCTATTGCCTCCGCTCGCGAGACGCCGGTCTAACGACGCACGCGATCAGAAGCGAGCTCCCGGCGGCGCGCGAGAAGCGAAGCCACCCCGCGCCAGGCCACTGACCGGCTAACCGTAAGCTATGAACATGTAAACAATGACATAACACTCACCCAGACAGGCCGCCGTTCTGAACCCTCCTCACTTTTTAAGAGAAAAGAGAAAACAAGACGTCAACACCGCTTCACAACGGTGACATTACCACGTCCGGCGGAATCAGCACAGTACCAACTGGCCTGTATAGCTGACTTTGAACATGAATCTGCCGCTATCGCACATTACATGCACATATCCCCTCGTGAAGGAATACTCTCATTTGGATATGAAAGATGGGGTCTTAACACGGTGACAGAGAGAATCCACTCGTCCAGAACACACAGGGATCACCAGTGTCAATGGTCGCGGCCCACTAGTTAAAACTATAATGGTCGCCAGATCAAGGCCTTCTGTCGCCTAGGCGGCTAAACAAAGGACCCTAGCCTGGGGCCGGTTTCCATAAACTTTGTCAAGTAGCCCCCATAGCACTAACAGACAAGTGGAGCCCGCCAGCAAACACTACTCACCCAACCTGGAACGTACCGCTCCTCACAACAGCGGCATGTCCGACAGTTCAGCTGTGGCCTGACAGGTTTCACCCCAACAAACACAGCAAGGAACTGCAGTTGAGAAGCATGCAGCGGCGTGCTCCCAATACGAAAACCGGTGGAGGGTTTTTAGAATGATCATCATCTTCTAGACACTCCAGTACGAAGACAATATCGCCGTATTTTCTCGAAAATAGTGAGAGAGAAAATAAAGATATGATGTCAACGTATCCTTGTTTCCCAAGCTGTTCCTAATCCAATTTCTTCCATCATGGTGTCAAGTGTGGGGATCTACCGAGGCACCTCTTCCTTGTGGTGAAAGCGAGAAGGAGGAGAGCAGGTGACCACACACCTGCTTATGAAGGTAAGCTGATGAGGGGTGTGGTCAGACTAATACTGGTATTAGAGGTACATTTGTGGTTTATTCAGTACGCGTGCACGTACGCGAGATAGTGCAGTAGCGATGCCAAGCTAAGCCACTAACGATACAGAACAAGAGATATGTAATGTTAATTACCTGAAATTATTCCATTTGTTGGGGGGGGGGGGGGGGGGGAAACCCTGCATATATCGGTATCGGTTGATATCGGTATCGGAAATTAAGAGTTGGACAATATCGGTATATCGGTATCGGTCAAAAAGCCAATATCGAGCATCCCTAGTAAGTCATATTGGCCAGCAGCGTAACTAGTAAGAGTAGGTAAGGGATATGTACAGATATAGATATAGATATAGTATCTACAGATATGTAAGAAGGATTATATGCAGGTATGTACAGACAGATGTGGATATATATACGTAAATAAATATATATGGTATATACAGCATTATTGTACATGTTATCATACAAAGTTATATGCAGGTATACAGCAAATATGTGTATATAAAAAGGATTAGTGCCGATAATGATGGCATTATCAACCATTATATCAAACATGCTACAGTTATTTTAAGGTATACCGGCCAAATTACCATTAAAGACTGTGATTTTAATTGGAATGTCCATTCTATCAAATCTAGTTATATGGTTATAGAGTCGATGACATCATTAAAGTGCTGTATCCCTGCATTACCCAGTGTCATTAACAGCCGTGTTC